>NC_046370.1:14069543-14407284 GCF_011125445.2 Fundulus heteroclitus
AACACATCAAACAGAGAATTTATATGTTTTGTCTAAGGGGATTTTGGGGGATGGGGGTGAATCAGCTGCCAGTAGTTTGGTGAAGGGTAGTGGCAAATTCCTCCAAATTTGCTCCCCCCCATCTTATAATATAATCAGGGGGCCATGAATTAGAAACTTTTAGTTTCTAATTAGTTTGCACTACCATGCAAGAGTTTATCAAAGGAACTTTTGTAAAAAAAAAAAAATATTAAAATCTATTTCTAACGATTAATGCAAGGGTAATGCCTGATTTGGGGGTCAAAACAATCATAAAAAAGAAAATGAAAGCTCTTATCTTTTTGATATAGGTACAGAAGATCTCGAAGCTCAGTAAATTCTCTTTAACCGCAAAATTCACCTCAACAAGCCTCGGCCATGGGTCTCTAAGCAGCGAAGTGCTCTAAAAATTAAAGGAATTGATGCCCACAGAGTAGTAGAAGGCCATGAGAATATAGGAAAGCACTTTCAGGAAGCTATCTTCTCTGTTCATGATGTAATTAAGAATCTATAGAGGTCAAGTTGAGGTCTGAAGCATTGAAAGTTTCAGGGGGAAGTGCTTATAAGATTGCTAGACAGACCAATCACAGCTCTAATTTAACTGCTAAATACCTTCACAAAGATTTAGTTCCTTGAAATGGTAACGTAATGCTGGAAGAACTATTAGTGTTTGGTAGAGTCAGAATAAGAAAGACTTTTTGGTGTGAGCACCGCAAATTCTGCATCAGTTTGCAATCTAACCCCTACCCAGAAAAAAAAAAAAAAAACATCCAAGTGGAATCCATAAAATGATACCTGCGCACTGCATGAACGTCCTTGACAAAAATTCTGAACTCCCTGTTAGAGCAATGATCTCACATGTGAATAGTGGAAAATGATATTGATCCTTTACTCATTCCTTTATCTACAAAATTAGAAGCACAAAACCGAAAGATAGAGCTAAATCTCCCTAAAACACAAGCTGTCCGACATTTACAGGAAACTGTTTCTTCTAAAGAGGGCATCACACGAACTGATAACACAGAGGCTTATTTTAGGGACTGGCTCATTACAGTCCCATTCAAAAATGTTCTTTCAAATGCAAATACCCTAAAACACCTTAATTGTATTTAATTTTGTTCAGATATGCTGCATCCGTATAACAAACTGTAAAGGAAACATAGCCATCCTTAACCTAGCAACGTTTCATATTAACAGTGTGCCTATATTCCAAAACATTGTGCACTTCCTTTTTTGGTCTAATTCAGTCCCCTTCTTTCTGCTTATGCTGTCTTAAAGTATCAGAGTATCAACAGATTTAACAATATGATGAAACAGAATTTTACTCAAATATATATAAAAAAAATTACTTTAAATCAACATCTAGCGACAATGCAGACCAGTAAAAGTAATCTAATTGATTCTTTTTGGGCGTATTTAAAATGGTTACTAGAGGACAAAAACACTTAATGGGTCATTGTATTGTCTGGAGGTATTTCTGGGGCATTTGGGACAAAATTACCAAGGCTCAGTTCTGGAACTGATAGGAACTTGAGGGCCCCAACAGATCTTCCTAAAGGGTACACCCTACATGCAAACCCAAAGTATGATCCCTATTAAATTTCATAAAGTGCCGAGCAAACCAAAATGACTCTAAGCTACCTCCCGCTGGCATGTGTTATTTATGGAAGTCACATAACATTTACTTACAGTGGGTTGTGAAAAGATGAGTAGGTTGTAGAAAACTACTTTAAATGGTCATTTGTTAAAGCTAGCGCAAAATGTCTTCCTGACAAGTAGGCTATGACGTGACCAGGATAAAAGGTTGCTTTTTTTTGTAGCATGTCTGCCAACAGGGAAAATCTGGACGCAAAACAACCAAAGACACAAAGGTATAGAAATGGTGAAAGGAACAGCACCCTTCTAAGAGGCAATGCCAAGTTCAAGTTCCTCTTTCTTTGTTTTATTAGTGAGTGTATCATTTAATAACTTGTTGGTTCTGTTATTCTAAGCTATCTACCCATTTTCTACATCCACTCCTTGTAGTTTGTAGCGAGCTGTTGGTCTTGGCCAATAGATAATTGTATATTGCAGTCACCCAGCATGATCTAAACAAAAAGTGTGACAGCACTTCAAACACCTTGAAGTGTTGGCAATCTTTTGTCTTTGGCTTCATTGATGGCTCGGACTCAGTCTGTACCTTCTCTGATTTATGTTCATATTTTTCAAGACTTAACGCATGGTCGATATAAAATTTCCCCCGGCAGATGGCACCTTTTTGCTGTTTTGGATCCAGCTTGTTTAGGTAGGAAACAACCTGGACCACAAAATTAGGAAATGGGGGGGGAAAAGTGTTATTAGCTCCTCTGAGTGATTTCGAATTGTAAGGAGGAGAGATCAAGTAAATTCAGCATGTTCTGCAGGGGATGACTGTGAAGGAGAAATATTTCTGTAATAATTTTTACTAATTAAAAATGTTTTACAAACTTATTTATTAAAGATAAAGAGAAATTAATTTGTCTGACGCATCCATCTCAAGTTTTATTAAATTATTCACACGTTGGCCATAAATATCAACCTTGGGATTTTTTTGTTTTGTTTACTGATTTGCGGCACTTTTGGATTTCCATACTGCCCTGCTGTCTAATTTTTTTTAATTTTTTATTTTTTTTTTATTTTAGGCTACTGCTTGTTTTAGATTTTTAGGTTTGAGCCCTAAATGCCATCGGCCAAACCTGCTTCTAGCAGTTGACACAGTATCTCCGTTTTATTTGTGGAAGCCCACCTGCAGCAAAAAATCCGGTGTGCAGTTACAGCGGTGGGGACATGCCTGGTGGTAACATTAATCTGGAGCAAGTTATGAAGCAACAGTCATTAATGTTTACTAGCCTCCATTAACCGTGGAGCTATCCTAATTATAACTTCCGCCAGCAAAGATACACAACAGGTCCCTGAGAGAAGTTGCTAAGTGTGCTTGTGCCATTAGAGCAGAGGACGTAGGGATAAGAGAGGTCTGTCTTTAGGTCTGTACCTGCGGTTTGAGGGGAGTTCCTCAGGTGAACGACCTGGTTCCGTTTCTTTCTACCAAAGTAATGGAATGGGTGCCTGACACCGAGTAAATGGACAGATAGAGGCTACCACAGCAAGGACAATTAGTAGGAAAGAATAAGCAAAAAAAAAGGATTTTGTAACTTAACTGTTAGGCTTTCCTATTTTCTTCAACAATATGTCTATTTTGAGAAAAACCAAAAGACATTTTGCCAAAAATTTCATAGTTGGAGGGCCCCGCCCTCTACCTTTGGCCCGGGACACTGGCCTGCTTGTCCCTTACTGTTGGCGGCCATGTGGCCATACTTTTTTTTTTTTTTTATCCCTGGGTTTAATCATACCTCTCAACTTTTGACGATTGTTGAGAGTGAGATTGTTGACGGGGGGGTGTTGGTCGATTGAAGACGGTCCAACGGGGGGGGGGGATGTGCTGTTGTTCGATTCAAGACGGTCACTATTTTACACGGACTTTAATAACACATGCAGACTTACCATTTAATTCGCACACAACACGGACCGTAGAAGTGTTTCACTTTGGATGAGGGAACCTTGTTTGCGCGGCGCCGGTCCTTGCAGCTGTGTTACCGCTACTACTGGACATGCGGAAACCATTGTACCGCAAATTGGTTCCGCCATGACGTGAAGCGTCCGTACGCGTGCGTTTCAAGAGTGAGATTTTCATTGTAAGATTGAGATTTTCAAAGTAATGCGTGTGAGCGTGTGCAATTGATGAAATGCGTGTGTCACACGGTCAATGCGTGAGAGTTGAGAGCTATGGTTTAATGCATGTCGGTTTGTCCAGCCTAAGAAGATTGTAAACCCGTTCCCAGTTTCAAACACCCCTTGATGTTTTAGCTTTACTAATGTCTTCATTTTCTCATTCCGCAGTCTAAGCGCTGTTTAACGCAGATTTCCGTATGCTTTCCCAGGTGGCAGAAGTGGCACAAATCTTGGACTTCCTCTCCACACAGACAACTCTGCCAATTGTGGGCATCAGTGGGGGCTCTGCCGTTGTTATCCCATACAAGGTACTGTCAATGCAACGACACGAGGCTGCGGTTTGGTTTTATATGGCAACCTGCCTAAACTGGTGAATGGCCTGCCGATATTGTTTTAAATGAGCAGGCAGAAACCATGAATATGCATAAATATGAGTGTGTTTATGATATAGAAAAGTTTTCAGGAGCGGCACTCCTGCATCACCGACTCCCGTCTTACCCAGAACACCTTTGCAATGGCATTGTTCAGCTTAAAACAATTTATGTAGGTCAGAGTAATAAAACCTACTTTGACGAGGAACTTGCTGCATGCAAATATTTGCATACGAGCAATACAGACATATGAAATATCAGCCTTCAACCCTCCTTAGCTTGCTTAATCCATGCTTGGGAAAATGTCTGAGTTGCTGGCAAGGGAACTTTGCATAAACAGATAAAATGGATAACATAGGCGATCTGGGCTTTAATCAATCAACCTGATGAACTAGAAGAGCATCAGGTTATGTCTGCTTAGATGTAGCATGTCTCCCCTTGATGAAAAGAGATGCAAAGCAGTGAGCTGTGTAGTTATATTGTAAAGACGAGATTGATGGCACCAGATGGATTCTTAATCTCTACTTCGTCACTACTTTGAAGCGGGAATATGGATTCATCCCTTTTTCTATTCGCACTTTCCGCTTTCCGCTCATCTGCCCTTTTTTCCTTTAGTTGCTGAACTGCCACATTGAGCACTTTGTATTTATAGAACCAGCTCTCACACAGTGAAGCACATGCAAATAAACCCTGTCACACATGAGAACACACACACACTCACACAGAAGCAAGTCGAGGCATTTTTTTTTTTTTTACCACACCTACCCGCCAAGGAGGAATCCACACTGAGCTGAATTGCAGCTGTTCGCCTGCAAATGGTGGATTTCACCCTTCAAGCAACATTTTGTAAACTGTGTTGTATTTATCAGCTTCCTGTTAATCAAAAGTTATCCACACATATCACGTCACGTATGGGTATTAAACAGGAGGGGTCCGAAGGTGGGGGGAGGGGTTGATTTGGTGTTTTCTAACGGAAAAGTGGAAAGGGCAGAGTGACTGAGTGAGTAAGTAAGAGGCTGAGAGAGGAGAAAGATGCTCCGATGAAGCTTGGCTGACAGCTGCCTGCAGGCAGTGTTTCACTGTCTTACTGATAAGTCTCCCTTCTCTCTTTTGTGAGGGAAACAGTCATCCTCGTTCTTCACACTTCTTTTATCTTTTCTATTTCCCTTTTCTCTATTCTATCCATCTCTCCTCTTTCTTTGTGTCTTTTTAATGTTTTTCCTACGGACTTCATTCCTCAAAATACCCTTTGACCAACGTATGCTTAAGTGAGTTTAAAGTAGGTTTGTTGCTAAGTTGCGAGACCTCTTAAGGCAAATGCTAGAGATATGCCAGAGGTCAGCACTCCTCTGTGTTCTGTTAGGACCCCAGAAAGGCAAAAGATTTGTCATAAACCCGAAAATGAGTCTGACGGTCCTCTGTTGTGACAGTATTCAACCAAGGATCCAAACCACTGTGCCATCTGTGCCTGCATCTCTATATCCATCCATGGGGTAAAGCAAAGTTTTGATGACTGCCAACACAAACCTGGAAAAAAAACTAAGTTCGCCCTGTGATTGAATATGTTGTATTACCCTTTAACAGCAGCAACTCTTAGCAGTCATTTACCAGTATCTTGCATTTTTGTAAAGGAATTTTAGCTAATTTATCTTTCTGTCACTTGAGACACTTGGTGTCCCGCTAATGCATTTCAATCAAGTCGATAGTTGGAGTTTGACTAGGCCAGGGCTCTGCAACCTTTACAATCCAAAGAGTCGCTTTTTCCCTCAGTCCAGCTAAATCAAACCAATGTAGAGATGCAAATGTTTCATGATCTTTTGGAAAGAAAAGATAGTATATCATTTTTGCTAAGCACATCTTTTGTCATTTGAAAAATAACATAATTTCACTTCTATTTTTAGGTTTTAAGATAAAGAAAAACAAACTTTTGCAAAAAAGAGGATGTATACATTTTCTTAGATGAGATGTTAAAAAGCACATATAATTCACCCTAATAAGATAAAATGGTCTGCTAGATAACACTGTTACTTTTAGTGTCATTTTGTTGTGGAAATCCACTGGAACTGTTATTAATATAAAACATCTTTATCATTTTAGCCAACATTATTAAGAGCCATCCAGGAAGGTCCAAAGAGTCTCTTGGTTCACAGACCCCTGATCTAGGCTGTTGCAATACCTTAACTTTTCGGGTTTATATTCATATTGTCAAATATTTGCTGCTGTGTTTGGAAGGATTTTCAGTAGTTTGGCTTTAGAATACATCAGTATACAGAGGAGTTAAGGGTCGGCACAATGATTGCAAGGTGCCCAGATCATGTGGTTGTACAATAAGCCCAAATCATTAGTCTTCCACCAACATGCTTGACTGGCTTTCATTTTAATGACATAGGAAGAAACAACGCAGAAAACAACTCTCTGGCAGCTTGATATTCTTTTAATACTTATCACCAGATAAGCAAGGCTTTCTCAGATATTTTAAAAAATTCAGCCGGAGTGCCGTAGCTATCACAAGCCTTGTGAACAACACATGTACATCACTGTTACAGAATTCATGCAACTGTGAGTCAATTATCTGAGCAATTGCTGGATTAACACTATCTAATGCTGCAGTATGCTATGCCTGCACACATTTGATGGAGATTAACTCACCTCAGCATGCTTAATGCTAGAAACTGACAGTGAAGCTGACAACGTACCCTACTTCTGAATAATTCAGACAAGAATGACCTGACCACTTGGTTGCTCTCAAAGAGCATTTCAATTTGATTTCAAGATGGTCAGTTGATCATTAAATATGAAAAAGGCCAGACATGAAGTCAAGAGACAGGTTGCATACCTGTCTAGATGCAGAGGAGCATTGTGAAATCCACATCCTTGATGCCATTCCACACAGTATTCAGAACACATCATATACTTTCTCACATTTAGTGCCACATATAGTACTGCATTTTTAACACACCTGAATGCATGGCATGATGGGCAACAGTGTGACAGCACTTTGGCCAAACATCTTTGCTTGGTTGTCATCTTTCCACACAGCAGTTCGTCCAAACAAGCCATACTTGTTCAAGTTGTTCTGTCATGAACTGACCTGTAGATTGTGAGGTGGAGTTTGTGGGTTATTTATTTTGGTTGATCTAATATTGGGTTGTATCTCTGTAAAATGATGGACTTCTAGTGTCGTGGACATGTCTTTACACCTCTCCCAGTTTAATGGTCATCAACAGTTGCTTCTTTGGATTGTTGCTGACGTCTTTTCTGCTTGGCATTGTTCTAACACACATGTGGATGCTCTTTGCCAGCAAACCCCTGCTTTCAAGCATTCTTGCTAATGATCAAATATGATTAGCAGCACCTGGGCGATATTTTCTCTCTTAAGGTGTCACCTGGCCTTCTCTTCTTTGCCTTAAAATTGTGATCACACTTATCCAGGTAAACATGTCTCAGGCACTACCTCCACTGGCTCTAGATTTTTCACAGTTTGCCACTCTTAGACATTCTCAGATTCACTTACTCTGATTTGTAGACTTGTTCACGCCTGTTTCATTTACTTATTCTCTCCATCTGAAAGTAGCAACACACAGTTTACCCATTGCACCGGTGTTACTATTTTTTGGAAGAGTTCACAGTGTTTGGCGACAGCTCTCTATATAGCACCTCATTCATCCCTCTTTACTTGTTCCGTCACTTTCTTTTCCTTTCTTGTACATTCTTTTGTTGTCATCAAGAAGAAAAAAGCTTGTCAGAGGTGTCTGGCTCAATGGGACAGGTGGATTGGACGAAGAAAGACGCATGCATGAGCACATGATTCTCTTAAGGGATAAAAGAGCTCAATGCTACTTAATTATCAATAGCCTGATGATGATGAAGGCCTTTGATGGCGTTTTAAAAAGAAGCGGCAGGCGCCTAGGCCGCCTATTTATGGTTGCTGTCTCGGTGATCTCTTTCTATTGCAAACAACAAGAAAGGAGGGAATGAGACAGAGATGAAAAGATTGAAGGGAGGAGAGGAAGTGTGTCTTTTGTCATCCAGTACATACATCAAGAGGGAGCGAGGAAGAGGAAATGAGAAAGCTTGAGGAACGGCTGAGAAAAGGGCATAAAGACTCCTCAATGGGCCCTATGAGGGAAGAAGAAAAAAATATGCGTCTCTCCAAGGAGTTGAAAATCATAGCCTGGATGAGTTTTCTCTTTCTGTGTGCCTTAGTTCTTGGCTGGCAGTCATTGTATTGTGTTGGATGATCTTTAGAGGGCACTGCTTCCAGATGTGTGATTATGGCAGTTGTAGAGCAGGAAGGAGAGTGGGATGATCACAGAGAGCCATAGGGGGGAAAAAAACAAGAAGAAACATTCTTATATAAAAGAAAACTTTTATTTAACTACGAAAATACTTTACTGTTGGATAAAGTAAGGTAGAACTTTTCAAATGCTATATTATTAGAGTGCCAACAAAGTAGAACCAAGAATCTTTATTGTCACCATGTGTTACCATAGTAGTGTTTTATTGAGACAGACACTAGCTCAGAATGCACACAGATAACATATGAAACGCAGACACAACAAGACATATTTCCATAATTTTTGAAAATTAATAAAATTAGTGCCAACACGCTTCCAGAGAAGCTTAAAGCATAAAATAGTCTCATATCCGAATCCAAAAAGTTTGATATCAGTCTCTTTGCAAACGATATGAGTAACTTTGTTGTTGCATGAATAAATCACTCAACATTCCCTCAATGATGCATTCATGCCCACTGTAAATACTGTGAAATAATTTAAAGCCTTTGTTTACAGAACTGTGCAATCAGAGATTCCCTGAGAAATTAGAATGTGCAAATAGCCATTATCAGTAGTGTGACTGTAACATGTAACAGACCACAATCTCCATGCCCCTCCAGCTTTTGGAAAGAAGCTCTTTGAGTCCATTAGCGTTTGATATAATGTTTCTGAAACATTAACCTGATGGAAATGGGTCAAACAGTGCATTGCCTAGGTGGGTGGGATCTGCGGTATTGGGTCTAGCTCTTTTCTGGACTTGTACAGCATAAACCTTTTTCAGATCATGTAGACAGCATCCTAGAATACCCTGTGCTGTCCTCACCACCTGTGCTAAATCCTCCCTCTCCTGCACTGTGCAGCTCCCATACCACACTGTTACACTGAGGCATAAAACGCTTTCTATTGTAGCTCTGTAAAGAATGTTTTAACAGCTTAGTGGAAAGTCCAGTGCGTCTCATTTTCCTTAGGAAGAATAGCCATTGTTTGGCCTTCTTCGCCAGGTGGGAGGGAGAAGTGTTTATAACCCTTGATTGTCATTCATATTTTGTCACTCTCCAAACACAAACTTATTTTATAGGGATATTTTGAACCACCACAAGTTTGAACAAAATCTATAAAGGTCTCGGTCAGCTTTTCACATCTGAAGACAGTTTTTACACTTTCTTCTGTAAAAAATAAAGTGCAAACTCAATCAGGATAGAGAGCCTCTATGAGGCTTACTCCAGATTCTCAATTGGATATAGGTCTGGACCTTGACTGCGACATTTCAACATATGAATATGTCTTGGGGTGAATGAACCATTCAACTGTATCTCTGGTTTTATGTTTAGGCTTGTTGTCCTGCTGTAAGGGGAAGAACCACCCCAATCCTGAATCTTGCAACCTTACCCTTTATTTATGTATTGCCATGTATTTAGCTCCATCTGTCTCCCCTCATCTCAGATCACTTCAGCCCTGTCCTGGTGAAGAAAAGCATCCCACAAACAATGATGCTGCCACCACTATGTTTCACCGTGAGGACGGTATCATCAGGGTGATGTGCACAGTTACTTTTAAGCTCCGTATAGAATTTGGAAGTTGGCTAAAAGTTCAGTTTGGACCAGATCACCTTCGTTTTATGAAAATTGTAAATGTATCCTAATAATTTTCTTCTATCAGCAATGGCTTTCTTCTTGCTGCTTAACCGATAAAGGTTGTTACATCCATAACTGATAGTAATGGGCGGCCGTGAAGGTCTTTAGTATTGCTCCATCTGAATCAATCGTCCCCTCACTATTTTATTGCAATAAAAACATCTTATTATGCAGAAATGCACTATAGAGAACTGTTGCATCTTAGATAACTTGTGTAGCCAGAATAAAGGCCTTTACTAAAGATGCAAACCCAGGGTGCACAAGACTACTGCAGCTACAGCTGCGACACATAGAAAGCATTGATGATGACCTCATAGAACTGTGACAATATTTAGGATATTAGCAGCATGTTATTTATACACAAAATCCATCCTCCTTTCATTCCTCAAGAAGACTTCAATTCCTATGTTCCACAGACCTTCTGTTAGTTTTTTTTCCATCAAGAAATTCTTTTCTGTCACCATCAAAGCTGATACTTTACAACACCTCACCATGTGGATCAGGGGCAAAAACTTCCCAGCATAACAGGTTGCAGTTTTCCTTTGAGCCTGCTAGCCAGGGATACTGCTAATGAGTGGATTGGGAGTGGCAAACAAATCCTTTTCCTGGAGTTGCCCGACCTTACTTAATGATGTTCAACTAATCTTAAAATGCCTGTTGTAAAAATGGCTTTCACAATAACTAGAATACAACCAACCAAATCTATTTCCATTTCTTTCGCTTTTCTGTTATAAAATTAACACAACAATATTTTTGATGGTGCAGCTCGCTACAGATGCAGTTTGCTAGCTCTGGCGAGTCCATTCTCTGCCTATCCAACCAAAGGGTATGAATTCGTTGACACCTGGCGTTGCCATCTCACATCAATTTGGTTGAAGCAACAGTTTGTATGACACTTACTTTATGCTACAGGATCAGCAGGACTGATTGTAAAGACTTCCAGGCAGATTTGTTTACCTTGGCAACAAATGACGCCTGAAATATAATTGATCAAATGCTTTATTATGAAAATATAGGTCTGGAAGCAGCAACCAACAAAAAAAGCTATGAAAGCAAGCAGACAGATCATTTGAGATTATCTAGTATTCAATCAAGTATTCATGGACAAAATATAATTAACATCACTGTGTGACTCTGATATCTCTTAGGCCAGGAGGGAAGGCCCGGCAGGCCCTGACAGCCCACTGACTAATAGTTGTCCTGTCAATAAATTCCTCCATCTGAGCTTTGGATCTCTACAACTCCTCCAGAATTAACATGGGCCTCTTGGCTGCACCTCTTATAGGCCTAATTCGTTATTCCCCAGCCAGTCAGTTTAGGTGGATGGCAAGAATTCAACTTTATCCCTCTCTTTCCTGGTCCATTCCTGTCATTTAAAAAACAAGATCATCTCTTGCTGATGACCACATTTTCATACAGTGAAGCAACATAACATTTCTGGGCTTCAGCCAATATCAATACGTTATCAAAAATAAATGATTGTTGTAATAAGAACCCTGATGACAAAAAAAGCTATAAGATACAGTTGTTACAACTGTATCTGACAGTAAAGTGTATGATGTAATTGTTTCAGGGCAAAATGTTCTAAGTCCTGAGAGCTGGCTACATTCTAAGGTCACGCTGAGCTCGTGCTGTTGGATTGCAAAGGCTCAAGGATCCAGATGTCTCTTACTGGATCATGGTGTTCGTTTCTTTTTGTAGGGGTTTATTGGTTTGTTTATATAGCCAAACTGACCTGCTTTCTCTGTTTATCCTTCTGTTCCTGAGTGTCTTCTATCCAACCCCCTTCCCCCCCGTTAATTTTGGCTCTCCCCTGGCCTCATGATTCAGAAAGCCGAAGCTTCATAAAGAGGTCATGAGAAAATCGGAGCTGCTGCATAGTGTTCCCACTGGAAACTGGAAAATACGGTAATGGCCAAGTCACCTCTAAGCGCAACAGCAGGCCACCAGTAATTCTAATGAGTTTGTCATATAAATCTATCTATCTATCTATCTATCTATCTATCTATCTATCTATCTATCTATCTATCTATCTATATAAAATATATATATATATATATATATATATATATATATATATATATATATATATATATATATATATATATATATATATATATATCTATATTTTTTTTTTTTTTTTTTTAAGTGGTTATTAAAGTGGTTGGTTAGTGGCTGATGATATTCAGCAATTTTCCTCTGGGACTATTAAAGTATGTCTGATTCTGATTCTGATATATGTATGTATGTGTGTTTGGGTGTGGGTGTGTGTGTGTGTGTGTGTTTCTCTGTGGCTGTAACCCTACAGGCCACGCACTAAGTCAGTATTGTGATTGCAATCAATATTTTTTTTATAGAAGAGAGGGTAAAAATTGTCTTTTAGATGTGAAAAGCTAACAGAAACAGAGATTATGATATTTTAAAACAAGTTTTCCACATTCATATAAGGAACTTCCTTATTTAAATATAAACTGCATAAAGACAATAAACTAAAGTATTTCAAGGTTCTTCTGTAATTGCAATATCAGAGGATAATTTCAATATTAGGATTTGAATAAGCCATTCAATTCCTTGTGGTTATTGTTTGCCTCAGACAATATCTTTAGAAAATAACTACTTATTGATAATGATGTAGAGTGAAAATATGTAAACGTGGTCAAAGACAGGTACTGTGAGGTAGACTACTATTTATACAGAGTTAAACAAATAAGCTTTCATTCAAAAATATTCACAAAATATTTATGTCTTTGTGTGTTGTACAAATTTTTAAACATTTCTTAAACAATAAAGACACAAAGAAGACAAGGATATACACTCATCGTCATGTTTGTTGTCAAAACCCGCATTTCCCTCCGTAAAGCAGAGCTTTCGAAAATGTCGGTGACCCAGTTTACCAAAAACAATCATAGTTTTTACTCCTGAACATCGCACACAGATCAATGCAGTCAATTGCAAAAAAAAAAAAAAAAAAAAAAGATCTGCCTGAAGTTCGACAGCACAAAGCCACCCCCCTGGGAGAAGCGGAGTATGTGTGCAGCCACCATGTCCATGGTCTTCCTGTCACATTACCATACGCTCC
Organism: Fundulus heteroclitus; assembly: GCF_011125445.2. NCBI lineage: Eukaryota > Metazoa > Chordata > Actinopteri > Cyprinodontiformes > Fundulidae > Fundulus > Fundulus heteroclitus. The sequence continues at coordinate 14,082,670 of NC_046370.1, forward strand.
AGCAGTATGACTGCTAATTACGCCTGCATGTGACAGCCACGCTGCCAAGGTGGCGGCGGCAACACGACGGCTAGGAGGGATAGATGAGAGGAGGGGAGGGCGAACTCTTGTTTCTTCATGTGGGTGTGCTCCTGTGAGAGGCAGATGTGGAAAAGAAGGTCACTTTGTTGTAATTCCTATTAGAACCCACCATCGACTGAGTGAAAGAGAAAATCCTCCAATATGTGTGATTTTTACTTTAATTAGATGGCCGTAGAAGTGAGCGGACCAAAGGTTTTAAACAGATTAATAGTTTGTGTAATAGCTCGAAATGACTAATAGCCATTAAAACGATGCACCTCAGCAGTTTTCTGGTATGTCGGTTGAAGTGGGGCACTACAGGGAACTGCGGCTGTCAATCCATTTTTTTATTTATTTAGTAACAGCTTGACATGCCTGTGTTCTGCTATTTTTACAAGCTATTCTGATGTGTAGCCCTGCCAGTGGTCTGGTTGCCACTTTGCCTGTGAAGGTGAGTCTCAAACAAGCTCAGGCAGAGATAAAACCTGTGGAAATTCGGCGAGGAAGCGCCTCGCTCTGATATTCTTGTGGTAGTCCTCAGGCTGCGGCGCTCTCTTGGGCTTTGCGGAGGCTCTGAACTGTGGGAAAGAGAAGATCAACAGAAGGGAGAGATGACAGGTAGTCACCTCTGAGACACGAACAGACAGAAAAGATCTGAGACCTCATCCCTCGTGGTGCTTCGCGGTTTAACTTCTTCTCCTCTGGTGGATTCTTTCCTAAACATACATTTAAGGCTTCTTTAAATTCCTTACTTCGATTCAAATAACGAGCAAGCATTATTAAAGAGACTGTGTTACGCTGATCGCCATCTTCTTACGCCAGCTGTCCGTTATCGAATCGGTTTCAGAAAACGGTGACGTGTGTCAAAGCCCTGCATGCTCTTACACTTTGTTACATCACAGGTCTGCTCATGCCCTGCTGCAACATTAGCCTGCTCAAATCCCCAAACTCCATTAACTTTCAAAAAGAGGGATAGATTGTCTAGACATTGAGGTTCCTTTCTTTTTTTAAATTCAAATGTCATTTTTAATTAATTGAAGAAAGGACTGTCTGTCTGCGGCTGGATTTCTAAATCTGGTCGGGTCCAGTCCAAGTTCCTTTATCTGATTTTTTTCTCCTTCAGTGAAAGCCTTGTGAAATTATCAGTTTGTAAATAAATGCGGTGATGTTCTTTCGCTGTGGTATTGCCTCCTGTCTTTTTGTTTTTGTCTTGTTCTCCCTTTTGCATTTGGATGCTAATATTTCTATTTTCTATTTGGTATTTATTACACTCTGTGAAGCACTTTGTAATTTTTATCTGTGAAAGATGCTATATAATATTTAGAGTTTACTCACTTATGTTTCAGTGACATTTACGCCTGCGCATCCGAGCTTCCAGGGTTGAGACTTTGATTGATGGGTATGATGAATTAATCTGATTGGATGAGAAATGACACTAAAAGCGCAGATTGTCCACATGCGTGGAGAGCTGCGTCGAGGAGAATCTTTAAGTAACCAATTAGAAATCAGCATGAAGTCATATGAAAGCCAAAAGGCTATGGCGTCCATGGGCCTTGAAACATTTATATTAGGAGGCATATACAGAAAAAAACAACTCAAAATAGAATGGGAATACTGAAAAATCTAAATTCAGTTATAGTTTTAGAGAAAACAGATGTGATAATTACTTTACTGTGTCTACACTTTTCCTGTGCTATTTTTGATGGGGACGGTGCTTGACCACCCCCTTTTGACAAGCCACCACTGCACAAAGACAACACATTGACAAAACATATTCTAAATATTATCAATTTATTGAAATAAAACATTTTCTCTTTGCAAATTCTTGACTCTTTGTGAAGACCACCATCACAGTCCTTTTTCTCTGTTTCGAATACTTCCTTATCTTGAACCCTTGACCTTTTTCACATTGTCATTTTACAACAAACAAGTGTATTGTGTAAAGATTAATGTTCTGAAAACTCGATAATTCAGCCAGACAGAGTTTTGTTTTAAAAATGTTTATTGAAGTGGGTGGTTAGTGGCTGATGACGCAAGCAGACAGAAACAGACTTATGAGTAGCGGAGACGAGTCAGGCAGGCCTGCAGAACCAGACCAGAACAGGTGAAGCAGGCAGTGGTAGACTAGAACCAGAGTTAACTCACGGGGAACTAGTTAGCCTTTGAGCAGCAGGTACTGGAAGCAGACATCAGTGAGAGCTAAACAAGAACAGGGTAATAGAGTCCAGTAAGCAGTGCACATAACTTGTAGAAACACAGTGGCAGTGCACAGGAGGCGAGAACGAGGCGTTCTGGCAGAGAGTGGATGGCTGAGGCAGGTATACGTAGGCAGGTGAACAGGTGAGCAGAGTTGACAGTGATTAGTGGCAGCAGGTGGAGCTGATCTGAGCTGATTGACTGGAGACTGGTGACTGAGGAGTGAATGGTGTCAGTGTTCCATTCATCACATTGGTGGAGAAGATGGAGAGGATACTATAATGCAGACGTGTCCTAGATGACGTGTTTTCCCCCTAATCAGTCATTCTGTCCAATCTAAGTATGCCAGGCTCTGGCCTCCAGAGTCTGTTTATCTGTAATCACCATGGTAACCGATAATGCGGTCCAGACTCTGTAACCTCATAATCTCCAACACCTCACTGAAGCACATTCCCTTTCTGTTTATATTTGTGTATAATACTTTGAACAGAACATTTAGGCATCTCGGAACTGGAAGAAGACGAACCAGACTTGTTGAGGTCCCCAAATCTTTTTCAGGAATCTTCCGTGATTTATTTACTTTTTTCCCATGAAGTCACACATAGAAGCAGTTTTTTTGAGGCGTTAACTTAAAATGCATTTATAGCTTTCCCTCCATATAATTCAAATGTTATGTGTACAAATCCATCCCCATACCCGTTTGGGCTTTCCCAAATAATTTGAAAACATAGCAATCTCATTATATATAATCTTCTGAATTTAAAGATAGAAATACAAATTTGTACACCTAACCTTTTATAGAGAGTAAGTAAATACATGATTTATCTTGTTGTAGTAGCTGTTGGTGAAAATGTGGAAACTTTTTAAAATTCAGAAAAACTATTGGATTGATCAAAAGATTTTTATTAGCAATGTCTATCTTTGAATCTTTGGCATTGTTTTGATGATTCATGCAACAGCGCTAGACCTGATGTTACCTGCTGTGCAATGAAAACAGGGCTCTTGGAGAAATAATTACACATGACCTATATTCATTTTAAAAGGTGAAGTTCTGATTAATTATGACCCAGATTTATGTTCTTTTTTCCCATGACAAAACTATACCTCCTGTTACAATATATTTTCTTTTCCCTTTAAAGCCTTACATACATATTTATGAAAATGAATTTAACATTAAATAGATAGACAGACTGCAGAAAAATAATTTTACTGGCCCCTTCAGGGGCATTTCTCTTGAGCTAAAAACAAAGACTGGTCCATCAATGTTCACCAAACAAATAACAAACATACCCAAAAGTATTCATACTATTGAGCTTTTTCTCATTTTATCGCATTATAACCTCAAACTTCAATAAGATAAGATAAGAAATACCTTTCTTTTCCCACAATAGGGAAATTTGGGAATGCCAGTGGCAAAAATCACATAGACAGAGTTATTCCCTAGTATAGTAAGACAAAAAAAAAAAAAAAAAAAAAAAGCAAAGAGAATATATTGTACAGCTTTTGTTAATACGAAATAATCAGATAAAAATGAAATACTCAAGCCAAATAGAAAAAGACTGCAGTCCATTTACAGAACGAAGCGCCTGAGAAAGTCCACAACCAGCTCCTTTGTTTTCCTGACATTTAACCTGAGATGATTCTCCTGGTACCAGTGAACAAGGATCTGCACAAGGCTCCACTGTCTTTACCCTGAGATGTCCTCATCTGTGATGAGACCTATTATGGCAGAATCATTAGCAAACTTCTGAAGGTGGCAACCTGGTGAGCTGATGGAGAAGTCTGCCATAAAGAGGGTGAACAGGAACTGTTTCAACACTGTTCCCTCTGGTGCTCCTGTACTGCAGACCAGTCTGTCAGAATATATATATATATATATATATATATATATATATATATATATATATATATATATATATATATATATACAGGACTGTCTCAGAAAATTAGAATATTGTGATAAAGTTCTTTATTTTCTGTAATGCAATTAAAAACATGAAATGTCATACATTCTGGATTCATTACAAATCAACTGAAATATCGCAAGCCTTTTATTGTTTTAATATCGCTGATTATGGCTTACAGCTTAAGAAACCCAAATATCCTATCTCAAAATATTAGAATATCGTGAAAAAGTATACTAGTAGGCTATTCAACTAATCACTTGAATCGTCTAATTAACTCGAAACACTGCAGGGTTTCCTGAGCCCTGAAAAACACTCAGCTTGGTTCAGTAAACTAAATCACAAGTATGGTAGTGGTTAAGAGACGACATAAGATTCTCACAGTAACTGGTGTACTGACCATGGCATTACTGTCCTTGATTGGCCTGCCAATTCCCCTGACCTGAACCCCATAGAGAATTTGTGGGGTATTGTGAAGAAGAAGCTGAAAGACACCAGAGCCAACAATGCAAATGAGCTAAAGGCCGCTATTGAAGCATCCTGGGCATCCATAACACCTCAGCAATGCCACAGGCTGATTGCCTCCATGCCACGCCGCATTGATGCAGTAATCTGTGCAAAGGGACAACCAAGTACTGAGTGCATTAATGGACATTTTCAAATGTTTGATTTTGTTTTGCTGTTATAATTTTTTTTTACTTGGTCTGAGGAAATATTCTAATATTTTGAGATAGGATTTTTGAGTTTTCTTCAGCTGTATGCCATAATCAGCGATATTAAAACAATAAAAGGCTTGCGATATTTCAGTTGATTTGTAATGAATCCAAAATGTATGACATTTCATGTTTTTTAATTGCATTACAGAAAATAAAGAACTTTATCACAATATTCTAATTTTCTGAGACAGTCCTGTATGTATGTATGTATGTATATATATATATATATATATATATATATATATATATATATATATATATATATATATATATATTTAACATAAAACATTTTCCTTCCTCTTCGCAATTATGTTTATGAATAATTATGTCAGGGCTTGTATGTGATTAAAAAAAGTATTGGCTCTAAGTCAAGAGTATTTTATTGTCACCGCGTGTTACTGTGGCGAACATTTCTATTTGGCAACCTCAGTACACACAATGAAGGCAAAAACTGACAAACAATCAGGCAATGAACAAGGGTTACATTTGTTCTTTTTTTTAGCATTCAGGAGAGTCACAGATAACAGATGATGAGGTAATAAGGTGCTAATTGAAAAATGATGATTTGAAGCTTCATTTACAGAAATGTGCATTTAGATATTCTGAGATGATAGTGTGCAAGTAGGCAGTAACATTAAGGTGATTAACGTATGGCAGGCTAGTAACAGTGGGGCTCTTGGGAAGAAGCTGTTTCTAAGCTTATTTGTTTTGGCTTGGAGGCTTCTGAAGCATTTACCTGATGGAAGAGGGGCAAAAAGCGCATTGCGTGGGTGGGTGGGATCAATGGAGATGCGTCTGGCCCTTATTTGGACTCGCTCTGTATAAATTAAATCTAGATCTTGCAGACGGCATCCCACAATCCCCTGTGCTGTTCCCACCACCCATGCTAGATCCTTCCCCTCCTGGACTGTGCAGCTCCCATACCATACTGTTATGCTAATACACAAAACACTCTCTATGGTAGCTCTATAGAAGTTCTTTAGCAGTATAGTGGTAAGTCCAGACCTTTTCAGTTTCCTGAGGAAGAAGAGCCGTTGTTGGGCCTTCTTCACCAGGTGGGAGGTGTTTGCAGTCCAAGAGAGGTCGGAGGAGATGTGAATGCCTTGTATGCAGAGAGGCGCGTGTTCAGTCCTCGACCTCCTGTTGTCTATGATGACCTCCTTGGTTTTACTGGTGTTCAGGATCAGGTTGTTCCTGGAGTATCATTCTGTCAGACTGCTGACCTTGTCCCTGTAGTGGGACTCATCATTGTTAGAGATGTGACCCACTACAGTGGTGTCGTCTGCAAACGTCTGTGTTTGTGGGGTGGACAGCAAAACAGTCCCGAGTGAAATGGGTGAAGAGAGCTGGGCTAAGGACACAGCCCTGTGGCGTTCCTGTGTTGAGGATCAGTGGAGCAGATGTGCGTTTCCCTATCCTCACCACCTGGGGTCTGTTGATGAGGAAGTCACTGATCCAGGAGCAGAGAGGTGTGGATAGTCCCATGTTGTGGAGCTTCAGAGCCAGCATGTCTGGGAGCATGGTTGTTGAATGCTGAGCTGAAGACCATGAAGAGCATCCTGCCATAGGTGTTGGGCTGCTGCAGATGAGTCAGAGCTGAGTGCAGTGCTGACGAGACAGCATCCTCTTTGGAGCGATTCTACCTGTAGGCAAACCGCAGGCTGTCCAGGCCAGCAGAGATGATGTCCGTGGTATACCTTAGGAGTATCCTCTCGAAGCACTTCATGATGTCGGGGCTCAGAGCGATGGGACGATAATCATTAAGGCAGGTGATGATTGGTTTCTTGGGGACGGGCACGATAACGGAGGATTTAAGACAGACAGGAACCGTGGAGAGCTGCAGGGAGAGGTTGAAGATGTCCAGAAAGACCCCTGCTAGCTGGTCAGCACACGATTTAAGCGTCCCGGCTGACACCATGTCTGAACCTGCACACTTGTTGGTGTTTACCTTTTTCAGGGAAGAGGTAAATAATGTATATAATATATAATACAATATGAAACTGTTGAAAATATGCAAATATGAAATATTTTCAAAAGGTTTTACCTACAGTAATTAAACTTTTTGACTAGCCACCAGTGGCTCTATCTGGTACCCGCTTTTGAAAACTTTCTAGACGCACCCCTGTATGTCAAAGTGTCTTTTGGTCCTGACTGCTGGGTGACGAGAATACACATGATTCATGCTTCATGATCTGTCCTTGTCATGCTTCCACTTTGTCATCTATTTCTCCTCCCCTCACTCCTGTTTCCATTTCTGCGCTGAAGGTTGTTAAATGTGTTTAACAAGCCCTCCGCTGTCAATGCACCGAGTCGGCATGCAAATGTATGCAAACACACAGACGCGATCAACATTGGACCTCCCTTTTTTTTGACAGAAAGAGAGCAGCAGGACTGAGCGTTTGCACTTTAAGCACACTTGTACCAGACAGAGGCAGAAAATGAGTAATCCAAGTCGGTTGTAAAACGGACGCATTAATAAAGACACAAAATGTAATATTCATAATCATAGCAGAAGTTCATTATGCAAAACATCACTTTGCATCATTACTGCTGGAGGGTGCATACTGTAGCAGATGTATATTGCCTATAATTCAAGTGTTAGGAGGTTATTGCTTTCGTGTTTTGGACATTGTTCACCTAGATTAAAAACCTGTTACCAATCTTATTCATTTAATCTCAACATGTTTAAAACATGGTCAGGATTAATTGATGTTACTTTCCTTAATTTTGTCCGCTACTCTAATATTGACGTCATGACAGGCAGTCAAATCATTGATTGTAGCCTTACAATTGAGATCAGTGTTATTTTGTGCACAGCTATAATGTTAAACATCCTGCCAGACGAATCTGAAAGATGACATGCTGACATTTCAAAGCATGTTTGATAGCCTACAGGACTGTATCAGTAAAGGAGACTTGCCTTGTTTTTCACAGGCCGACGGATCCTCCTTTCTACAGATGGGAGCTTCTCTCGAGCAGCAGGTCATCTGCATGTTCAAGGTATGGAAATATGTCCATCCAAATCTCATTTATACTCCAGAGGGGAAAAAAAGGTTATCATAACAAATAATTAGAGGGTCAGTCGTGTCTACTGGGACTTCTATAGGCCGATTAACACCATAAAGGGACAGCGCAAGAGTCAGAGGGGGAATCCCTGATCTGAGGTTCTGGCCTAATTTCCAAATGAAACCAGTCCAATCTGGATTTACGATGGATTGTAAATGTTCTCATGGGATTACATAACGTCATTGTCAAATGTGTTTGTGAGTCGATCTCATAATCCTACAAAAGTCTGTTAGACCTTAATTTCACCTCGTTCACGTGGACAAAACATTTTTTTAACAACTTTCTGTCCGGCTGACACTTATAAAAGTGCAAGCAGGATATAAACAATTGTCAAGTTGTTGTTTATTCTGGCAAAGCTGAAAGTATTAGTAGTAGTATTAGTTGGAAAATTGTACACTGGAAATTTATTTGACAAAAGGAAACTGATTTGTTAGACTAATGTCTGAACTAATACTCAAACGACCCCTTCAGGCATTTTTATGCACAACGGGAGAATGAGATTACCACACGTTCTATAAGAACGGAAATATTTAGTGATTTTACATCTTATAAAACTGGGATCAGGGAAACCTTTTGATCAACCTGAAACAATTATAGTGCCTTGCTAAAGTATTCACATAACTAAAACTTTTCACATTTTGTCAGGTTGCACCCAATAAAAATTGACTGTATTTCATGAGGATTTTGGGTTCACCAACAGAAATTATATTTCAATAGTCAAGTGGAAGACAAATGGTGCATGATTTCTTAAAATCTGTTTATAAAATATTTTTGAGTTACATATTTTTTTTTATTGTGTGCCCATTTATGTAAATTATACTCCCTGATGCTGAGTGGGTCCTCCTACTATATGAGTGCTCCTGCAATCTGGGAGACAGAGATCTCCACAAACTGCAACAATGGTATCCAGAATGAGAATAAAAACTGTGAAATTAGACTAATTCAGCAGTGTTTTCAAATAGTTCAAATGACAGGTGTGGTTTTAAAGCCACAGACCACACTCCAAACTGTGTGGAAATGTGTAGCTAGACTCCCAGAAAGTTGGGGAAAAAAGAAAGCTCTGGTCAGGATTACAATTGGATTACATGGGCTGCTGTCATCGCTTTAATCCGTGTCTCTGAACATAGATGCTGTTAAATATTCTTTATTTATTCTTTGTTGGTTAAACGTCTTTCTGAAAGGTTTGAATGTAACCTTTAATGTCTCTGAAGACGCTACTTAGGTATTTCCCCATAGGCTGTCCGATTTTATCAGCGCATTTGAATACAATACAGTGATAAATTCTAATTACAGGCCAGGCCAGGAAGAAAACCTGTTAGGCGCTGAAAAAGACTTGAGACTGGGGCAGAGGTTCACCTTCCAGCAGGAACAGCCCACATACAATGAGAGCTAAAATGTGGCGTTTCCAGGGGTGAAACGTAATTAGTTACATTTACTTGCATTACTCTAATTAAGTACAATTTGTGTGTACTTTGTACTTTTTTTCAGTGGGTTACAAAAGCAGAATTTTTACTTGTACTTGAGTATGAGTTGATTTAAGTATTTCACTAAGTTGCATTTATTATCACATCAGTTACTGAGTAAAAACAAAGAACCAAGGCTCGAGGTCAAAGTTATCAGATCCCAACATGGCATTAGCAAAACACATCAACTACAGTTGAAGAGTATAGAGGTGCTTCTTAATTAAAAACAGTATGAGATCAATATCTTCTCTTTTCCTTTGTGAAATGCAAGAGAGGGATTATCTTATGCTAATAAAAAAAAGGAACTAAGGTAACTTCAGCTTAAAATAAAATTTAATGAGGTACTTGTTATTTTTGCTTGAGTAACTTTTTAAACTGGTAAGTACAATTTTAATCACAGTAACTGTACATTTACTTGACTGCATTATTTTGGTACTCTTTCCACCACTGGATGTCTTGGGTGAAAGCATATTCATGTGTTAGAATGAGTCAACGTCCGGTCCAATTAAACAACCTAAAAAACATATGTGAACAGATGTCCTTCTTCCAATCTAATCGAGGTTGAGCCATTTTGCAAAGAGAAATGAGGGTTAAAAAATCAGTCTTTAGATGTGCAAAGCCCCAAAAGACTTGTAGCTGTAATTGCAGTGAAAGTTTTTTTTTTTTTTTTTTTTTTTTTTTTACAAATGACAAATTCTTGGGAGCTGAATACCGATGTATGCCCCACTTTTCAGATTTTAGTTGTTCCAGTTCCAGTGTAGGATTTTCCCACCATAATCTGTTTCGGTGCTCTTGTGTAAATGTTTGATCTTTAGTCTGAACCTCTCTTACTAAGCAACAGGTTTTTGGAGTGTTGTTTATGTTTCAATCTAATTTTTCTGCTTATTTTCCTTTACCTTTACATGCCTGCGTCAGATCTTGGAGGAGTATGACTGGGCCGAGTTTGCTGTGATCACCAGCTTGATGCCGGGCTACGACACCTTTGTGGATATAGTTCAGTCCTACACCGACACGTCCTACTTTCTATGGAATCTGCAGGATATTTTGTCTCTGGAAATGTCGGTCGGCTCTAATGATTTGAAGACCAAACGCATGCTGCAGCAGGTAAAATTGAACGGCAGCATGCATCTTTTCCTCAGCATAAAGTACACTGCATGGAAATAGCAAAGCTGACAAGGGTCTCTATCTTTTACAAATCTTTCGTCGTCTTTTTTTTCTGTCAACCTCTCAAATGTTTGGGAGGCTCCCTGAACTTAGTTGCTAAAAGTTGAATAATAATTCTGGAAATAACCCCTTTTCAGGCTTTGGCTTTCCACACATTTGGTCATATATAATAAAACCATGTAAAACATATAATATATTCCTATGAGTTTCTAAAAGTAGAACATTTTGAAATGCTTATTTCAGTGCACACAAATAATTTTTATAAGGGGGCCTCTTAAGCTAGAAATGAGGACATGTTTGATAAATGAAAACTGATTTGCTACATGAATAGTTTGAGAAAACATAAACATTTCAGGAAAAAATTGGAATATTAATTCATAGTATAAAAAATGCTAATGTGTTTATGCCAAGTTAAAATAAAATTGTGTTTCAACTAGGGCTGCACAATATATTGCAAATTTATACTTATTGCTAAATCACTGTGTACAATATTCACATCATAAAGACCCACTAACTAGAGTATTTAAGTGCCATGTAGTTAGACTGTCTGTGCCAGTAATATATTTGGTGACACTTGTTGTTTAAACCCATATAAAATCTTTTACAAGCTAAAGCGGTGGTAAAGTGTTCAAGTGATTATAACTAAGTTGTTTTATTGCCCAAAATGGCTGGATAGTCTGTTCATTATCTAGGGGGTCTATGTTTGCTATGAGCCCAAAACAGAAAGAGATTACCTATTTTTATTATGTATTTCTTTTATTACCAGCTGTAGCAGTATTGTGGCATTTACCAGTTTTGCTGCATTTTGTATGTTTTTCTAATATCATGTGGCTCTAGTTGTGGCTACAGTGCTTAAAATAGACAACCCAATTTTTATTCTTTTATCTAAATTTATTACAAGCAACAAATAGTCTTTTATGGTCAGATTTTAAATTCCAATGCCTGCTCTAAATGTACTAGAATAAATAGTTAAGAACTTTTGAACTAAGACTTGAATTATTATTATTTTGATTATAATGGGCCTTATTAGAATACGGAACACGCTGTGTGTTAAATCAAATTTGTTAGAATTTAAACTGTTTTATTTGTGCATTAAATAGAGCACCCCTGGCAATGGGTACCGCATTTCATTGTGCAATACTTGTTGCACCTGCGACAAATGTTGCTTCAGACCGCAGACACAATCTTAAGCTGTTACTTAGCAGACAAGGACTAGTTTCTCATATATAGCAATTAGAAGTCTGATGTGAGAAAGATCACATATGCGGTCCCTTGAAGCTCCATTTTCATGCTACTTTTATTTAATATGTATGCTCTCATAGAGTACTACATTGTCTCTTACTATACAGTGCTGTGAAAAAGTACCTATCCCAGTATTTTGACCATTTCTGTACAAAACTTTTTAGTTTTGCAGTTTTTAAATATAAATTCAGTTATTAAGACAACAAACGCTCAATCAGTTTTACGGAGGTCCAAAGCTTTGAAAATGAAATCAGGACTATATCAAACATGGTAAAATTATTAGTATTATGAGAGTAGGACATGTTTGATTTTGTTACACTAACTTGGAGTCGAGTTATTCTTACTGATTTTACAGTCTTTTAAAATTAAATTATTTATAATTTATAAGTCTCAAGTGGGCACTTTGAATATTTTCTAACAATGTCATTATATTTTATAGGCAAGGCAAGGCAAATGTATTTGTATAGCACATTTCAGTACAAGGATAATGCAAAGCGCTTTGCATGATTAAACATAGGAAAATAAAAATAGAATAAAAGCGAGTTGGAATAAAATGTAGAACAATTGAAACAAAATAAAACATGGGAAAATGGAAACTAAAAGCAAATATTAATGATGTTAAAAACTGTTGGACTACAAACTTAAACTAATGATGTTTTAGTAAACAGTTTACTAGTTTTACTAATCACTGCAAACTAGAACAGCCAAAGGCAATCCTGAACAAATGTGTTTTTAATTTTTTTCAAAAGGACTCAGCACTTTTACAGTTTCCTGGTAAAGGTTTGTTTGTGTTTAAAATCATACAGTAAAGGGAAGCATACATTTGTTAACCTGAAAATTTCCTGACTTGAGAGGAGCAGAATAAGTTTATACGTCTGATGCTGTGTCCTGCATATTTTATAAACAGCAGATTTCTTGTCCTTTTGCAGTTGGACTCCCAGGTCCTGTTGGCGTACTGCTCCCACGAGGAGGCGCAGTACCTGTTTCGCATAGCAGGCGAGCTGGGCCTGCTGGGGCCCGGCTACATCTGGATCCTCCCCAGCCTTGCCGTAGGCAACCCCAACAGCCCCCCACCTGCCACCTTCCCTGTAGGTGTGATTGGTGTGATTACGGACCAGTGGAGGAAAAGCTTGCGGCAGAGGGTGAGGGAGGGCGTCGCCATTGTAGCTAAAGGGGCAGAGAGTTTCAAGAAGGTTTATGGTTTCATCCCTGAAGGGCATGGAGATTGCAATAAACCAGCAAAACAATCGGACAACAATACCCTGTTCAGGTGAGGAATGTTTATTTCATCGCTTCCTATTTTTTTAAGCGCATGATTTTCTAACCATCCTTCCCTTTTTCTTACATTGGCAGATCCTAATATGGTTGTGAAGTTTGCACCAAGAGTTGCGTGATTTTTCAAATTTGCCAGAAAGTTGCACCAAAGGCCAAAACTTTTAAAACAAGATAAAATTAAAACAAACAAACAACCATGGGGTCATATGTATATTTCTGACAGACGTGGTTATTATTTTGAGTTGTTTATTAGACTCAAAGCAGTATTTTTCGTTGGAATAAGGAATGACCAAATGCAGTCCAGATCCGTTAGAAAATAAACCTTGAAATTGCCCTTTAATTGGGTGCTAATAGGAAGCTCTGAAGCAGATGCAGACTTCACCTTTGTTAGCAGCTAATTGCTACTATCTTGTCTGTCTCTATCACCATGACTTTATTTAAGTGCTGGGATCTTGATACATGCCTCCGTTTTGCCCTGTCTCTGTATATTGACTTATTTAGTTCATTTATAAAAGTTTAGAGTCAGGACATGCTAAAAAAAAATAGGCACAAGGGTGCAGGTTTTACGATCGGGAGCAATGGAGACCTGCGTGTTCGCATGTTGCTACAATACATGGTTAGGTCATAGCAACTTTCACCTGAGTAGTAGAAGTTTGTGCAAATTTTCTGTTGTATTATACCTGATATACAGGGACTGAGAATAATGTAGGGCTGGTATAGCACTGAACAAAAACCAGAAACTGTCTGCCTGATGGATTATGTTGAGATGAAGCGACTCTCATTCCTCAATCCGACTGTGGTGCACAGGGTGACTTAAACTAAGTCAATCTAGCATTTCTAAAATAAACTATAATAACATTAAGTAAAAACTTTATACATTTGTCAAACTTCAGACGGTGTTCAGCAATCAGTGAGTATGCCAACATAGCAGGGCAAACCAGAAACAACTTCCTTTCTTACTTCAAAATAAGACTCTCAAACATGGACACTGCAGGGTTTCAAACTTGAAGCACTGGTGCTGATGGCTTCACCCTTTTGCCATTTCATGTTTGTGTAGTTTGTGTTCTCAAAAACAAGTTGAGATGAGTTTTTAGCAATAATTGATCAATCTAAGAATCTCCGTTTTGTAGATTTCTCTGGTAATGAGTTCGCAAAGAAATGACAAACCTGTTTAAAGACACCTGAATCAGTGTAGATTGATCCAGTCCAGGTCTTGCATGTTTGTTTTTGGAGGTATTTTCCAGTATTAGAAAGTTTTTCTTTCAAAGTATGCATAAAAAAGGAAGTCATGTGCTGGGGGATGTCAATTTTGATCAGACTGGGGTTGCTTTGTACTCACATTGACAACTGAAGCTTTAAATGCATTTTATATATTCCACTCATAGTCTACTTTAAGGAATCCTCAAGGTATTTAACATGTAAAGTTTTCTACTGTGACAGACTGCTAAGAACACTTTCACACAATAAGTCAAATTCACTCACCCGCATATTTATACACCGATGCGCAGATCAGTTGGCAACCTGGGGTTAAGTGCCATCAACATGTGGTAGGGAGCTGGAATCCAACTCAGAACCCTCTGATTGCCAGGCAACAGCTTTTCACTTACTTCACCACATGTATTCACCTGCAATTCGATCACACTCCACAAGACAGATTTCACTTGCTGTGGCATTTTGAACATTGTGAGATCTCACACAGGCAGAGGACAGTTTTGGATTTTGCTCTTTGAACTCCTCAGAGCATAACATTAAGTGAACATTATGCGTACCTCATTTGCATTAGTTGTGGGACGTAAATCAGCCTGGATTCATTATTTAAAGCTCATTCTGTCTTGGATTTAGACTTTAACAGATATCGAGACCATTTAGTAGTAGCATCCTGACATCCAACCAATCAACTCGGATGAGCTGCATCCCGGCTTAAGACATTAAATTAAGCCCCGCCAGGGAAAGCTTTAAGCTTAATTACAATCTGATTGTTGTGAGTGTGTGTTAGTGTAAATTAATATGGAATATCCAATGCGTAGACTGCTAAAGTTACGCACTTTGATCGCATATTTTTCACATCTTTTTGTCTCTTTTATCTTTGGTTGGCATATAGACACATGCTGAATGTAACGTGGGAAAGAAAAGAACTGTCATTCAACAATCAAGGCTTTCTATCCAACCCCTCGATGGTCATCATTGCTTTGGACCGGGAGAGACTGTGGGACAAGGTAAACACCTGCATGAAATGAATCACAGAATCGCACATTAAATATCATCACTAAACCTGAGATTTAAGGATGCCCCCTTTGTCTTCCATTCCACATAATAAAAACTGTAGCAGATACATAATAACCACTGTGGCAGAAATTTATTTGTGCTTTGAGTAATATTATATACAATGAACAAGGGGCATTATTTAGCTTAATGTGCAGATTAGTTACAATTTAAAGAGAAACTCCTCTAGAGAGCACTTTCAAATTAGATTTAGGATTTATTCTGTTGTTCTTACAGCATATAAAATGTGGCCAAATATGAATGTGACACCATCCTAAACCATATGGCCCTGAAAATGTTTATTTGGGCGCATTTCTGATTGCTGATGCCTGTGCAGATGACTTTGATGCTGTGAAAACGTGTTTCTTTTAGTTGTAAATGTTTAAAACATGCCTGGGCTTCTGCAATTGAAAGAGTGTATTTGCAATACCAACTCATATCTGCTGAAAATGTAGCACGTTTTCTCTCATCAGCAGACTTTGAGCTCTGAAACTTCTCATTGTCAATTATTTAGAACATCAATCCAATGAAAAAAGTAGAATTCACATACAGCGAGCTGAGTGGCTCTCAGAAGTGTATAACCCTTGTTAAAATGACTAAGACCAAGATTAATAATTTCCAAACTTTCCACCTTTAAACATTACGTTTTTAAAGTTGAACTGAAAAAAACAACTCCCACACACATTTGTTTTGTGAACAGTAAAAAAAAAGAAGTTTAAAAAAATTTGCAAAAATGGTTTTATAGGTCTGCACATTCTTCATACTTCTTAAGACTCAATTTTAGATTTTAATGAAAAAAAAATGGTTTCCAATGTTCCTCCCTATCCAGGATTAGAACATCGTCATCCCTAAAAGAGGATGGAGATGCTCTGAAAAACAACACCATCAGGCCAATATTGGGTAGTTTACACTCATCTGAAGGCCAGTGTTCACTCTTTCAGGTATAAAGATATTCTCATCCTGGATAGAGAGGAACGTTGGATTGAGAGAGGAATAAAGGGGGCCATTTTGGTAAAAACTTGGGTTTAAGTGCCTTGCCCTGGGGCACATCAACATGTGTCAAGGGGAAACTGGAATCAAACTCATAGCCTTCCAATTGCAAGACAACTACTCTACCCATCGAGCCACAGTTGCCCATGCACATGTAGAACACAGCCGGTACTTTGCTATCAGCCTCCTGGCATCCTCTTTGACCCATTTCCATCTGGTGTTTTGGTCCATTTCAGAAAGTTCAGTCTGTCACAGTTGTCCCAAATTTTCTCCAGTTATGATGTCTCTATTCACAGTACGATGATATATTTAAGGGCAATATTCTTCACCCCCCCCCTTTTTTTTAGAGATTCTATCAACTTTTGTCTAGAGGACAATGAGAGACACCTAAACCAACAAGCAGACAAACTGAAAGATGCCGTTAAAGCATCCTGGGCTTCTTTAAGAGCTCAACAGAACTGCAGGCTAATCTCCTGCATGGATCGATGCAGTATTTCATGCAAAAGGAGCCCCAGCCAATGAGTGCATACACTGTACTGTATACTTGGACATACGTTTCAGGAGGTTGACATTATTGTATTGAAAATCCTTATTTTATTAGTGTCACGTGATATTCTAGTTTTTTTAACTGAATTTTTTGAATTTTTTGCTGAAATAAATGTGTAAAATATGTCCATCTATGTAAGATGAATTTCTATATATATTTTTGAAAATTTGAAGTAAATTTTTAATCTATTGGGATCCACCTGAATATTTTAGAGGACACACAATTTAATTATGTGCCTCCATCTATTTTGTGGAGGAGCCGTCTCTCTGCCTCGTTCTTCATCACCTTGCCTTGCAATCTAGTGTTTTTGCTTCCTTTTACACGTTGAAGCACACACTCAGAGTTGGAGCCTGAGGATGTATTGAAAAACTGCGACTTACCAGAAAGGTCTGAATGTAATCTCACTGCTATGGTTGAACTCATTTATTTCTGTCCTGGGAGGACTAACCCACTTTGTCAATGTCACTTCCTAGCTGGACTGTATGTTTTAATGTGTGTACAAACCTGGACGTGTAATTGTGCTGTAAATGTGCAAAACTCGCAGACGGTTTCTGTTCATGTTGTGTCTTTATATTCCCCTGAGAGTTAAATTTTTTTGGCAACAAAACACACATCATGCAAGGTCTAACATTTCTGAATAATTTTCCTATTTTACTCTAATCTCTTTACATTTGTCATTCCCTGTTCTCTCTCTGTCCATCATGTCATGTACCTCATCTTTTAACATGATGTTGCTTAGGTCTATTCATTTTAGGTTTTTCTTTTGCTTTCACCAAAATCTTTAATGGTTTCCTTATGTGTGTGTGTGTGTGTGTGTGTGTGTGGGGGGGTATATTAGATATGATACTGCAAATTGGAGAAGGGGGCAGGATTATTTAAGCCTATGCTTTTTCCTGGTTCATTTCAGACATGTCGTTGTTGGTTATTGGTATAATTGGTGCAATTTATTTATTTGCTGAAAACTGTGTTACTGTACATGTCTGAAAAACATGTTCATAAAGAATATTATACATATATGATTGACCAACAGAAAGTAATTCATAATTGTTTAGTGGAAGGAAAATAAAATAAGGTTATCAAACTTTTTCACAAACAAAATTTCCAAACATTCGGTCAGCTGCTCTCAGCCATTCCTCCTTTCTCAGTCAGCTAAGCTGTTGCTGCCAATGACTCCATGTTCCCTTTGTATAGATGATATGCTTGACCCTCTGCAACTAACTGTATTCTATTTTTCACCGTCTAGACTGAATATATGACAAGATAAGAAATATAAGATAAGATATATATAAGATAAGAAGATAAGAAACTCCTTTATTGTACCAGAATGGAGAAATTCTGAGGTGACAGTGGCAAAGAGACAGATTGTTACACATGGTTTAAAGTAATGAAAAAAAAACAAGGTAATCAAATCTAAAGTTAGTTCTAAACCAACAGAGCATGAGATTTATCAGAAACGTCTAAAATAAAAATAAATTTCAGAGAAAATATGGCACAATTATTCATAATATGGCATACTCAGATAAAAAAGATGAAATATTCCAGTTTGGAAAAACAGGTATGGGGGGCAGGATGTGGGGATGGTAGCACCTCAGGGTTTGTGGGGTGGGCTCTGGTTGATTGGCCTGTTTGGTTTATGTTGGCCACATCTCTGGATGGATGGGCCCGTGGGTCATCTGGGCTGGGATCGGGGTGGGGGGGTTGGACCGGGTAGGTCGGGTTGTGGTTTTCCCCCCATCTTGATGTTGGGGTTCACCAGGGGTCCAGGGCTGTATACCCCTCTGGGGTGCCGATGCCTGGACCTGGGAGTACAGGATGTGTGTGATGAGTGTGTGTACTACAACCTGTTTTTTTTGTAGGGGTGTTCACATGTGTGGACACTGGGATGGGAACGTGTGAATGTGGCTATGTATGGGGTTTTCTGTTTGTCTTTTTGTCAAGCTGGGTTTTAAGTGGCTGGTGCCTTGGCCCACTGGAACGTTGGTGGTCCTCGGTGTCCTGTGTGGGGCCTGCGCCCCAGGGTTTCCTGGGGCTCATCTCTGTTCTTCCTTGGAATGGGGGAGGCAGCTTTCCCTGTGTTGGTCCCTCTTGGGCACCCATGTTCTGGGGGTCTCTTCGGACATCTGGGGTTCTGGTTCCCCTGGCGTCTGTCTCGGTGCTCTGGGGGGTGGGTCTTTGGCTCCTAACAATGACTATTGAGCATTTTCTTATGGAAAAACCTTACATACACAAGCGTGCTCTCGCAAACACCTACAGGTGCTTGGATTCAGGTACAGATTCATTTTTATACAGAAAACCCCTATTATTATCTTAAGCTGTCACTTTATACATTTCATACTAAATGATACTGCATATTTTCAGTAGGTTGTTTGTATCTGTAAAACTTTATCGACTGGTTTTGCTGTTATTTTTATATCTCTCTTTGCAGGCGTAGAAGCAGACTCAGAGGATGTTATAGTGCTCTCTTCCTTTCCTCTCCTCTTTCTCCTTCACCTTTTCTTCCTTTTAGTATTTTGTCTCATCTGTTTCTCCCCTTTGTTTTCCTATTTTACCGTCCCATTTCAGTGTCCATTGAACATGAAATAGTCCCAGCATAAAAGCTAATAAAGCTTTTTGCATACATAAATCAAGCGGAGCGCTATGGCCAAAGCAGTAAGGCTCCATTTGTGAAAGTAGGGCTCAAAAATAACAACAACAAAACAAAAAAAAATTCAAAAATGATACAAAAACAGAATGTCTAGATTGGTGCAGAATACAAGTAGTTAATTAATTAATTTTGACGGGTCCAAAATATATAAATATTTACTCCTGGTTACGATGCCAACATTTACTCTAAAGGGTGGTTCCTAGAGTCTCTAAAAGTAGAATGGGAGGCAGATCCTTTAGCTATCAGGCTCCTCTCCTGTGGAACCAACTCCCAGTTTTGGTCCGTGAGGCAGACACCCTGTCTACTTTTAAGACTAATCTTAAAACATTCCTTTTTGACAAAGCTTATTGTTAGAGTGTCTCATGTTACCCTGAGCTACCTCTATAGTTATGCTGCTATAGGCTCTGGCTACTGGAGGACATCATGGCCTAGTTTTCTCACTCTACTGATTTCTACTGTTCTCCAGTTTTGCATTGCATTGAAATGACTGTTGTCATTTCAGCTTTTAACTTTTTACTCTCTCTCTTTTTTCTCCATAGTAGGTACACCTGGTCTGGCGTTCTGTTAACTGTGACATCATCCAGAGAAGACGGCTCACCCGCTATTACCATCTAATGTAGAACAGATTACTAGATCAATGTGTGCTTCTGTGCTTTTTTGTCTGTCTTGTTGTGTCTCTGTTCTGTCTTCTGTAACTCCCAGTCGGTCGAGGCAGATGACCGTTCATACTGAGCCCGGTTCTGCCGGAGGTTTTCCTTCCTGTTAATGGGGAGTTTTTCTTTTTGCTGTCGCTCAATGCTTGCTCAGTATGAGGGATTGCTGCAAAGCCATGGACAATGCAGACGACTCTCCCTGTGGCTCTACGCTTCTCCAGGAGTGAATGCTGCTTGTCGGGACTATGAAGCAATCAACTGGTTTCCTTAGGGTAGTTCATTGTTATTGTTTTGAGGCGGGTTTTTCGCGCATGCGCGCCGGACTGGTAGGCAAAAGGCGAACACAATGGCGGACGCAAACAGAGAAACTGACGAGTTCTCCGCGTATTTTTCTTCTTTAGATAACGTACTACAAGATCGTTTTAAGAGTAAGTTGATGGTTGATGGTATCAGATTGCCAGATCCACACAGCAAAAGCCTTAAGGGACGGAGCGAGTCTGTGAAATGCTGACCAAGCGCTCCGTACCATGACATGTACAGCTGCCTTATAAACATGGCAGGCCAGTACAGACAGAGAGCACGAAAGCATGAAACCACTGGACGGCTACAATTATTTTAAATCGGGAAAAAGGCTCCAGCAACGCCCGCGACGCCATGAGGGATTAATCGGTCAGAAAATGGATGGATGGATGGATGTTGTTCACACATGTTTGTGCAACAGCACAAAGCGGCGTCGGACACAGGCCGCGTCTCAGCAGAGGCCCGGTAGGTTAAAAAAAAAAAAATTTCACTACGGATTATTTAGGTGTTTTTGTCTTGTTAAAATGGGTGGCGGTGTCGGCGACATTGCAGCGTAAACACAGAAATACTAGCGCCCGTGAACCGGGGCGTAATAGCAGCAGCAGCGGCTGTAGCCCCTGCTGCTAGCTGCTGCTAGCCGCCCCGGCCCGGCCCGTGTAGCCGGGCCGGGGCGCCGGTCCGTGTAGCCGGGCCGGGGCGCCGGCCCGTGTAGCCGGCGGCGCCGGCCCGTGTAGCCGGGCCGGGGCGCCGGTCCGTGTAGCCGGGCCGGGGCGCTGGCCCGTGTAGCCGGCGGCGCCGGCCCGTGTAGCCGGGCCGGGGCGCCGGCCCGTGTAGTGTTTACGCAGCAGCCGCTGGCTGCTGCCGCAGCCCGTGAACTGGCAGAGCAGCCGCTGCCTGCTCCGCCGCTGCTGCTTGGCTGCTGCTGCTACCGCTTCTCCGGCCCGTGTAGCGATCTGTGTACCCTCCGCCGCTATTTAAGTAGAACAATGACTAGAGCAGAATTAAGTTGTATTTACCGGAGATGAAGTGTAGACTGCAAATTCTGTCGTAGTACGATGCCCCCCCAGTCCGTTGGGAGTGTCTGCCTGCGCTCTTTTCATTGAAAATATCCATTTCTTTCTTCGTCCTTCCTCCTTCGGTAAACGACAGAAACGTACATCCAACGATTTGGAATGCCTCTCTGTGCAACCGGGAGCACAACAAGTCGTAGGCATTGCTTAGATTCCATAAATAAACGAAGTAAAAGTACGCTCTAAATCACCCGTTTTGTCATGTAGTAGACGAGAACAGTACTGTTTTCTGCCTACCAGCGGGACCCGGATGTAGCGCTGACGTCACGCGGGACGTCACACGTGAACTACCCTATAGGAAATTTTTGACCAATCTGTGTAATCTGACCCAATTTGGATAATTTGATTGAATTTGACTTCGTAATGTCCCTTGAGATTACATGTTTCATGAATTGGTGCTATATAAATAAAATTGAATTGAATTGAATTGAATTGATTCTGCAGCAATAGGAATAGTAGGTTGAAGTCACGTGAGACAGAGATCAGGAGTTGCCGAATCGTAGTAGCTCCGTGATAGCACTGAAATGGCTTCTTCTCTGTGTTACATTTATTTATTCAATCCAAAAAAAGAAGCAAGATGAAGGTGAACATTGATTAAGCTTTTGAGCTTCATGTATCATAAAAGAAGAGCATATGTATGGGTAAGCTAGGAAACCAATCAGAAGATGGTTGGGAAAAAAAAGTGGAAGTGGATATCCCTTTTCAGTAAGTCGCCATGGATTAAGTTCAGCATGGCTCATTAAAGTTGGCTGATGGGACAAAGAAACACAGTTCTATGAAGCTCAGAGCTGATATCCAAAGGGCTATTCATTTAACGGACTCATCTTGTAATGGACATTTGTTGTTCCAGTCCCAAGTTTCTCTTTTTGACTTATTTTCAAAAACTACTCTTTTTACACTGTCAAAATCTGTGTTGGATAATTTATTTTCAGTTCACTGTGCTTCATCACATTTTTCCATAATTTGAGGTTCTCTGTAGATCCAGAAAATTGAGTGTTGCAAATGCATCTATACCTCTTTTTCACACACTTACACATTACAACAATAAACTTTATAAAATAGTTATTTTATGTAACAGACAAACAGAAAGTAGCAAATAACTGTATAGTAGAGAGAAAACTACATACAGTGCTAAACATTTTTGACAAAATAATTTGCTGGTCTGCATACCCTATCAAGCCTTTCACTCCAAAACCCCTCAGTAAAATCCAGTAAAATACCCCAGGTGCATACTTTGTAAGGCCAGCTTCACATATCCTTATGTATGAAGAATTGGGGTAGATATTGGCAAAAAAAACAAAACAAAAACCAAAACAAAACAAACAACAAAAAAGGACAAGTTGTGTGATTCAGTAAAGGTGTGTGTAGTGGCCAATTTAAGGGCATCCAACTGTTCATATGGGGGATATGAACAGTTGGATGTTGTTAAATATTGTGCCTAAAAACAGACGTTATTGCTCAGAAAACTTACCAAAAACCCTGAAACGTAGGTTCTAACATAAATGCAGGAAATGCAGGGCAATGTTTTAGTATTTTACATTACATTTTAAAAGTGCTGGATGAGATCATGTCCCAGTCTGACAGCTTTCTGATCCACCAGTTAATAACCCTGCAAAGCATCAAGTTAAACTTAAATAGTTAAGTGCAGCATATTATTATCTCTCTAATTATTATCATTAGAGGTGAGTTATGCACAAGGTATTCAACCCCATAGACTGCTTGATTCTTCTTTCAAGCTGGCTTGCATTTAGCAATGTTTAATGATCTGGGCAAATAGACAAGAATTAAGCAAACACAAAATTTTGATTTATACGCTAAAATAGTTCTAATTGCAACAAAGTGCATGAAAACTCCTAAGCTCAGTCAAAGCTGACTAAAACATTTCCTTTATCAGAAAATAAAATAAAAATGTAATACATGTAATACATCTGATATCTGTCATGGAGATTGACTCAATCCTTTATGCATAGCATTTTGCACGTCGGCCAAAAAAGTTGAATTTCTTATCATCAATTTCTGCATGTTTCATTAAATAATCAAGGATTGACTAATGTTCCATGAGATGTTTAGAGCTTGAGGTATTGCTTCACTTATTAAACCGGCTGTAAACTTTTCAAATGTATCCCTCACTTGTCTGGTGTGTTTCATTCTATTTCAGCTCAGTTCAGTTTATCTTTATAGTGCCAGTTCACGTGTGTCGTCTCAAGGCACTTCAACAAAAAAAAAAGTTTATCATACAGACTGTTTCCAAGTCAATGCATACGTTCCAACTCATCCTGGTCAAATTTATTATATCATTAAAATATTTTTTTCAAACTAAGAGCAACACTGGCACCGGAGTTAGGGAGGTTGTCCTGCAGTTTGCGAGTTGTCAGTTCGATCCCGAGTCTCAGTCATTGTGTCCTTGGGCAAGACACTTCACCCAAAGTTGCCTGCTGCCGGTGGTCAGAGGGCCGGTGGTCAGAGGCCCTGGGGCAGACTGACCATTGTCAGGGTGTGAATGTGTGTGTGAACGGGTGAATGACTGACTGTAGAATAAAGCGCTTTGGGATTGTTGGAGCAGTTAAAGCGCTGTACAAGTACAAGCCATAAAGAAACCCAGCAGATTGCATTGAGTCACTGACTTGCAACATTCACTTCTCCTGAAAGAGCATGTAGCAACAATGAACAGTCGCTAGTATTGTGTGGTTGACTGTGTAGCAATCCCTCATAACGAGCATGCATGTAGCGACAGTGGAGAGGAAAACGCCCCTTTAAAAGGAAGAAACCACCAGCAGAACTAAGCTCAGTGTGGACGGCCGTCTGCCGCGACTGACTGGGGGTTTGAGAAGAGAGAGCAGAGACACAAAGAAAGCAAAAAGGTAATGGCAGTAGTAGCTCCTTTAATGGCTTCATCCAGTATACGAAAGCGGCTGAGCAGATAAGCTCTGAGTTTTTAAGTCTCACAGATAAAAGAGAATACATGCAGTTAGTTGCAGTAAAAGATCAGCCACTAGCGATGTCTAGGAGAGAGACATGGCTAACCAGTGAAAAACAGGGCCAAGTGTATCATATAAGAAGCTGTTTCTTCACCAATGTTCTATATTTTATTGAGGTGTTTCGGAGTACAGAGGATTAATACATTTGCATCCCACAGTTTCAGGATTTTCATTTGTTAATTTTTTTTTTTACTTTCCCTCCACTTCACAATTATGAATTACTTTGTAACTATCCGTAGCATAGAGTAAAACTATAGTAATGTAATGTGGTCATAAGGCTTTTTGGGTTTTGGAAGGCAGTGCATTCTTAAACAACAAAAGCACAATTTATAATGTAAGGTTGCAACTGGTGTCTTATTCTTTCAAATTTTCCCATTTCAGGGGTCAGCATAGCGAGTCATCTGCCTCCATCTAACTCTACACAATCCTCTGCATATTCTTCTCTCACACCCACTACCTTCTTGTCTCCTTCCACTCCATCCATAAATCTCCTCTTCGGTCATCCTCTAGGCCTCCTGCCTGGCAGTTCCAGCCGTTCCCCGCCGCCTCTCTGTCCATCCCCAAACCCTCTCAGTCTGGCCTCTCTGGGTTTATCTGTGGAACATCTAACATGAGCCGTCCCTTTGATGTACTCTTTCCTGATCCCATCTACCCTCATCACTCTCATAGAGGACTTCAACGTCTTTATCTCTGCAACCTCCAGCTCTGCCTCCTGCCTCTTCCTCGGTGCCACTGTCACTAAACCATACAACGTCGCTAGTCTCTCTACCATCTTTTACACCCTTCCTTTCATTCTTGCGTATACTGTTTAGTCATACAACACACCTGGCACTTTTCTACACCCGATTCAACCTGCTTCAATACGTTTCTTCGCCTCTTTTCCACCCTCACTGTTGCTCTGGGCTGTTGACCCTAAGTACTTAGAATCCTCCACCTTCGTTATCTCTGCTCTACGTAACCTCACAGCTCCATTGGGTTTCCTCTCATTCATACACAGGTTTTCTGCCTCGCTGCGGCTAACATTCATTCCTTTTCTTTTGAGGGATAACCACAAATTTTCCTCTTGAGTAGTTCATATTAATGAGCTGTGACTTTTAATTGTCTTTTAATTGTCTAATTAAGATTAATAACAAGCTTTAGTCAGTAAAATGAGAACATATTGAAGGCAACTCATAATAAACTGTGTTATAAACGACGTGATGCTGTAAACTGCCTGTTTTGTTTTAGCTGTTGGTGTTTGTCACTCCTCTTGTTTAGGAATTTTAAGCCTGTGCAGAAGAGGTTAATATACTCGACTCTCTGCTCTCCTTTTCATGTCCCAATCCCCAGGTCAGCACATGCAAATGCTGTTAAATAATTTAATAAAGTCACCCATGCCTGCAGGAAATGGCGTGTGAAACGTAAAGAGGTTGACATGAAGGTCAACACTCAGTTTCCGAAACGGGCATGTTCGCGATACCAATGAGCTCTTTCTCTCCCCACGTTTACCGTTTCAGGTGGGCACGTTTGCTCGCGGCATCCTTCAGGTTCGCTACCCCATCTGGCCACGGTATGGCAGCTTCCTGGAGCACATATCTGATGACCGCCATCTGACGGTGGCCACCCTGGAGGAGCATCCCTTCGTCATGGTCGAGAACGTAGACCCAGGAACCGGCACGTGCGTCCGCAACACTGTGCCCTGCAGGCGTCAGGCCAATCATTCAGACAGGTACACACAGGGATAAAAGCTTCTTCCACGAGCACATAAATGAGCTTCATGTTAGATATACAGAAACATGTAGATCTTCAACATGATCCTGGTTGCCAGAAAAAAAGCTAAACAATTCAGTCTCTGTTGTTTGAAACGTTTTCAAAGTTCCTTCTTCTTCTTAACTTCTTATATGGAAATCAATCTAAGGCCAAATATAATTCTGGATCCAGTGAACTACACGTTCCAATAAAACCCAGACATGCGCCCCCTCCCTTTTTCTCTTCTTCAGTTCAGCTCGTTGCGAATCTCCACAGCTCATTTAACGCAGAGTAATTGTGTCTGCTTGAAACCGTTTAAAAACACACCTTTGGTGTCAAACACAGATTGGTGCATGGCAGAAAACAGACATTAAACAGCTATTACCCCCAACTGCTCCCACCACATCAGCGGGGCACATCTTCTTCATTATGTTCAAACAAGCACAAACAATACAGAGACGTTCTAGCAATTGCAGTTCTTCATTTTTCTCTTCACAGCTCTCAGTTCAACAGAATCACTCTGATATATAGTGTCCTGCACAAGTTTCTATCCCTCCTGAACTTTTCACATTTTGTCACGTTATAAATGTTTTTTGTGTAACAGACGAACACAAAGGAGTGCATTATAGATAAGTGGTAGGTACGGTGGACGAGAGGTGCAAAAGCACTACAAATACATAAATTCAATTCAATTCAATTCAATTTTATTTATATAGCGCCAAATCATGAAACATGTTATCTCAAGGCACTTTACAAAATCAAGTTCAATCATATTATACAGATTGGGTCAGATTATACAGATTGGTCAAAAATGTCCTATATAAGGAAACCAGTTGATTGCATCAAAGTCCCAACAAGCAGCATTCACTCCTGGGGAACCGTAGAGCCACAGGGAGAGTCGTCTGCATGCGCTGCAAACACAAAAGGTATTCTAAAGACACACACAAAAAAGAGGCTAACACACAAAACACTTGCAATGGAAAAATGCAGCAAAAATAAAAAAATTGCAATCACAGAAATTAGACACACAAAGTGCAAACATGCTGCAAACACAAATGATGCTGACGCAAAAACACACACAACACATGCAAAGTCAAAAATGCTGCAAGTAGCAAAAACAATTGCAAGTTAAGAAAATCTATCTCCAAAATCTAAGCAACAGACCAATTATCCATCGCAAATTTACACTTTTATGTCAAAAAAAGAATTCCATGAATGTATGCGAGGAACACGGGCAGCTCACTACTCACCGTACATAACAGTAACGCTTGGCCTATTGCTGGTCAAACTCCAATAATTAACTCACATGCCATTGCAATTGTAGCATTAGATTGAATCAAATCAACACAGGAAGGCAAGTCTGGCAAGACTTTAACTTACTGATGTTACTCAACTGTCTGGAGGAGAAAAGCTAACTCAGAATCAAACTAGAGCTTTTTCTGCTGTCGAAATGCTCTCCACGTTGAAAATGGGAGGCCAATGTTAATCCTTGTTTTATCGCTTTCCTTATCAGACACGTTCTTTACCAAACACCGTAGTTCTGCTGTGGTAATAATGGGTCCTGATCGTCTTTAGGTGAATGCGGTGATGGCATTTAATGGGGAGGGAGGGGCTAATTCCAGAGTGCAGCTGTTCACATGCACTCTGGACACGTGCACGCACGCCCGGCCCGGCTTTGTAAACAAGAGACTGGAGAACAACACAGAGAGTTGGTGTGTGACGTCACACCATATTTCATCTAAAAACATACCTTTAATTTTTCTCAAAACAATTTTTTTATCTAAAATAATAAAATTTGCTTATTGCTCCTTTAAGTTAAATCATTAAAACATTAAAAAGCTCCAAATTAAAATCCAATTAATGTCAATCATAGGTGGATGCAAACGGAGCTGTATTTTTGTTACATTTTCTGACAAAATATCTAGCAATACAAAATACATAAAAATTGTATTGGCCCAACAAAGGATGTGCAGTCTTCTCCAAAGACCTGGCATTGAAGATCTAAACCCAGGGAAAAAAATGTGTCTGAAAACTATTTATCTTATTTAAACTCATAACACAAAACAATTCTGATCTGTTTCTAATCAACAACCCTTCTGTCAGAAAGTGAATAAGTACTAAAACACTCAGGATTGTGGATGGTGTAGGGGATATTTTGCCTAAAACATGTTAATTAACCCATGAACATAACAAATAATGCGCTCAGGTTCTCTTCACTAACTTGCTAATTTACACATTTGTGCATGGGAATGTTGGTAATGCTGAAACAAATTCTGGCACAGTCCTTATAGAAAGAGATATGTTCCGGCTGTTCTTGGGTGCAGTGGCACATTGATTCCCTGTAAAGAAGTTTTATCTGTCCAACACTGGGACATCTGTCAAAGAACGGGACAATATAGCCTCTTTCTGGTTCTCTTTCACTATTTTGCTGCGGCTGCCATGCCCCATTTGGACTGTGACCAACAAACAGGAAGCAAGAGAGTGGACTGCTGCTATATAAATCTCATAATCTTTCTGTGGGACTCTGAGAAGCTTCACCATAGAGCAGATGTTTGGCGTGATTAAAACTTTTTGTCTTGCTCATTAAAAACCTCTTCCTTTGGACAGATGATAGCTTCCTTTGCCAGAGGGCTGAGCCCACCTCTCTGTGCTGATTAAGAGCATGAATTCAGCCCTAAATTTCAACTTCTGCAGTCTGATGTATTATGGTGTGGCGAATTATGCACTAACCAGATGCTAATGTAATATGGGGTATGAAATAGCTGCTTTGTAATTTGATTAGGAATTTGACAGAAAGTTTCTTGGATGGACCTTTAAAAGATGGTTACCAGATTTAATAGATTTTTCAGCATTACAAATTTGAGATATTCTTTTTTTACTTCTCACCGTTTCATCAAGCTGTATCACCATATTTGACCAAAGGTAATTGTGAGAAACACTAAGCGGGCATGTTTTTTTGGCCACCTCCCAAGCAATGTGTCGGTGACTAGTTGATGTCTGTTCCTGTCTGCTAGGTGCAAGTGAGTTAGCCGAGATATTTGCCAAGATTTTCAGTCTTTCCCTCTCACAAGCTGAATGTCATCCCCATTGCTCTCCACCTTTCACTGAGACACCCGGGACATCCAGAAAGCTACCTCTTCATAGACGTCTCTTCACAGACTTTAACTTTGTCTTCAATAACATCATTCCAGACATTCTCATCACCAAACTGCTGGACCTCCTCTGTTCACCTTGTGCACAAATGACTGACCTCCCAACCATCCATCCAATTCCAAAATCAGTATTGCAGATGACACCACAGTCTACAGAGAGGAAGCGTAAAAGAGTTAAAAGAACAATTTTCTTGAAATTACTGTATTTATCCTTGATTTGAGCAGACAAGTTTAAATAATTAGCCAACGGGATAAGATTTTTGCTCTTAAAATAGCCATAACTCATCCCCATCATCTTATTTCAAGTGCAGTATATCTAATTATCTTATTTTAGGTGTCAAAATACTCAATCCATTAGCCGGTAATCTACCTGCTCAAATCAAGGACACTCTAATTTCAAGAAAATTGTACTTACTTCTAGTTTCCTTTTTGCAGTGTGATGGAATGGGACTCAGCAAACAACCTGCTTCTTAACACCAGAAAATCCAAGGCGGTCATTGTCAACTTCCATAAGACTGAAGCGGACTCTGCTCCTCTTCACACAAATTGGGACTGGGTAGAGACTGTGTCATCTTTTCAATTCCTGGACTTGATCATCTCTAATGACCTCTCATGGTCCAGGGACATATATGACAGCAAAGGCCCAACAGCTTCTAGACTTCCTGGGAGTTCTCAGTGAAAACAGACAGAACCAAAAGCAGTTGATTGTGTCCCTCTGTGTGCCACCATCAAGAATGTTATAACTTACTCCATCTCATTGTGAGCAGAGAAGCAGATAAAATGGCCTTGCAGAGGGTCATAAATACAGCACAAAAGATCACCAGATGCCCTCTGTCCTCCCCGGAGGACAATGCCAATTCCAGATGCATCAGAAAAGCCGTAAACATCCCCAAAGACTCCTCCCACCCAGCTCGTCAGCTGTTTCCAGTGATGCCTTAGAGCGTGTGAGGTCGATGAAAGCTCGTACCTCCTGAATGAAACATTTTTTCCCCTCCATGGGCCATCAGAGATGTGACAAGTAAAAAAAAAAAAAAATCACACTGGCTGCTATATTTAGGGACCAATGTCATGTACAGTATTAACTCCCACAGCAAACGTTTTCTGACCAGTCTAATACTTGTCTGCTGCTCCTGTTATCATTCCTTGCTGCTGCTGCTAGATTCCGTGATGATATTATTGATATGGTTGTCTCATTTACATATTAATTATCTGCATTATTTAATTTTTCTGGGCTGCACAGTGGTGCGGTGGGTAGCGCTGTTGCCTTGCAGCAAGAAGGTTCTGGGTTTGAGTCCAACCCTGGGTCTTTCTGCATGGAGTTTGCATGTTCTCCATGTGCAGGCGTGGGTTCTCTCCAGGTACTCCAGCTTCCTCCCACAGTCCACAAACATGGCTGTTAGGTTAATTGGTGTCTCTAAATTGTCCTTAGGTGTGTGTGTGTGTGTGTGTGTGTGAATGTTTGTCTGTCTCTGTGTTGCCCTGTGACAGAATGGCGACCAGTCCAAAGTGTACCCTGCCTCTCGCCCAGTGAAATGCTGGAGATAGGCACCATCACCCCTTGTGACCCCATGAGGGATTAAGCGAGTTTTTCTTTTATCTTGTCCTATTTACTACTGTTTGTATATTGATGTGTACTGGAAGATGCTTCAGCGGTTTCAATATATGTCATATATAATGACAATAAATCCATTCTGTTCTATAATTCAGAGAACTGGGTCATCATGATGCTCACACTGGCTGTACATTTAGGGATGTTAACCTGCTGGAATGTGGACCTCCTCTTTCCCTGCATCTCAAGCTTTTTGCAGCCTCTCACTGGTCCCCCCCCCCCCCCCCCCACACAGTATATTTTGTTCTGTCCATCTTCCCATGAAGTTTGACCAGCTTCCCTGTTTCTGCTGACGAAAAGCATCTACACAGCAAGATGGTTTGTCTAGGGTATGTTAGTTTTCCTCCACAGATGTGGCGTTTGCATGTAGGCCTAAAAGATACATTTTATTCTCGTCTGACCAGAGGACATCCTTCCACACGTTTGCTGTGTCCCCTACATAGCTTGTTACAAACTGCAAAGTGGACCATTTCTTTAAAGGAGCAATAAGCAAAATGTCATTATTTTAGATAGAAAGAAATAAAAAATAGTTTGTGAAGAACTAAAGATGTGTTTTTAGATGGACTATGGTTAAACGTCACACACTAACTCTTGGTGTTGTTCTGCAGTCTCTTGTTTACATGGAGCCGTGGATGCATGTACGTGCGTCCTCAGCTGCCCCCTACCTGGCCATAAAATGCCACCATCAGGCACACAATGGTGGAGAGCACCCCCATCAGATTAAAACGTTCTCTTGCTGGTCACATTATAAAGTTAGGAGTTACTTACTTCTTCACTTGACATGTTTCTCTGACAGGTGATGATGCTGTTCGGCTGTGTTTTTATCCTTTCCTTTGGATCCACTCATCCATTGGCTCATACGAGCCAATGGATGAGTGGTGGAGCGAGATAAAGAGAGCCGTAGTTTGATACACATCTTGTTTTGGTCTACAGATTGTGCTCAAGCTCCACCTAGTGGTGAAAAAACGCTTATTGTCCCTTTAAATTATGTCTTCCTTCCTACCACTGTTATATTGGGACCAGGTTTGAGGGGTGCATGGCTAATAGTTGTCCCACCCAAGCTGTGAACATCTGCAGGTCCTCCAGAATGACTTTGGATCTCTTTGCTGATTCTCCCTACCTTTAAAATCGAGCTTCTCCATTACTGTATCCATGGCCTGTGTTGTTGGTCTTCATGATGATGATTGTTCTCTAATGAATCAGGATCAATCAGAAACAGAACAAACTTTATTTGACAAGTTTGTGGGTACAAATAAGGAATTTCACTTTGGATTCCAACGGAGCCATTGTTAAGAGAAAAAACCCAAAACCAAAACAAAGAACAAGAAAAAGCCAAAAACAAAGAACAAGAAAAAAACAGACATACTAGAACTGCCACCACAACCTATAACAAAAAATACAAATTCCAGGGAAAAGGTAAGAATGGGCAGTATATACAAGAGAGGTCTTTATGTATGTATGTATGTATGTATGTATGTATGTATGTATGTATGTATGTATGTACATACATACATACATACAGTAATGACATATAATATAATATATATATATATATAATATATATATATATATATATATATGTATATATATATATATATATACGTATACGTAAATAAGATATGTGTCGTATATGTATCATCTCTGTATCTCTATCTATCTCTATCTATATAGCTCTCTCTTCTACTCTCGTTTTCTCTCTCTCTATATCTGTCTGTATGTGTTTCTCTATATATACAGCCTGGCTAACCTGGCTGTACGGTGTTCATCAAAGACACTGCAAGAAACTGACTCTGTGTCGGCTCGTTTAGCCATTAACGCTCTGTAGTGCCAGCCTGAAGGTAAAATTCTTCTGACCCGGATGTGTTGGGTCGACAGCTACGTTAGCTGCCCTTTTGCTGGCCCTGCACCTGTACAGGTCATGAATGGATAGAAGGTCAGTCCTGATGATCCTCTCTGCAGCTTTAATTGTTTGTTGCAATTTGGACCTGTCAAGTTTTGCGAATGAGCTGAACCACACAGAGATGGACGAGCGCTAGACAGACTGAACGATGGCAGGTTAGAAGGTGATCAGTAGCTCCTGTGGAAGGTCATGCTGCAGGAAGCACAGTCTCCGTTGGGCCTTCTTTCTCATGGTTTCAACGTGTGAGGACCATCTCAGGTCCTGAGAAAGGGATGTGTTCTCTGACCAACCTCTGAGGCCTTTGCAGAACAGCAGCATTAATGCTGGGATTACATTACACAGGGGTGGACTCTGTTCACCTTCTGTAGCTTCAGAAAGCATTTGGTTATACAGTATTTTATTTAGGGGTATCATAGTAATGGGGGCTGAATTAATTTGAAAAATATTTAAGACCGTGTGGTCGTTTGCTTCCACTTTACAAATAAGAGCTACTTCGATTGAGATTTATGTTGGTATATCATATAAACGGTGTGTGGTGGTTATGTGAAAAATTGTGAAAATGTTCAAGAGGTATGAATACTTTTGTCAGGGTACCGTAGGAGAAATTGGGATTTATAGTAATACTGTGGGGTGCAGCACTAAATCAGAATGTATTAATATTGGAAAAAACACAGATAACTTTATCTAAACAGATTCTAGTCAATTATGGATTTTAGAAAGCTATAAATTGAACAGTAATGGCATTATATCAAGAAGTTGCTTGAGACGTTGATAATTTCTCTTTAGGAGGATGCACCTTAGTCCCGTTGTGCTCTGCAGCGATAAGAAGTTTTAATTTAATATCAGTGGAAAACAAGTTTGAATAACAGACCATACTTGGAACATGTGCTACTGTATTACACTTCCCAACTCTGAGCACTGCATGGAGCTTACATCCTATATCATATTTAACAAATTATACTATTACACGAAATTCTGTAAATAAATACAGCAGCTTTGGATGGCTATTCCTGCTATTTAGCTATGGTTTTTGTCTGGGGTATTCTCTTATCTTAAGGTGACGACACAGCTTGTTTTCTCTAGGTAGCATGCTATCTGAACATAAAAAGCTTTGTTTTCTCAAGATAACAAGTTGATTATGGTGAGAAAATAGGTGGATCCTATGTTTACGCCTAGTTTCATCATTCTGTATCACAGTCATGTGTCTGCTTGTTGAAGATGGATCTTCATTCATGTGACATTTCCATTTTGAGCCAAGATGCAGCTTCTGTGATAGAATCTCTCCTTTAGGTTTTATTGCGATTTTAAAAGTATTTGTAGTCGTCATGAGAAAAGGATTTTTTTTTTTTAGGTTGAAATTATGTAAACAAATCGAGTTATCGCCAGAATGATGCTTGTTTTCTAGGTATAAGGCCACAATTAAAGCCTAAAAAAACTGCTTTCTTTTCACACGTAAACATAAACTTTCTCTGCTCTATTAGCATTTGATTTAGAGCCATGTCCCGTGGGACATGTGCCACTGAAGCTACTTGGGCTGCCAGAAGTAGTATTCAGAAAAAGAAATGGCACAAATACTTCAGTTAAATTCAGCCTAGTTCAGCTTATATACAGTATATAGTACACATTGTCATCACAATACACTTTACAA
This sequence comes from Fundulus heteroclitus, assembly GCF_011125445.2. NCBI lineage: Eukaryota > Metazoa > Chordata > Actinopteri > Cyprinodontiformes > Fundulidae > Fundulus > Fundulus heteroclitus. The sequence goes on from NC_046370.1 coordinate 14,117,237, forward strand.
CACAAATGGGTCCAGTTTTTTGCAACTCCTCATCCTGACTAAGCATGCACTGGCAGAGAAAAGGAACAACTCCCTCTTAACAAGAAGAGTTAAGGCACAACAAATGCAAAAAACTGCAGCAACTATTGTAACCCTGGGGTTCCAAAACCAGACATCCACAAATCCATGATTTTTTTTGTAGGAGTCTGTCCAAGAACAATCTCTCAAGATGTTAGATTTTTAAACCCCTGTTGTACCTTAATAATAACTGGTCCATGCCTAATGCTCACTCTGAAAAGCTATGCCATTAATCTGCCTTCTCTTCTGTCAGATGAAAGTGGTTATCAGTAATATTAGAAGAATTAATGCAATTAGTGTTTTGATTATGTATGGAAAATAATTGCTACGATCTTTTGCTTTGAGAATTCATCATTTTGCTCAGGGACTGGAAAAAACTTTACTCTGTTTTCTTCTCCAGTTCCTGTAGGATCCCAGCAGTCACATATTAATCTTCTGCTCCATCTTCTCCTCATGTCCTCCTTTCCTCTTGACCTCCTTTCCTGCCAAATGGAGCCACTGCCCTGTCAATACTCGTCCGGGTGTTTATCATGTCTTTTCTGTCAGCCGTTTACCCTTCCCTCCCTCTTTCTTTGTCCAGCTGCCTCATCCTCTCCCCCAGCGCTGTGCCAGTGTCAACGCATTTCCATGCGTTTTTCTTCGGAGACACACTCCACAACATAAACGCATGACTGCTGCAAATTCCCAAATGAAAATGAGCTGCATGGGGAAACATGTGTTCGTGTGTTAATGGCCAAGATGCAGACTGTTTGCGAGCGCGCCGGTGAATGGAAATCAGAGTGTGTTTGTGGACGACAGGTGGTCGGCTCCTGCAGCAGTTAATTAACACGCTGTGTTTCTGAGCTAGTCCCATGAAAGAATCAAACGCCTTCGGAAGCCACGTTTCTCCACGGTGAACAGTTTGGAAAACAATAACCTATAATCTTAATTGCCCATTTGACTTTTTTTCATGTTTGCGTTTTGATCGTTTATTCCCCAACATGTTGTCTTTATCATTCTGCAGCGCGTACGTTCACTCATTGACATGCTGAAGGTATCCGTCAGAACACAAACACACGGTGCCTCGTAGATTTTCTGCTGTTTCATGTGCTGACCTAATTTTCCATCTACTTAAAAAAAAAAATATTTTCTCTGGGCTTGGTTACTTTTGCCTATTTTTTACGAGATCTGTGTTGTCTTCTTTTTCCACCCCAATAAGCAGCAAGGGTATACAGAGAAAGCAGCAAAAAACAACAGACCCTAATAGATGTTGATTGGAGGCCATCGGAGTCAATCAACCTTTCACCAAGGCCCATCTGGGACTGTGTGAACGTGTATTTGTGCTTTTTCGCAGCTTTTTGGCATCTCTTCCAAGTCTTTGAAAAACATCTTTTAACCGGCATTGATTTTAGCTAATGAACCTTAGAGCTCCCGTCCTTCACTTTGCTGCTGCTGACGATGGTCGCTGTCAGCATGAGACCCTGGAAGTATTTACCAATCGTACTGCGAAAAAAGAAGTATGACAAAAGCTTTGATGCCTTCAGCTAAACATAGCAACAAAGAGAGAGAGTCTTTGATCATAAGGTGACAAAATAAAAAAAAATAAATGTCTGCTGTATTTGTGACAGTATTCTTTTTCTACTGTTTCTTCCTTTTCTAACAGCACTGTCCAGTCAGAGTCCTACACCAAACTGTGCTGCAAAGGTTTCTGCATTGATATCCTCAAGAAGCTGTCCAAAACCATAAAGTTCTCCTTCGACCTCTACTTGGTCACTAATGGAAAACACGGCAAACTGGTTCATGGTATTTGGAACGGGATGATTGGGGAGGTAAGGCTGAATGCTGGAGCAGCTGTGTACCAGACAGTCAAAACAAATCTGAAATAGTGGTTGAGCTGAGTATGCAATGCAGTATTAGAAAAATTAGCTTTTCCTTTCAAGCTTTCTTAAAAACACATACGTGGATTTCTGAAGCGTTCTTAAAGGGAATACAACTTTCAATTTTATATATTTTTTTAATAAATATATAAAAGGACACAGTTTTCAACGGCTTTTAAAACAAATCTTAGCCGGTTTATTCTCAATAGACATTTCTGGCTAGCTTTTTTAGGCTGTCACAAGTTTTGGCCCACTTTTATTTATAATGCTTATGTGTTTTTTAAGGTTTTCGGAAATTTGTTTTGGCACAGCTCTCTAAAGGTCCAACCACTGCATTTCAATGAGCTTGAGACAAGGACTTTGACTGGGCCACTGTAAAAAAGATACAATATTTTCTGTTTCAGCTATATAGCTGTATTCGAGTTCATTGTCCTGTTTGATAATGTGTTTGCCATCTCACATTTGATTATAAAAAACTTTCAAGATCAACTCAATTACTATAAGATATTCGAGTTCTGGTGGCTGCAAAACTGCCGATATCATCACCTTTTTAAAGCAACTCATCCAAAAGAGCCACATTTTTATTTGTATTTTTAAACATTTTTGTCATGAACTTTAAGATCAATATCAAATACATTTTGCAGATATACAGTTGATTGCTGGAAGATTCTGAAAACATATCCAGTGTGATGCTTCCACCAACACGTGTCATCATTGAGATTTTGTCTTCAGAATAACTTTAAGGGGTCTGATCTATCCAAAAAACAATGTTCCAGAGGTCTTGTGCTACATTCAAATGCTGCTTTTCAAGCCTCAATGCTATTTTCCTTTGAGAAAGAAGAGATTCTATGCTGGCAACTCTTTCAAATTTCAAGCCGTTTTTGGATCCAGGTCAAATTTCTGTTAGTTTATGGGAGTATAAATGGCCTGGTACCTCTTTACCCGTCTGAACTATTGCACTCTGATACTCAAGAACCAAGATAAAATAAGATAAGAAATTCCTTTATTTTCCCACAAAACTTTGTTCAAGGAATTGCTTTGGGGCATGTCTAGATCCATACTAAAATAGGACTTTATTATGATAATCAGAATGATAATAATGTTAATGATGATAGTTAGTAACAAAATGATGAAGTTGTTAAGTATTAAGTTAGTAACACAACGTAAATAAAACGTTTTATTTGCTAAAGAAATTATTTTCTCTCATCATATAGTCAATGACTACTACTACTACTACTATTATTATTATTATTATTATTATTATTATTATTATTATTATTATTATTATTATTATTATTATTATTATTATTATTATTATTATTATTATACCAGCTGTGATATTTATAAAACTACTAACCCCAATTTTATTTAATAAAATCAACATTGCAGTCAGTTCTTGCTATATTTATATGAAGATTTCCATTCTTGGATTCCTTTCCCAGTTGCTGTTTTACGCACACTTCAAGTACAAATTAGAAATTAATGTAAAGCTCCATGACTTACTGAGGCAAACTGAATCTCTCTTCAGTTTAGAGACTGTATACCTGCCAAAGTGCATCAAACCCATCAGCAGCCAAATGTGAAATATTCTGAACAGATGTTCTGCAGAGAAGCCTTCACGCTTGTGTTTCTGTGCCTGAGGGCATTCAGCTACTGTTACAGTATAATTGTGTTTGTGTACAACATTTATGAAGCCACCTTGGATTTGAGCGGTCTCAAGATGGAGCGTTCAGCTCCTCCTTCATGCTCAAATAATGAGACAAATATATTTCCCTGCAGAGAGCTACTTTTCGAGTTCGAACACACAACTGCACACTCTGTCCTGAGGTCAGTAGTCGCTTGAAGAACGTGCAAAATTCACAGGCTGCATGAATTGAAAAAAAAAAAATGACACTTCTTTCTCAAACTTCAGTAAAAATAGGTGATGAAATTAAAAATCCGTTTGCTTTAGGTACAGGAAATATTGTTGGTCATTTTCTTTGGATCACTGCACTCTTCCTGCAGTGGTTTATTCTGTTTTCTTTCTCTGTCTTTACTCGATCAGGTTTTTTACAGGCGCGCTGACATGGCCATCGGCTCGCTCACCATCAACGAGGAGCGCTCTGAAATCATTGACTTCTCTGTGCCATTTGTAGAGACAGGTATCAGCGTCATGGTAGCTCGTAGCAACGGCACAGTATCACCGTCTGCCTTTCTTGGTGAGAAATAGGTCTTCTATGTTCATTTTGCATGCTCCCGTGCTGTCAACACCCTCATTTCTAGTCTTTTCTTTGAGGATGGCCTACTTAGACGAGTTCTGTCTCCGCAGGCATTTCAGGAAAACTTCCCATTAAGCTTTTATCCCACCAGTAACCATCATCTAGAACTAAATCCCCTTGCATACCCTACAAACACCTAAAACTCCTTTACAAAATGTGCACAACATAATGTGGTACGGATTCCTAAGCGGTGTCAGTTCATTGCTTTCCACTCTGTTCTCCTCAAAAATCTACATCATTAGTTTGGATTTATAAGCAAGAATCAAATAAAGAGTTGTTACTGAAATTCAGGTTTGTGATTTTACTTTCTCTTTGCATTCAGAGCCGTACAGTCCAGCAGTTTGGGTCATGATGTTTGTGATGTGCCTGACCGTCGTGGCTGTGACTGTGTTTGTGTTTGAATACTTCAGCCCCGTGGGCTACAACCGCAGTCTGGTGAGCGCCAAAAGTAAGTTTTACTGTACATCTTTTTTTGTGTTAGTTACTGATGAAAGAATAAATGCCTCTTGAACTTTTCCACACTTTGTCCTGTTACCATAATAAACTTTAGTTAGAACTAAAAGTCTGAAAAGTGCGGCTTGTACGTGTATTCAGCTCCCCCGTGCCAATACTTTGCAGAAACACCTTGTGTTGGCATTAAAACTGCAGTGTGTTTGTGGTATGTACAGTACAGTAAGTCCCAACTTTGCCCATTTAGTGACTCAAATTTCATGTTTAGGTTCAGCCTATCTACACGTACAGTTGAATAAAATAACGTTCACTTTGTTTTTCACTCATTTCAGGAAGTGAAGTTCATATACTATAATGATTTATTAAGCATTAAGCATTTATTTAAATATTTAAAGACTTTAATATTGATGATTTTGGCTTGCAGATAAATTTGGGTTCAATATTTATTAAAGTATGAAATAAGATAAATAAATAAATTGTTAAACATATATAACCATATATAACCAGTTTTGATGTACTCAATACTTAGCTGAGGCTCCTCTTGCATGAATTACTGCATCAATGCGGCGATTATCCTGTAGCACTTCTGGGTTAGTGTAAGCCCAAGTCATCTGCATTCTTTGGTCTGGTGTATTTCATCTTCCTCTTATATAGTGGTAATGGGGGGTTGTAACACAGTAGAAGGAACACAAATGCATGACACACTTTTCATAGTTTTACATGTAAAAAGTTTTCAAAGTATACTTTCTCTCTCACTTCATATTTATACACTACATTGTGTTGGCCTATCGTATGTAAATCCCAATAAAATACATCAAAATAAGTGGCTGCAGTGTCACAAATATATGCAAGTTTCAAGGGAGGTGAATGGTTTTACAAAGCACTCCGAGGAAATGTATGATGGAGAAAGCAATTTATTGTTACAAAAACCCACCACTGTCCACATTTATCCCCCAAAGATCTGTGTTCAGAGTGTGAAATAACTCAAGGGATTAAATTTAGCTATTTATATGCATTTTTCTAAAAATACTCAGAAAATACCTCGAAGCTTCTCAGTTTCCATCACACCAAGTATGTCACAGTAAGCCTGCTTAAATCCAGTGCAGCTTACATGTCCTGCAACGGATAGAGTTCCCAAACAAGATTTTCTTGAGAGGACCAATCAATCCCAAAATGCAGCACTGGCAGAGCGTGCCCGTCTGCAGGTCCAAAAGGTCATTTCCTTGTTTCAATTAACAATCTTGGCTGCACTAATTGAAGTGTGATTGATGAAGGTGGTAACCTCTGATGCTGTGCTTGAGCAACAGTGGCAACACTGAAAATGGGCTGAGGCAATGAAATTCTTCTCTTATTTAGAACTCAAACAAGGGCATGGAAAGGTCCAGGATTACTTACACAGTAATTTATAGACAGCAATGATTAGGGAAAGTAACTAAAGATCAATGTTATCACTCCTACAAAGAATCAAAGTAAAAATTTCCAGTTGTGCTTATAGATTCAGTGGAATATACACAACCCTATTTTTTAGCTTAATAGGTGTAATATGCCCAGGTTATTTTGAACATATTTTGGCTCAGGGGCGGACTCACTGAAACATGAAATTGGAGTGGGTTCAGGTTGGTCTTCGACCATGCCCAGTTGTCGTTTCTCCACGAGGTCGGCTTGATCGGGACTTATTTAGTAGCTGTGTCAATGGCGACCATCTGGCTTTCTAATATTTCTACTGTACTGCCAGTAGATGGCGCCACATCTGTTTATGTCAGCTCATCGTTCCCGTTGTTGGGGTTCTATTTTGGCTCAAAAAGGACCATCAAAACACTATCTGGATGGATGCTTGAAATATATAGCCTTATTTGATCATAATCAACTGGATTTTGGTCTTTTTAGTATAGGCATATAACGTGGCTATATACCTTTAAGTGCCTACTTTCATGAATTAGCACTGTACCTATATTTACACTAATTATAGGTGTATCATTCAGACAAATAATCTTTAATTCATTTAACATCTAACAACAACAAACACAAATAATAACACTTTTTGTTCGATTGGATATAATTTCTCGCATTAGGGCGTTAAATCAACTCTAAGAAAAACATGTTTATATGAGCTACAACATTATGTTTCCAGATATTTAGTCCGCTTCTACACAGAAACGAACATGGTCAATTTTTTTTTAAAATGATTAATAAAAAACGTGCATCCCCATGAGAAGACGCAGCGCAACTGAAAAGGGTGTAGTAGACATTCCAGGCCCGTTGGGGGAGCTGTGACACAGCCACAGAAACAGGAAAAATCACTGGGCATGCGCACACAACTTGTGAAACAAACACAGCACCAGGGCAGGGATCAGACACAAAAATCTATGCATGTTCAGCGTTATCTTTGTGTGGGCTGGCAGGGGCACGCTTTGTAGAGCTGTCTCGTTAGAAAGCACGAGTTGAAGGACGCTACTAATAGCCTTAACAAACTCACAACACCGAACAGTGCACTCTTTGTTGATATTTGTGAGAGTGAGGCGCATGCATGTTCAAAGAAAAGGCGACCCTACGAACCAACGTTATTGTTTAAGGACAGATGCTGTCTACTTGTACACATGGAAAAAGAAACTACTATTTTGAAATTGATCTACTCTGGTACTCGGTTTCAGAGATTATCGTTTACTGTCTCACAAAAGCCCGTATCCATGTGGACGCACAGACTAAACAACAAAACATATTTTTGGATACACCTAATCTCGTTTCTGTGTGGACCGGTGCCTCAGCCTACAATTTCACAACAGAGCATTGATATGTGGGAAACTATTTTGTCCAGCAGTTTCTATGTGGCTTTGCTATGATTAAGGCTGCTGACTCAATATGCCAGAATAACTGCGACCCACTGATGTCGTTTTGGGTAAACTGAAAGTCGTCGATATTCCGATTAACCAAACAGAAAAATTCAAACAAAGGATGCCAATAATTAGAGTTGCACTTGTGAAATGTCCAGGGACTTAGTGTCATTGAAAAGTTTATTTATTTCAGAACTTCATTCAAATTTAGTTAAAAAATGTTATATAGATTTTTTTCAGACTTAAACGTTGTTATATTAAAAACACACTTTTAATCTAACAAACAAGCCTCATCAGAACACACAATTCTAATTCATTGAATATATCTAAATAAGTCTGAATTAAAAGGATTTTTCAACATTTTTCAGTGGGAGTTTTTGTCAATAGTGCTGACATGATTTCTTTCGTCAGGTAGTAAATATGTAGTCTGCATATCATAAGACATCTTTGACCCTATTTCTACTGATAAGAATGAAAGACTGAATGTCGGAAGGGGCAAACATATGTTGATCAATCCTATTTTTTAACTTATTTTCAGAAGCCTTGTGTTAAAGGGATCTCCAATGTAAACTGATTATCTGCATTAAGGGAAAAGGTGAGGAGGGGGTTGATCTCTTCCATAACCAGTTCAAGACCACTTTTGCAGCAGCCAATAAAATGGATCGATTGGGAAAGGCTCTCTCTGGCTTTCTGGATCTCAGGCTCTCAGTTCACCTCATTATTTCTTTATTGAGAGACCCTTAGGATGTTGACCTGAAGACCCGCCTGGGATACTCAGGTTGGTTTAGGCAAAGGAGCTTCCCCACAGCACAATAAGGAAACACATCTAGGAATTTGCAAGCAAACAAGGAGGCAATATTAACAAAGTTGCAATAAAGGGTTTTTCAACAGATTTCTCACAGACTCAGCTGATCAGGCTGAGCCTTACATGTTGCATGACAATTAGGCTACAAAAAGAGTCTCTCCCCGTCCAGCTAGCTGTCGTGTTGGAGGTCTTCAATCAATGAGTAGAGGACACAATACCAGAGATGGCATGTTGACAGAGTAAACCTTGAGTGAGAAACTTCATTGCTTACTGTATTTGCATGGAAAGAGATACATTTTGCACAATTCCCCACAAAAATGCCCCTTTATCTTTAACCCATTAAAACAACACCTTAAAATGCATTGAACATGAAAACTATAATTTTAACATTATACACAGTCTTAGTATACAATTCTGAGTGCTGGAAAAGATTTATAATTAAACCAACAAAACGATCACAAACTAATCAGCTGTCTACCTTTCTCAATAAAAAAAATAAATAAAACTCAATCTGTGTGGATGACACACAGACACTCTGGCTTTAGGTGGAAGCTTATCAAACCCAGTTAAGATCATTAGGCTTGTCTGCGCTGAATGCCAACAAATCATTCCCCACAAACTACATTACAAGAGGGCATGTTATTGCCTGACATGACGAGAAAACAGAGGTGAAAATATCACCTCTTTAATAGATTTGAAAGCTACAAAACAGAATGACTACTGTTTTTTTTTTTAAACTGGGTAACCTTTTGCTAAAAGTTAAAACTAATCTAATTAGAAATAGTCTGTTTGGAGTTCTTACTGGAACAACAATCCCTGTGATTTAGATGCATGCCTACACTTAGCTAGCTCCAAACACCCACAGAATAGCACATGCAATAAAGCAGACAATGCCACCATGGTGACATTCACATGAGGGGGCACCATCCCCTTTGGGGGTGTGCCTAGTTTAGGGGTTGGTATGTAACCAAAAGGAGGAAGCAGAGGAGATAAATACTTGGAAATTCCTTTGTTCTGCCTCTTTTCACTCCTGGATCTCATGTGATCCAGGGGTGGAGGGGCCCAGCGCTGGTACCTTGTAATCACGTCTCTGCCTTCTTTAGATTAAAGTGTTAAAGTCTAACTATGAGTTTGAGTCATCCGTGGTGGGTGTTTATTTCAGTGAGCTCGCTTAAAGGAATTAAAAGAGCCGGCGGGGAGTTAATGCATCCACACATGGTCCAAGTGTGTGCATGAACGCTACTGTTAGATAAACTTGTAATACTGCTCAATTAAAGCACAAATCAGATAACAAATTGCCTATTTTTTTGTCTCAGTTTCTCCACCCTTGACAGCCATACTGAAAAAAGTTCATCCAAAATGCTATTTTCCACTTAAGAAACTTTAAACAATCAAAAGGGTTGAAAACAGAATTGGAGACTACTATTGATGATTTTATTTTTCTCACATATAGGGCTAATTTCACTCATCTTGGCAAAAAAAAAAAAAAAACTTTGATCATCTTGAAATGGCACAAAATGCTACAGCAAGGCTTTAAACCTGAATAATCAGAACATAAATGATTCTCTTTTCATTGTTTCTTCGTTCATTTACTGTTTATTAAGGGATTAGTTAATTGTTTGGCACAATTCCTTATAATATGGACACATAAAGTCACACTTTAAGGTCAATTTATTAGAGACTCATTACTTTTTAGAGCTATAAAATCCTCTTATGGACTCTTCTCTTTTCTTAGAAATTTTAGATTTTATGTCAAACATTTTTGAGTCCATCATTTTGACAATTTTTATTTTATTTTAAGAATCTCTTTGGGATCTTTATACGAGGAAGTTTGAAAGCAGATATGATGTATTACATTTTTAAGGCTAGAAGAAAAATTCTGTGTTTGCAACGGATGATAGTTTTTCTTTCTCTGTGGTTTGTGGAAACCTTTGTATTCTGAATTTATTATTCAAACACTGTCTCTCTCCACAATTTCCTTCCTCAGCTCCGGGTGGGCCGACGTTCACGATAGGGAAATCAGTGTGGCTGCTGTGGGGAATCGTCTTCAACAACTCTGTCCCCATTGAAAACCCCAAAGGAACCACCAGTAAAATCATGGTCCTGGTCTGGGCATTCTTCGCTGTCATCTTCCTGGCTTCTTACACGGCTAACCTAGCGGCTTTCATGATACAGGAACAATATATCGACACCGTGTCTGGCCTTTCTGACAAGAAGGTAAGGGACTGAATAAACAGGAGTTCAATACTAGCGATTAGGAAGTTGGCAGTAATGCGAGTGGGGCTGTTTTTGTGGCGCTTTGAGATATAGAGAAAACATCCTAGCCTTTATCTACAGCTCATGCCGATGCATGGTGTCCTCTCCACGGTGTTTTCGATTCATTACCTAACAGACTATGACCACAACTGAGCCAAGGGACTCACAGAAAGCCCTTGAGATGGAATCCAGCCAAAGGATTTTGCCGTGAAAGCCTCTGTCCTTTTCCTATCAGTGGGAGGCCCAGTGGTGTGAATGACTAATCGATTACTGCCGTCTGTCGATACAGATGGTGTCTGAGTCCTAACTTGTTCTGTCAGTATGTTGGGCCTGTCCATCAATATTCCTCACTATGTGGTCTCCATCTCCAGCATATCTCTCCCTGTTGGAACAAGATCGCAAAATGTCAAATGATTAAAGAAAAAAAAAGAAAAAAAGTAAACCGAATAGTAGACTCACATTTGCCCTTCATTCCTTAAATGCTTTCATACAAACACTCAACCTGAAGTGCTCTAAAAGTGGGACAGTAAATTAGACCTCTCAGTACAAGAGTAGCAGCTAATCAAACATATGATTCGACACAGCAGCAACTTAGGTTTGGGTTATATCTCTCTGGTTTAAAGAGGGCATATCATGCAAAATCCACTTTTTTAACACTTAAATACATTTCATGGTATACTTAGAGTCTCTAGGAATGCAGAAAATCTGAATGCAGTCTGTCCAGGAGCTGCATAGATATCTTTATGTTCATTTTAGGTCATATTTTTCAAGCCGTTCAGTTTTCTCTGTTCTCTATTACGTTTTTTTGTAGAACAGTTACGTCACAGTCATTGCTGTGAAACTGCTAAACAAGGTCATGGTCCGGCTTACCAAGTTTGTGATTCCGCCATTTCTATTTTTCAGAGTGATTTTGTAGTCCAATCTGAAGGATGCCGAATCTACAAGTGAATAAGTGTTCAGTGGCTCATTACTCTGTCCTCCAGCGTCCTACAAAAATGGCAGAATGGGGTGGAGTGGGACGCTCTGCAATGGGGGGTGGGGGTGAAGTGCCTCCTTTAGATTTTAAAGTGACAGCACTAAATCAAGCTGCTCTCAGATGCACCTTAGAACAGGGGTAAAAAAGGGGGGACATGGGGGTAAATCACAGAGGAATTCAGACCAAAGCATTGCAATTCAATTATAGACCACGACTGAATGATTTAAATGTGAAAAAGATTGAAAAAGCATAATATGACCCCTTTAAAGTACTATATAGGGCTAGTGTTCTTTCATCATCACTAATGTAAAAAACAAATCAAAACAAACAAACCAACAGTACATTCAAATTTTTCAAATTGTGCCGGAGAAGTAAAGAAACAACAACAATTTAAACCTGGCAGACATGAAAGTATATATAGATATATATATATATATTAAATATGTACCTCCTCAATAAAGAAGTGAAAGAACTTGGGTGAATTTCATACATGGTAAATGCTCCCAAGAATACTGCATTTAAACCTGCACCCAGCTGTTCTAAACCAAATCCAACAGAATAAGCAAAATAACAACATCGAAAGCACTAATGCAATATTAGGTGTTTTACTTTTTGAATAACAGCCTTTATTTAAATTAATTTAAATGAACCATGATTATATAACAAACATAGCTAAATGAATAAATAAAATCATATTTTATAGAGACAACACAATTGGACAAAGTTCCAATACACAGAATGCTGTGCACAGAGTATAAAGATTATTTATATGAGAAACTTGCAAAAATGACATTAACCTATACAATATGCACAGTTGTAAACATACCCAAATGACAGACACATAAAAACAATAAACTAACCAAATCTAAAACAAATTTGAAAATAAGGAAGAAAAAAAACCCATTGGAAACCCTTTCCATGTTAATGTGGCCTCCCTCAGGAAACAATGAGTTCATCTGTGCGGTTTTATTTTATTGTTTCAGCCAACCATTGTTGCAGATAATTTCCTTCCTGAAACTGATTTAATTTTAGTTGGTAATGTATTCCAAAGTCACCAGCCCTTAAATGAGAAAGCAGACTGCCCAAAGATAGCTTTTTCCTGAAATATTTTACAATTATCAATTCCTATGCTCTGAGAAATATTTATAAAAGATTACTTTAACTGTTATCTTATCAAAACAGGGTAGCCATGCGCATGAGGAATCTAAATTTCCCCCCAAAACAGTATTTTGTTTTTGCAAACAATCACCAATAATAATTATTTTATTATCCTAAAGAATTACTCTAAGGACAGTTTTTGCTATTGCAACATCTGAAAACTTAATGAGGTAGTTTATGCTAAATTAGACATCAGTTGTTGATCAGCGACTAAGAGCAAAAGACTCAGCACAAATCCAGAGGAATCCCAACCCTTGATATGATAGAGAGATGTGTCTTTATTGTCTTTTAAACAGGAATCTCATTACAGTTTTCGGTCCATGTAGAGGGGTCATCACTACAAGATGCTGTGCAGTCAGTTGTATTAGAGCAAGTGTCTCAAACTCTGGATTTTCTGAAGCAGAAATGTGTCTAGAAGTTGCAGAACAGTGACACTCAGGGACTGGAGTTGTATTAGAGGCTAAAGGTGTCCTTAACACTTTATAGAGCAGATAAACAATGCTTATTGAAAGTGCACATACTGCTTTTTTGCAACAAGATCTTGTCATTACTTAGTATCTTCCTTTTTAGATGTGAATATTACGAAACTACAGCATCTAAAGTTAACTATATTAGCTGCAGTTGGCGAGGGACCTTCAGCTTTTTAGGTGTTAAAATGTCAGTTTCGCCAGTCTTATGAATGGATTTATTTAGTCAATTTACAATTCAAGCTGCAAATTGAATACACAGTAGTTTCTCTATTTTTCTAGTCTTTAACTTTGCATAGAGCAAGAAATATTATTTTTTTACTGCAAGTCTCTAAATCATTGAGCTCTTTCTAGTCAATCGTATTAGGAGGAAAAGCCCTAGCCAAAAATGGCTGTTACTTTGTACATCATGTAATAAATTTGCCGACCCATCTGTTTGTAATCTTCAGTCTGAAATGTGGGCCTCTGGTCTGTTGGCTATGAAAACACTGTAGCTTTTAGTCGACTCTATTGTAGTTCTATCAGAAGAGTGATTATATATATTAACACACATACTCACCAACATGCTCCCATTTTGATTGAATCCATTCGTTTAGCTCAGCTCAAAAGGTCAGTGCGACTGTTAAGATGAATAGGTCCTTCCTGTTTACGGTCTCACTGAGCTCCAACAAACATACTCCTGCTTCACTGTGCTGAAAACCATGATATATGAACTTCAGGCCCAGACTCTGCTGGATTAGGGTAAAAGTACGTGTAAGCACAATTTTTCAAACAAACACACATCGGCCGCTGTCAGGTTTAATTAAATTGAGGTGAGTGAGAGGTCAACAGTGCATTTATTAGGATTTGCTGTTTATTGAATCATTTTTGATGGAAAATGAATTTTGTGCAACAAAGTAGAAACTACATTCTTTTTGCATTCCCTCCCCCGTCTTGTTATTCTAATCTAGTATTTTCTTCTTCTTTTTTACTGTATTTTTTTTAGTGGCATGTTTTTGCTCTTCAATTAATCTCCTTTCCTGGCCCCTAAACTTTTTCATCCTGTTAATTTCATTTTCTCTCTGTATTTTATCCTTTGTCAACTTGTAGGTCTTCCTTTTCTTCCTTATTTTCATCCTTTTTATCACCTGACACATGCATTCTTTGTTTAGCATTTTTGCTTACCATTATAGTCTTTTCTATGCCTTTTGCCATTATTTTCTTCACTGTCATTATGCTTTCCAGTTTAATTGCATTTCCTTATTTGCTCTTATTTTTTGTCCACTGTTTTCTTACGTACCCTTTCTTCCAGAGCCTATAGTTGTCCTCCTTAATTTTATTAACTTTTTTAACTCAATAGTTTTAGCCTTCACTCACTTCATATAGTCTTTTTTTATCCTTCTATCCTTTCCATTAAATTCCATGCTCTATAACATTTTTTTTGTGCACTGGTCTTGTGAAAATTCTTGGAGTTCTTCCACAGTTTGTCGTAGAAGTATTTGTATCACTTGTACTTTCCAGCATTATGCCACAATCTAACCACAGAGCCTAGTCTATTTTAATGGGCTTTTATGTAATAGAACCACCACAAAGTGGTTATTACCACAGGTTAATACTTTGTGGAACCAATAGAGCAAGGCAGTCTGAGTCCATTCCTCAAGAGTCAGTGTTCTGCATGGTGTAGAGTTTTCTCTGGTCCAATGATAAAATTACCTTCTCTGTATATAATCAAGTTCTGCTGAGGCCTTGCAATGAAATATTCATGTAAATAGTAAAATAATATGTTGAGAATAATATGCAGAGATATTCTTCAACATCCTGAATACCTGCACTTAGGGACTAGAGTTGTACATCTCCTGAACAGTGAGAATGCCTCAAGCCAACGGGACAATGACCCTAAAGTTATGCCAGTGCTACCATGACATGGTTTACATTAAAGCATATTCATGTAATAGAATGGCCCATTCAATGTCCAGAACCAAATTTAACTAAACATCTTTGGCAATACTTTAAAATTGACATTCACATATGCTGTGAATGAGCTATTGAATGGGTAAATATTTCAGTCTCTAAA
Source organism: Fundulus heteroclitus (assembly GCF_011125445.2). Lineage (NCBI taxonomy): Eukaryota > Metazoa > Chordata > Actinopteri > Cyprinodontiformes > Fundulidae > Fundulus > Fundulus heteroclitus. Next base: position 14,132,404 of record NC_046370.1, read on the forward strand.
AGTGCAACCCTGTAGATACACTACCTAGCCAAAAAATAAATAAATAAATTGCCACCTGGATTTAACTAAGCAAATAAATACAAGCCTCCCATTGAACAGTTACTGTATGGACAATTATGGTCGTGGAAAATATGTTTCAGAAGGGTCAAATCATTGGCATGCATCAAGCAGAGAAAACACCTAAGGAGATTGCAGAAACTACCAAAATAGAGTTAAGAACTGTCCAACACATTACTGAAAACTGGAATGATAGTGGGGACCCATCGTCTTAGAGGAAAAAATATTGCCAAAAGTGATGCACCCATTATGCCTAGTGCCTACTGTACAAGCCTGTGGGGGTAGTGCTATGATCTGGGGTTGCTGCAGTTGGTCAGGTCTAGGTTTACCAACAGTGTGTACTCAAAAGAATGAGGTCAGCTGACTACATGAATATATTGAATGACCAGGTTATTCCGTGAATGGATTTTTTTCTTCCCTGATGGCATGGGCATATTCCAAGATTACAATGCCAGGATTCATCGGGCTCGAATGAGACATCACAGAGCCCAGATCTTAACCCCATTGAGAATCTTTGGGATGTGCTGGAGAAGGCTTTGTGCAATGGCCAGACTCTACCATCATCAATGCAAGATCTTGGTGAAAATTTAGTGCAACACTGGGTGGAAATAAACCTTGTGACATTGCAGAAGATTAGAGAAACAATGCCACAGCGAATGTGTGCCGTAATCAAAGCTAAAGGCGGTCCAACAGAATGTAGAGTGTGTGACCCTTTTTCTTTTTGGCCAGGCAGTGTATATATCACCCCAAAAAAACATGCCGCTGTAATTTGAGTAACATGTGACTCTACATGTTATTGACTCTGAGCTAGTGAATACAAATGCACTGGGCACTTTTCCAAAAACTATTTATCAATTTCCCTTTATTTCTACTACTTTGTGTTGGTCAATCACATATGATTCAAAAAATATATATACTACAGTTTATGATTGTAATGTGGTTAAATGTGGAAAAGGTCAAGGGGTATAAATCCTGTTTCTTGTATTCCTATTCCCTTTCTACAATCTTCTTTCACCCTCCTCTCATCTGCTGTGTCTCTGCAGTTTCAGAAACCGCAGGAGCATTATCCTCCTTTTCGCTTCGGGACAGTTCCAAATGGGAGCACAGAGAGGAACATTCGCAGCAACTATCCCGACATGCACACACACATGATGAAATATAACCAGAAGGGAGTAGAAGAAGCTCTGGAGAGCCTCAAAACCGGGTAAAGACTTGCTCACACTATAGGCACAATTATTGCCTAGAAGCTATATTTAACTGATTCTTGTGACAGAAAAGACGTCAGATGACAAGATGGTAATGATCATAATTTTGGTGACACGGCAGGGATTTGATGCTCTTTGTGTTTTACAACCTATTTTTGTGTTGTGCCATTTTTAGATACAGTCATATCTATTGTTACTTAATTTGTAGAATAAAAAAAGCGCTGTCACACGCTTGACAAGTCATATCATCTAATAAAAAACTTGCTTAGATTTTGGAGTCTTTGAAGATGCTTTCTTAACAATATGCATATATTAAATATTTTCTATTTTCTTACGCTGGCATAAAAAAAGATTCTGAAACCTGAAACTTGTCTGCAATATCAATTCTTAAATATGAGCATCTGCTCTCTTTACATTTTAGCCACACCATCCTTAGAAGAGCGAAGTAGCTTACCCTTTAGGTGAACAGTTTCTTTGCACTTTCCAAAAGACGTTCATCCTTGTTAGAAGATGATGCAAACTAACTCGAGTTGGAACAATGACACCAAATCATCGACACTGTGATGGCTGACAGCATCTTTAATGTCATAAGACGGCACAGATCCTTAGCAGATAGACAAAAGTTAGTTTCAAAAGTAGAGCATGACATTTCCAGTGTCAAAATTTATGATAATATACCTACAACACTAACAAATTACAGCTGACAGTCCTACTTCTTAAAAAGTGCCTAGCTAACTATAGCCACATGGAGCTGCTACTGCCATGGAGTCGTCCTTGTATGAGGTTCACTATCCTTGGTTATTAATGATCTAACAGCCATAAAGGTCCTTCAGAGCTGTTAATATAATGCCAGTGGTGACCAGAAATGTTCCATGTAAACAGCAAACAGGATTAAATCGCAGGCAACCGGAGTTTCTCTCATTTCTTTCTGAGAATGTTTCAGCGCCTATCCAGGAGTGGAAACGTTTTTGAGAAAGTACTGAGCAAAAGCCCGGTTGCCTCTGATTTAAGCCTATTTGCTGTTGCGATGACCCGGATAACTGAGAATTTGCACAGGCATGTTCTGTGATGGTGAGTTTTCTCAGGCATGTTTCAAGTGAGTTGATTATTTCTGAAATAAGCTATGGCATAATTTTAAGCAGAAGGGATAAAATGGGTTAAAACTAACAAAATATAACTTTTACAAGTTAACACATTTATAAATACTTTCAACATATCATTGAACACAGCAGCCCCGGCCCTTTGCTCTCTTTTACTTTGCAATTTTTTTTTGTGTGTTTATACTGCTCTCTGCCCCCATTGTGTGGTCACTTTTACGAGAGAGCAACTTGGACTTCTGTTGATTGTCCGCCCTCTGTTTCACCAAAACCTGTCTTGGTAAGCACATCTGTCCACTACAGATGCCGGGCTTCCAGCTGTTCTGTGCGGAGCTCTCGGTGAAAAAGAGAGGAGGTGGGATCTGCTTTCACATAAACAAAGGTGGCTGTTTAGGCATGGACACCACATTATGTTTTGAAATGTGGAGCAAAGTCTGAAACATAAAAGCGAAGTATATTTTCCGATAAGCTTCCCTCTCTAACAACACAACATCTGGGGGTGAATAGAGAAACAGATATTTTTTTGATTCTCCCTCTCAGTGTATACTTTCTAAGTTAAAATTTAACAACTATTTGGTCAATAGCAGACTGGTGCATGCATGGTTTGCTGGTAATGAAAAAGCAAATTTCAAATAGAGAGTTTGAGTTTCTGATTTGAGGGAATGCTGAGATTTTTCTTGAGTCAAAAAAATAAATAAATAAAAGAAACAAAAGCATTTTAGAAACCAAAGAGAAGCCACTTCACTTGCTCTATTAACCAGTCACTTGTTGTTGAGTAGAACCCTAATGTTTGGTTGTGACAAGTGTGTGAAGACAATCTGCTATGTTTTCCATTTGTCCGGACAAAGGAATTGGGTTGCAAGACCAAGACTATTTCCATCAAAAAAAAAAAAAAAAAAAAAGAAGCCAGGCCTGGCTAAAATCCCCTAAACCTTGTGAAAGAACGTGTTATATTCTGATAAACCCAAACTTCAACCTTTGGTTCGGCAAGTATGTTCGGCATAAAAACCACACTGCAGATAAACTAAAAGATAATTACAGTCATGGTAAAGGATAAAAGACAGCCAAATGGTCATGAAATTGCTTTGGAGATGGAATGTACTATTTTTAAGGTGGAAGACATTATAAAGCGTTCCAAATACAATTTGGTTTTCACTTCAAGCCATCAGGTATCCGTTAGACGCATTACAAAGAGTCAGTATATGTAATTCATTAAAAAAAGCTTCACCAGAGGAAAATGATGTTTGGGAACAACCGAGCCTGATTCCCAAACTAAATCTAAAAGAGAATCTGTTGGGTGCCCGCAGAGGACTTTGAACAAAAGGAGTCCTCATAATTTGGAAAACTCCTGCAAAGTAAAGCAGGTAATATTAGTATTAGTTTATGGGTGTTTACATGTATTCAACAATGTTATTGTAAATTCTTTTGTATTTTCCCCCTGTAGATGTGTTTGTTAGCAGAATTTTGCTGAATAAAAGTGGCATTAAGATCAAAAAGGTTTTTAAACCATCTATATTTATCACACCATAAAACCCAGTAGTTCAACGACGTCATGCAGACTTCTAAGATCCGCTGCATATGAGAACAACCTTTGATCTCCTTGTCTGCAGGAAGCTGGATGCCTTCATCTACGATGCTGCTGTCTTGAATTACATGGCTGGTAAAGATGAGGGATGCAAGCTGGTCACCATCGGCAGCGGGAAAGTGTTTGCCACCACGGGATATGGCATTGCTCTGGAAAAAAACTCCCGCTGGAAACGACCAATTGACTTGGCATTGCTTCAGTTTCTCGGAGATGGTAAGCTCAATTCCAAACAAACTGCAATAAACATGTTCATATTATACCTGTAGAGAATTAAAACTACACGTGCCATTCTAGATCACTCATCTCTCCCATTTTGACCATTGCCATAGGTTCCTAAGTGAGTGGGAACCAGCATAGATTGGAAATTGTGCAGTACTTGAAGTTCAAACTCCTTGTTCAACTGACCATCCTTTCTCATCAAGGATCACCAATTTTGACACGAGTTGGATCTAAAGAATTACTCATAATATATATTATTCATTGTCCATGAATCCCCCTGAGGCAGAGGCCTTTTTCATGACAGGGACATTTCAACTTGAAAGTATAAAGCCTTGAGGAAGTTCTACTTTGCACATGTTTTATATATGATGAGGTAGTGCAGGTGCAAAGTAGAAGTTAATTAAAAAATCTGTGATGCCTTTCTCCTTTCCAAAAAAAACCACTTCTTTAAAATAAAGAGATGGTATGAAGAAAGTACACCTTTAGTCAGTTCCAGGGTTTTAACACCAATTAGCCAAATGACTACTTATCTATCAATGTATTGGTCTTCCTTTTGCAGACCAAACTGCCCTGATCTATTTGAGGCATGGACTCTACTAGACTCAAGAAGGTGTACTGTGAAATATGGCACTAACATTTTAGCAGCAGGTCCTTTAAATTATGTTAGTTGTGAGGTGGAGCCTCAATTGATCAGACTTGGGGTGGGGGTGATCGTGAGAGAGTGTGTGTGTGTGTGTGTGGGGGGTTCTCTTGGGGAATCCCTCACCTTGCTTTCTGATTGGCTGCACGGCACATTTAACAGGATCTGTGCTCGCTTGTCTTCAGGAGACACCGCACACGGTAGGATATCGTGACAAGACAATCCAGCTTGTCGAAAATCCCTGATTTGAGGTCGGAGCGGTCCCCACCAGAGTGCGAAATACAGGGGGGTCCGGGGGGGCTCGACCCCCCCCCCCCCCCGATTAACCCATGAGGGGGGTCTTAAATTGTGTCAAAAAAATTAAAAATTTAATATTTTTTGTCACTAATGGTCACTAAAATGTTTTTAAGCTCAACATGTCCAATATTTAAAATTCAATTTTTTTTCTCACAAATATATTCTGTTTTTTGCCAAGTGGAACCAGCCAATCCTGTTTGCGTATGCAAATTAGCCATGTGTGCGCAAAACAGAAGAAAGACGTAACGTTGACAACAATTAATACTAAAAAATTTTCAATTTTAGTATTAGGGACTGATCTTATCTGTTGTGCCTGTGCACTTTATCTGTTTCACTGTTGGTGAATAAGAAACATCCTCTCGAGTCTACTGCATATTGGGAAAATTTAGATCGGTATTGCGCAACAATCGGGAGATGAGGACCCCCCCAAACATTGACAGGTATTTCGCACACTGGTCCCAACGTTCCACGAAGCGGCCCCAATGACTCCTAACACACCACACATGGCAGGATATTCTCCTAAGATTATCTTAAAAGACACGCCGATAACCAGAGCCTCTCGAAAATCGGGCTGAAAATCCTGCCTTGTGAACCAGCCTTTAGTTACTGGTGAATCAGTACCAAATTGCATTTAACTAGAAGAGTTCATATCCTGAGGAACTCTTCTAGTTAAGTCTTCTGGTTAAAAGTAAAGTAGGCGATTTGGCGGAAATGTAAGTAAGAAATGCAGAAGTCCCTTTTTGAATAACTGCACATGCGACAGACCATCTTACCTGCTACTCCGTTCCTCAAGGGGATTGCTTGAAATAATCTCGCAAATACACTCTGGTCTTATTTCTTTCTTCTGAGGCTGGATCTGTTACCATCACTGGTGCAGCAATGGTACCACACTCATCAAAAAAAGAAAAAAAAAAAACAAACATAAAAAAAAAAACTGTTGGGGCTTTTAATTTTGTGTTTTATATATATATATATATATATATATATATGTATGTATGTGTACATTTCCTGAAACATTTGAATTACCACTCAAGGGAACTCAGGTTTGGAAATCTGGAGAAGCAATTACGTAAGTTAAACTTTGCTTAAAAGCTCTACATTGCGTTCATGAAATTGTCAAATATCACAACTATATAAACCATGTTTTCACAATCAAACATGCCTTCAAAGAAAAGTATTATAGTTTTGCAAGAAAATGTGCATCACAAATGTATATATTCTTTGTAATTTTCCATGCTTGATTTAGAATAAACATCTACAGAAGTGAAATACTGGGGCAGAAACTGTGCTGTGTAAAGGTACAGTTGTGCAGGGATGACCAGACAGAGCAATCCCTGTCTGGTCAGTTCCTGTGTTCTGTGACGTGTGAAAGATAAGGGCATGTGAGTCTGTTCCGTTTAGTGGGATCAAGCAAAGTTCCTGATAATCCTCCACTAAATGAACCTCTTTCTTCCACCAACAAGCCTCCTACAAAGAGAAGGATAAAACTAAGGGCAACTCCACTCTTTCATCTAGTTCAAAAGCATCTGAAAATCCCTGAAATGTAATTTAGCTATTTTAGAGGTGTTGGAAAATTGAGATTCTGCAACTCTAGTATCACGGCAACAGCTTGAAAGATATTACCCAAAAAGAATATAAATACAGTATATATATGCAGCGCATGGATAGACTACATTAAAATTTTCTGCATTCCTAGAGACTCCATGTACACAACAAAATATATTTAAGAGTTAAAAAAGTGGATTCTTCATAGTAAGACCCAAATCTTTGATCAAGGCAATTTTCCTTTACAGACAAGGAAATCAGGGAGGAGTTTTTTAAAGGTTGAGCAGTGACATTCATAACTTAATGAGTACTCACTGATGAAGTACAAATGAATCACTACTGGATTGAGATGGATTTTGAAACAAGGAAAAGGTTTAGAGCCCTAATGACACAATGGGTTGGTTGCATTATGGCCATTTAGCTGCACAGGGTTAAAGGTTTAGGTAGGCAAGAATATTTTCTCATTGTGACCCCTTTTTTCTATTTATTCCTTTCCACTTTTGATAATATCCCTTTGACATATGCGAAGCCATCAATAAAATAGATAGAGGACACATACACACACAAAGGGAAAACTTCCACTCTCTGTGCACTGTGATCAGTGATAGATCATTTAACACACACCATGCTGATGTTCCTGTAAGTCTGATGAAATCCTATAAATCTTATAAAATGCAGTCAAATTACAACCTGACGCACAGTAAAACAAACCAAGAACAAAAAAATTATGTATAACTTTTATGCCTTTCATGACATTTTCTCCTGATAAATTATTTACCTCGTTATCTTTAATAGATAATCGTGGTTTTCTTTGAATTGTACAACCCAAATGTACCTTATTGCTAATTAATGTGATAAGCTAACACAAAGCAATGATTCAGTTGTTTGTATTTGCTCTATTTAGCTCAGGTAGGATAATCTGTTGACAGTGTAACTATTAGTTATTAGCACTCTGGTATTTCTGGAAGAGCGAAGCAAAACAAAAGTGATTTTGAAAGAAAACCACAAGAAGTCCCGTTGGAAACCATGTGGACGAAGGTGCTTTGGTTAGACCAAAACAGTGTCGAGGAAAACTAAAACTGTGGACAGTCAACTCAGGTTCTTCTGAGAATCCCATTAAAACCAATAGTACCAGGCTAATACTGTCTACTGTATGAAAATATTACACCAGTCTAACTGGTTTATCAATTTAAGGTCTTTGTGTGTCAACCTTAAAGATTGTTAATGCTCATGAAAAATGTATCTATTGAATACTTTTTAATAAAAGTCTTCACACTCTTTGGTTCCACACATCCAATGTATTAACTATAGAAATGAGTTACTTCTGGTTATCAGACCTTGGGATGTTCATTGTATTAGTGTCATCGCTCAATGCAAGTTCTGACCCTTCCTTTTTTTCCCTGCCCCTTTCACATTTCTAAACTTTTAGGAGACACAGAGCGTCTGGAGACGGTTTGGCTTTCTGGAATCTGCCAAAACGAGAAGAATGAAGTGATGAGCAGCAAGCTGGACATTGATAACATGGCAGGTGTCTTCTACATGCTTCTGGTAGCTATGGGCCTCAGTCTGCTGGTGTTTGCCTGGGAACACTTGCTGTATTGGAAGCTGCGGCATTCTCTCCACAAGTCTCATAAACTTGACTTCCTGTTGGCTATCAGCAGGGTAAGACTTTTTAAATCCCCAGTTCAGTCTTAAGTTGTGTTTTTAGACATTGTTTACTCCTTGTGTATGGGTTTAGAATAGGGCAAAAACTTGACTGTTGACTTTTACTTTGACTACATAGTTTGTTAGCTAATTGTCCTTTTTAATTGGTCAGACAGGCTCAATGTTTTTGATTGATAGAGTTGTATTATATGAACAGCATTTTATACAAAGCTTTGTGATTGGTAATGAGTGAGTACATCTAATAGATGGGTGTAACTGGAGGACTTTAATTTGATAGCTGCAAACGTACAGAGACAAAAACCAAATATTAGTAAACATTACATAATTATTTTATTTAGTCTTTGAATTTGGTAGCTATAGCTGTAGTTAGCCTAACTCAGTTTGTTTACACTTTATTGAGGGAAGTGTATAACAAGAGACAGCTCAAATGAACATGAGTCCTCTAGAGTATATAATTATACCTCTGTGCCTGGATTTTTATCAGATTAATAAAGAAGTCATTACTTTCTAATGAGCAGCTCTAAATCCAAATTAAATGTGGCTCTTTCTGGATGTCCCTGCCAACAACATTTTTTTTGTGAAGCTCACTTCAGGCTTGATTCTTCTTTGCATTTTCTGAGGCAATCATAATATTTAACAGCATTTTTTAAGTTCTGGGTGCATATGTAAAAAATTGTACCTTAAATAAATCTCAGTTATTCATTAGCGAAATCAATGCCTCCATTATTTATATATATATATATATATATACAAAAATCTAAACGAAACAAAGGTTTGCAGCGATCAGGATATTTATTATATTTTGTCCTTAATCTAGGTATCTTATTTACCTTCTCCGACTTCTTTTTTCATAACAACAATGTTTTTTGCTTGTCTTTAACATACCAGGGCATTTACAGTTGTTTCAAAGGAGTAGAGGATCCTGGACGTTCATCTGGTTTGGCCAAACCTGACCTGACCTCCAACTATGCTCAAGCAAACATGCTAAAGATGCTTCGCACTGCCAAGGACCTGGTCTCCACTGCAAATGTTGAGAGCTCCCTGGACAACGCTACCAAGACCATAGAGCAGTTGACCCGTCATGGCGGTAGTATGCCTGTTCGCATCTCACAAATTAACACTGAGGCTGTGCCGGGGGGCTTTGCCTATGTTGCTGAAAATCACTGCTCCATTCCTCAGGGGTCCCTTTCCCCACCTCAAACTGGTGTTACCTCTCTAAAACAACACAGGGGTGTAACTAGGCCAACACCACTGCGCTACACACTTCCAACTCGTTCAGCATCGTGTCTGTATGACAGACCGCTTCCTGTGTCCAGTTTGAGCACGCCCCACCTTGCTGTAGGGGAGCCGCTCCCTCATCAGCATCCACACCACTACCAGACTACAGGGAGGGTCTATGTAGACTCCCATTCTCACTCCCCTTTCATTGCCTACTCTGATCTCCAGCTACCTGACATTTACACATCTCATCCAGTCGCTTCATCCCAGAATCAACATGTCCAATTGGGCCTTTCCCAACCAAAAAGGCGGTCTAAAAGTTTTCAGTGTGAGGATGGGGATGTAGAGAGGAGAAAACATGGGGATCAGGGGAAGAGTGACAAAAGCACTATCAGTTTGACTGAACTTAAAGCCAATCACCTCCACGAGAACCATATCTCTGGCCCAGGTGTTGACAATGTTTACTCAGAAGAGGGGATGTGCCCCCGGGTGGAGAATTACAGTTCTTGGCCTCCTGAGGACCTTGTACTGAGGGGGCGACGTAGGCACCGCCGCCATTCTTTTCTTAAAGCAACTTGGGGCAATGACCAAATTCGACAGCTTGATGAATCACAGTCATCTCTATCCAGCCAATCACCTTCAACCTTGCCGGACCTGTTTCCATGCATTGTTACTCCTACAACATCTGCCAAGCCTTACAATCCCGCTCATGTTCGAAACAACCTGTGCCTCCCAAGGAACCAGACCTACCTCCACATAAGGGAGGACCAGAGGAGGCCAAATGGACGCAAGGGCCAGAGACTGCGCTACTCTCACTCCACCCACCTCCCGACATATGGAGAAGCAGTCCGTAATGGAACTGGATTAGGGAGGGGCATGGTGCGCAGAGCGACAAGCTTGCTGAGCCGACAGTATGCGCACTATCTGAACTCATACCCCGGACTTCCAATCTACCACAGCCCACTGGATCTCCAGCACCACAGCCACAGTTCCAGCCCAGTGTGCCAGCTGTTGGCCTGCGGTGGAGGGCGATGTGGGGGGCAGCGGAGTCTGCTGTATCCCGACAATGTGTATGGAGCTTATGGGATCTATCAGGGCCCCCAGACTGGCTCAGAGACCCAGGTAGGGCAAGGCGGAGCAGGCCAGCCAGTGGGGAGTCCTTGTGTACTTCGGCCTTGGCGACGTGTTTCAAGTTTAGAATCTGAAGTTTAAATGGAAACCTTAATAGATAGAAAATGTGGAGATACGGAAGACGAGAATAATAAACGTCACAACTTTGGAAAGCTTTTTTGTTGTTAGATTTACAGTTATGTTGATTTTAATTGTGTCTTTGTGTGGTAAAGAATAGTAATTTGGATCAGACAGTAGAAAAAGACTGCACTTTCAACAATCTATCCTTGATAACGTTGTGGAAAGCTGGGTTCGACTGGTTTAACTCAGTTGCTGCTTCCCCATCAACAGTGTTCAGCTTTTACATGAGTCCATATTGTTGGCAAATGGTTAAACTGTAACTGAGATGTAATGCTATATGTGTGTTTAGCCTTTTCTGTGTGGATGGCTGAAATACAGCACTGATTGTTGTTTGGTAGACAAACTGTTTACCACTGTAAAGAAAAGCTGGATAAGCAGCCATGACTAGACGTCAGACATCTAAAAACAGTGATGAAGATGTGATGTGTTTATTACTGACGTGAGGCAATCGGTACAGGTTTTGACTAGATACAAAATAACACCCGTTTTCTAAAGCAAACATAAAGAGTCAGAGTCATAATGATGAGTCACAGGAAGCAGCCACTTTGTTTAAGTGGTCCATATCAACACAATCTGCAAAACGATTAGAGCATTAGAACAGCATTGACCAGCACTAGGTGTCTTAAACCACAGATGTCATTCTCACTGTATCTAAATGTGAGGCTACAACAGCACACAGGCCTCACATTGAGTAAATTATGTATTCTAAGTACTATAACCACATAGTCGAATGTGTTATTTGAGACTGGTTAATGGTATATTCATGTATTCTACATATATTAGGACTTTATAATCACTTCTTTTTTCTAAACGCACCTCTTACACATTCAATTCTTCTCTGTTTAAAAACTGCTCAGTTTATGGGAACTTTTGGTACTACTTTATTAACAGCATCAGTTAGGAGATGATCTGTTTCCCTTTTTTGACTCTTTTATATTCCCTCTTCATCCCTCTTTTTACCACCCCCTCAAAATGTTTAACTATCAAAATAAATGAGGTAAGTGAAAACTATTATAGTATCTATATTACCAGGCTCTTACACCCTGTAATTAATCACAAAGACCAATTAAAGAGTCTTTTTCGATGAACATACACGTGTCTTTTTTTTTTTTTTAGAGCCATAGCTTTGTTCCATTGTGAAGTATATGAAGAAAAACTGTTTTCAATTTGATGTTTTTACTTGGAATGTTTTGATAAAAAAAAAAAAAAACTTGCGTGGTTGTTCTCTTAGCTTGGTTTGTTTAAAAAGTTACTACAATCCTTTCCACGCAATCTCTGGTGAACTGAATGCAAATGAAGCAAAAAATATGACGTATGACAACTGTCAAACCAAATATTGGATAAAGATTAATATTATATCACAGTATGGTACATACAGATGTGAAGTCCTTAAAAGATGTCAGTGGATGGATGAAAAAAGGATGCACTACAACATGAGCATTATAACATTAATTCCCACTTAATTTTAATGCCATTTTAACAGAGTGAAGGGGTTTAAGAACCCCTGTCATCCTGAGGACTATGTTGGCTTCAAGTTCTGATAGGGTCTCTCGTGATATTGACCACATGAGAGGTGTCAGATAAGGGGAGATTTAACAACCTGGGTCACCGAAATGGTTGCTTCTAGTTGAACCCTAGCTCCCGGAGCTTGACCGTGCCCAGACCAAAACAATTATAGACGACCCACCACCTGCATAGCAGAATATCGAGGTTGGGCCTGGGTGTGATTGAGTGGAGCAATGGCCAGCTTATGAATACAAGCAGACTTTTGTTGTTGGTGTTCTGTGTTAACCACGGGATTTTCAGTGGTATTCCTGGCACTAGGCTCCCTTGGATCAATTGTCCATGATCAATTTTATGATATAACTTCTGACCTGTGGCCCATTTAGAAGATCTTCCAACTCACCCCTCCAGAAGAGATTCTCCTTTGTTCTAAAGGAGGTTGGGGACGTGGACTTCAAATGGCCCATATACTTGGCCACCATTGTAGGACTGGCTTCCAGGAGGTGTTGCCTGAAGGTAACTGGACACTGGTACAGAAGCAGTTAGGGATGGTAGCTGTTAGACAGAAGAGTGAGGCTTATATTGCTCTGTATTGAATGGAATTGGTTGCGGTAGTTTCAGCAATCATCCATCCATCCACTTTCTAACACACATATCTCTTTTGGGTTGCATGGGTTGCTGGTGCCTATCTCCAGCATTCACTGGGCGAGAGGCAGGGTACACCCTGGACAGGTCGCCAGTCTGTCGCAGTGATTACGATCATCACTGACTATATCCGTTGGTAGATATTCTAGAAAAGATCTAGAAATTCTAAGAAGGTTTGTTTACCCCTTTTGCCTTGGTGACACCTTGGGATCTGTCGGACAGAGCAGGAGTCTTTTACTGGGGAGAGTACTATTGCCCATCCACCCATTACCCCTGTGATCCAATTTCCATTAAAATAAGATATTGGATGGATGGATGGATGGATGGATGGATGGATGTGTCAATAGATACACTATTAAATCCCAACCAAATTGCAACCTTCCCCAAATTAGGGCTTTGTGGCTCAGCAGGTGCCTCCTCACAGTGGGCTCCTGGTGAGGTGTTACCTGCATTGAAACAATCCTCCTCTCATCCTTTTTTGTTTACCTCCGCCTAAATGATCTTTTCTTCTTTAACCGAGTTACTTCATCTTACATGAAAGTAACTGACTGTGTACTGTCTTATTATGCACAGTTCAAGCATGTGCTCCTTATATTAAAGGAAATATTTGAATATAAATAAGAGTAAAGACTTTGGTAGGTTTTTCTGTGTTCTTTATGTTTAAATAAGCCATGCTATAAAAATAAAATAAGAGTGAATCATAAATAAAGAAGAGGATCTGGTCCCAGAACCAATACTCCTTCTCTGATCTTGTGATTTGGGGGTCAGTCGCCTGGTGCAGTCTCCCGGAGGTACGTTCTCCATCATTTGGGTCACACTGTGATTAACACAAGTACTCCAAACAAACAGACCAACTTTCAATTGAAAATCTCTGGGAAACCTGATAAAGCTTGGTATGGGTTTGAGGAATCAGACTGATTTTTCAGACAACACCCACCTGAAGTAAATTTAGACAGAAGACAAGCTACTTTAACTGAAGGTGACCGGATGCTACAGCAATTACTCTCTCCCACTCTGTTGCGAAGATGAGATAAAACTCCATTCAGGGGAGCAGATGAGTAATGTTACAGAAACCAAACATTGAGCACTTTGATTTTTCCATTACTCTCTGCTTTGTTACTGGAGCATTGCCTTAGACTAGACTGTAATATTGATTTAAGCCTCTGCTCTGCTACTGATCCTGTATTTTTAGAGTTCAAGACAATTGGACTTATTTTAATCCAAGAACAGCAAAAACAAGCTAAGCAGCCATCAGGTATGTAATATTTAACTATGAGCACAATAAAAAAAGTCTTGATTTCCTCCTGAAGCTTTGTTTCTGCTTATATATAAGGACAATCTGTTTTCTTAATCACCATGAAGATTGCTTGTACAGATCAACCTTTGTCCTGTATCACACTGCTAGGATACTTATTTGGTTTATGCTTTAAATACCCAATTACTAAAAAAAGATGTAATATCTGCTCAATAATCATGTTAAAACTACTGTTACATTGATCAGATGGTTGTTCTTTATTTTTTAAGTGTGTAAATTATAACCAAAATACCAACATATAATTAACTGTAATGTTCAATATCAGATATATAGATTTGGTGAAGCAGCAGTAAGAATAACTGCAGCACCTCTGTTTTAAGTACAAACATCTAACTAACCTAATACATTTTGTTTTAGATGATCAGGGTCCTGTTAATTCACAGGACAAAAGTATACCTTCAACCCTGGCTTGCTGCAGAAAACAGTTATAAGCTTAACCTCAATGATAATATTTTTGAGGATAGGACTTTTTATTTTATTCCTTTGTGTAATCTTTATAGTGATAGCTAAACCCCGCGATTAGGATTCACCCCACTCACTGTTGTCACCCGGTGCCTAAGAGCCTTGACAGATTGCAGCGTACGTGTGTAAATGCGTGTCTTGTGGCGGGATCAAAGCTGATGAATGACCCATTTCACCGTGTGATGAAAGATGAGGGACAATATGTGAGTCATGCATATAAAAGCAATCAATGGGATTGGTTGCGGACCTAGACACTATAACACCAGCCATCACGTTTCGAAAATATCCCAATAATCTTTCCTCAGGGAGGGATGCAAATTGAGAAATTAAGAACAATTAGGCGCCTTTACCTGCATGGGCGTTTAATATGCATGTCAGGGAGACTCAGATGCCTGTGAGGACCACCCAAGAAGCTAAAACATTACTCATTTATTCACTCACGCTCTCACACGGACACACTTCACTTCCTAATTTTTCACCAGGAACATTCAGCTCTTTCATTTGATGCATTAAACTTTTTTGCTTTTGATTTTTCTTGATACAGGATTTATTCCAGATGGATGAACTGAATTTGGTTGCCCCCTTGGATTGTATAAGTATGCAGATGAACTGCGAGCTGCAACCTTGACAGGGTCATCAGCCACACTGTTCGGAGTCACCAGAGGGCAAGAGTCTGGTCTCCTCACAGCTCCTGCTTACTGTTAAATTGCTTCGTATATTGTGGCAAAAAGCTCCAGATGCTCCGCGTCACCTTGAGGAAATGGATCCTGGATAGGTGAGGGAAAAGGACAGAAAGAAAGGGGAAATATAAGATGAGAACAACAATATTTTGGCCATTAACCAAGGTATTTTTTGAGGTGGAATGGAAGGTGTCAGGATGGAGAAGATGAGAGAGAGAGAATAATAAAGAATAAATACCACTTACAGTCATGTGAAAAACTAGGACATCCTGTGAAAGTCTGTGTGTTTTTCTGACATATTTGGACATATGGATATTTAATACTTATTTTAACAATACTGAGAAAACCAAGTAATGAAATCAGGCAATTAGGTTTTAAAAAATACCCTTTTAAAAACTTCTAAAATACATTTTTTATATGTATATTTCTGCAAAGAGCTGTCTGAGGCGTTCAGAGGGAAGACTGTAGCAACTAATGAGCTTATTAAAGACTTTAAAAGCTCTCAGAAGAATTTAAAATGAGCCATTCTGTTTTACATGAAACTCAGCTCTCGGTACAGTCGCTACACCTCGAAACTTGACAGCAGTAGCAGTAGGTCTCCAAAGAGGATAACTTTTATATTTGGCCAAGCCAGATTGATCATTCTTATTTTTTGCACAGATTGATATTGTTTTGGTTTGCTAACATATCTTAATCGTACCAACTACTCTAACAATGCTAGAATGCTATGACTGTTTGCTATACTTGTGTTTGTGCCTTGCTGTGTTGTAACCTGCTGGCCAATAACCAGACTATCTTCACTTCATTTGTGAAAATTCAGGAACGTTATAAAACATCTTAAATAGCATTCATGCAGCGCACTATTTCACACTCAAGTCTTAAGCCATAAAAATGCAAAAAGGGTTTTATGTACATGTTTCTGTGCTTTGTTTCATGTCTGATGTGCGAGCAAACTAAACTTTACTCAAAAGAGGAGGAAAAAAAGATTAGACGAGGAGGATTGGAGGGAAAGATGAGATCGAAGCGTAAAAGAAAGTCAAGTGAGCAGTAGAGCGAAGAGAGGAAAAGAGAGATTATGTTTCCAGTATGTGATAAAGAATGGATAATCATTGGAATTTTGGGGCAGTAGTTGAGGAACCAAAGAAATATCGTGAGGGAAAAAGTCCATGAGATCTCCAGCTATCCGTTCGGGATCTACCAAATTGCAGGTTTACGGTTACGTCCTTAAAGAGATATTCACAAGCACACACCTCTGAACTATTTCAGCGGCATACATTTGGAAATGGGACGTAAATGACAGCTGCTCTGGTTGTTCTGACGTCAACTTGCACATTAACCAAATCATCAAAGCAGTGCAGAATTCTAAGTGTGACAGCTGTCTGCGCACAAGAGGACACGTTTTATTGTGCTGGAGGATGCAATTAAACTTTGAATTTGGAGATCTGTTGTGTGCGTGCGTGTGTGTGTGTGTGTGTGTGTGTGTGTGTGTGTGTGTGTGTGTGTGTGTGTGTGTGTGTACACGTACAACAGCTCCTCCTGCATCCGAGACAAGACGATTGGATCTGCCAACCAGCGCGAATGTTAATTACTTCAGCAATCTTCAGGCTCACTTCTCCCCAATCACTCTCATCGCTGGAAATGGAATGAGCTTGGCCCTTTCAGCAAGGCCGGCCCGAGCCTGAGCCTCCGATTGGAATCTGTTTTGTAAAACAAGGAATTTCAATGAACCGAACAATACGGAGGGTATTCAGAGGATAGTTGTGTTCCAAATGTTTAGTTGGTCTCTCACTCATTCAATATACACCGATCAAGCATAACAATACAACTACAGATCATCTGTACATCATGGTATCTGTTAGCGAGTCAGATATATCAGGCAGCAAGTGAACCACTGACCTGAAAGTTGGATAATTAGAAGCATGCATATTAGGGAAGTGTAATGGGAGCTGGTGCCTATCTTCAGTGGTCATTGGGTGGAGGCCTGGGTACATCCAGGATAGATCGCCTGTCCATTACGGAGATACACAAAGACACACACACACACACATACACATACTCATAACACAGGGCGATTTAGAGACCGGTTAACATAACAGTCATGTTTTTGGACTGTGGTCGGCGGGATTAATAGGGGGAACATGCAGCAAAGGGCCCAGGGTGGGATTTGAACCCAGGACCTTCTTGGTAGTGGCGACTGGAGCATCTCCAAAACTGCGGTTCTCGTGGATTCTTTCCGTCTCTATTAAAAGGAATAGGGGTGAACCGTCAGCCGACCTGTTCGTGCATGTGGGCAGTCAAAGGTATGTCCAGCTAGTTTAATGCAGTAGACAAGCTACTGTGCCTCAAATTGCTTAAGATGTTAATGCTGGTTCTGACTGAAAGGTGACAGTGTAGCACAGTTTTTTTTTTTTGCTTTTGGGGCTGCATAACTGCAGGATCAGTCAGGATGTGCATAATAACCTCTTTCCGCCATTGAAAGTGCCAACAATGTGCACCTGAGTATGAGAACAGGACCACAGAGCAATCTAACCTGGTGGTCTGGTATAATGAATCACATTTTATTTTACATTATGTGGATAGCTGGGTGCATCTGAGCCACTTGCCTGGAAAACACATGGCACCGGGATGCCTAATGGGAAGAAAGCCAGCTAATTGATGCATTGAGATTCTGTGGGCAATGTTCTATTGGAAATACCCCGGACTTCCAATGGAAATTGCCATCCATCTGGTTGTATTTTAGACACATTCCACTTTCTTAACTATGCAGACCATGCACACTATTTCATTAAAACTGTACCTCTTGATACCTGTGTCTTCTTTTAACAGGATAATATATTCCTGCCACAAAATATAAAAATCCGTAAGTAATGGTTTGATAAGCACAGAAGTTTTAATGCCTCATAATTCCCCTGATCTAAGTCTATTCGAACAACTGTGAGATCCGCCGGTCAAGCAAGTCCCCTCCATGGAGTCTACATCTCGTAACTTAGAGGACATAAATGATCTGCTTCCAACATGTTGTTTCCCAGCCAACCAATTATGAATTTAAACAATATTTTAGAAAAAATAGTTTGTTAAAGTCCTTTTGAGGAGTAAAAAAAAAAAAGCAAAATGATGATAATGTTCTCAGTGCTGCACCTGATCCGGCTGCTTCCTTAAGCCTGATATCTCGTCCCCTCCAAACCGTTATCAATCTCTGTTACGACCATCGGCTCCAATCCTGAAGCACACCTGGTTGCTCAATAAGATTTTTTTTTTTTGGTGGGGGGGGGGGGGGCAATTTCTGTGTGGTACATCCAGGTCTGGTTAGTGTGTACACAGCCCATATATCATCAGGGATAACCTCAGCAAGAAAAGCAGAGGTGCTGAAAGTGCTTAGCTTCTCATCATCTGAGAAACAAATCCCTTCATGGAACACAAAGAAGATGATGCTGAGGCAAAGTAGCTGAAAGCTAAACTTATTATGATTAGCAGGTTTTACAAATCTGACATTCTGCGAAAATCACAATAGTGCATACTGTTGGCTCTCCTCTTCCCCTTTTTTTAGATAGGAGCCCTGGAGTTGTTTTGGCAATGATTATCTCAACAAATTAACAAAAACCCCATGATAAAAGCCTGACAGCGCAACCAGGAAACGGGTCGACAGATCGCACGGCTTGTGATACATCCAGCTCTCACAGCAGCACTGAAGGCAGAGGAAGCCAAAACCATGGCCTCCTAATTAACCAGTCTGACTCTCTTTACCGTACAGCCAGGAGCGATATGATTATCAGATACATATTTTCCTCTCTCTGACTAACAGAGCCGAAAAGGCATGTGCAAGTATGTTGAAAAGGTTTCTTTTCCCTTTATACTTATACTCCTTAAATTTTTCCACACTTTACCACATTTCAGCCACAAACCTCACTGTGTTGCTGTTTTACATCACCGACCAACATTAGGTATAGCACAACTTTGAAGGGAAAGGAAATAAGTAAGCGCTTTTCAAATGTAAGAAAATCTAAAAGGTATAATTTACGCATGCAATCTGCCCCCTTTAATCTGAGTCCCGAAATAAAATCCAGTCTAATCAATCGCCTTCAGAAGTTACCTTAGTGTTACATATAGTCTGCTGGAGTGTCATTTAACTGTAGTATGAATCCGGCTGGTCTGTGAAGGGCTTAGATGTCTGTTAGAGATCATTAGAGAGCAAACAGCATCATGAAGACCAAAGATTGCAACAGACAGGTCAGATATAAAGTTGCGCAGACGTCTAAATCAAGGTTAGGTTAAAAAAAAAACTATTTCTAACATCTCACAGAGCGCTGTTTGATCCATCCTTTAAAAAATGGATGGAAGGAATGGGAAATAATATAAGAAAGATTTTTCAAAACAACTTTTAGCAGCATGTAACAAGGTGAAATTTCCCAAAAAAAAGTGCTGGAGGGGCTACGGCCAAGCTAGCGACCAAACATATATCCAATATTACCAAGATTCTGGCAAGGCACAAACACTGAAGTTCAAAAATGTTTGTGTTTGCAGGTTCCACTGTGCATGTCTATATGTATACTTGAGATTTTTGGACAAAAAGATGGCCGACAACAAACAAGTATTATAATGTTACACTGAGCCATATACGTACAGTAACTCTGCCATACTTAGCCATAAGGAGGCAGTATGAATTTTTGTTTTGATGCCACAACATCCAGCATTAGCATAATGGAGAGAGAAGTTAAAAGATCTAAATCATATGGAAATTAAAACTCTTCCAACAGGAATTTCTGCAAACCTCTTTTTATCAATGTGATAAAAGCAGACAACGTACATTATCAGTTTGGTTTCTTTTATATTATGTTTGTGACTGGTATCACTATTTTCAGTGTTTTTTTTTTGTTACTTTTGTAATGCTTAATATCCAGACGTTCGTTGTGGTTATTGAAGGAGGGAAAACACTTGGGGGTACTATTTGAGAGATCTATGTGATCACTCTGCTGTTTGTCAAATTCACAAATTCTAGAGGATTCTAGTAGTAATAAATGTGGCACACTGGCATTCCTGTCAAAGTATGTTAATCCTCCTAAAGGAGTAGTCCGACAACAAGATTAGAAGCCCTAGTTAACTCGGAGCTGCAGAGAACCACAACCCAAGTGGGAGAACCTATTGCAACAACTATCAATTGTGCATTTCATAAACCTGGCCTTTTTGAAACAATGTAAACGCGCAACACAACGCTCCTATGGCGAAAGATGACCCTGGCAGTATCATATTGTATGGATACTTTTCTTCAACAGGAACAGGGAAGCTGCTCAGGATTGATGAATGGGGATAAATTCAGAACTATCCTGGAAGTAAACGTATTAGAGACTGCACAGCTCAGGACATGGTGTTGACACATCAGGGATGTGACAGACTGATATGTTAATTAGAAGAGCATAAGTATCCCTTCTGCAGTATGTCTCTTCATGAACACTTTGACCTGCCTGAAAAACTGCAAATGTTTTTTTTTCTTTCTGTGCAGTAGATATGTATTTTTAAATACAGGCAAAGCTTATTATTCAGAAAATTATTCTGCCTTAACTGGCTGAGAAAATGTGCCATCAGTAACACAAGTGAAGGAGAATGACTTTACGACCTAAAGGACTTTGTATGCTGTTTTGACAAAGGTTGCTGTGTCCCTATATCCACTAGGTTGGCATCATCGCTCCAAATTTCTAACATCCACATAATTTTTACTGATTTCCTTTGGGGTGCAAGCTGAAATGGGCTTTACTACACTCTACATAGTAAACACAAGTCTTTTCCCCTCTTTTGTTTGCCTGTCTGTGCCCCTGCTCAAACAAATGTATTGTTTGTTTCTTGCTAAAGTTTCCAGACATCTCGTACTTACTCACTTTTTATTAACCTGACCCTCGCCAGATTGATATCGCTCCGCCTAGCTTCACTCACATCCATCTGGGACCTCTCCCATAGAGAGTGATTTCTCCAACCAATTTTATTGTCCAGCCAATCAGGACGCAGGGCTGGAGTTTTATAGATGTGACGTAGTGGAGAAGCGACCGTGAGACTGTTTTGATTCAGATAATAATGGCGGCTCGCATCGAGGAAGCAAGCGTTAGCATTGATGCTGCTATTTCTTCCGTGTTGTCCAATCTACCTAATATTGTTTCATTAAAAGAACATCAGAGAACGGCTCTGAAGGCTTTTGTTGGTTGAAACAATGTTTTCGCCCTTCTCTCCTCTCATCAGCGTCACGGGTTGGCTTCGGTGTGAGTGGTTGAAATAGCACGCCGATAAAGATGACAGACAAGTGGCTTATCCAATCATATGCAAGGATTTTTGATAAGGCCCAGCCTTCTGAAACGCCATTCCTATGGATCAGTGCCAGATGGATGTGAGTGGAGCTAGGCGGAGTGAAATACATCTGGCTAGGGTCAGGTTAACTTTTTATGGCATCATAACCACAAACTTAAATGTATTTTTAGGGAGATTTTAATTTAGAGACCAACACAAGATATTGCATATTAGTGATGGGGAGGGTGCGTGATACCTGGGTAAAAGGGTGCCATGCATTTGTATTCAACTCCCCTGAGTTTATACGTCACTTAGCCACATGTTGCTACAATTACGCTGTGTGTGTGTATTTACCGGCTTTGCACATCTTAGACTCTGTAAAGCTTTAGTCAGATTGGATGAAGGGTGGCTGTGATAATGATTTTTCAAGATGCCCTACAGATTGTCAACTGTATTAGAATCTGGACTTTGACTAGGTCATTCAAACCCAAAATCATGCCTTGATATAAATCATTCCCTTATAGGTGGACCTCCGTTTCAGTCTGAGGTCTCATTCAGCCTCTAACACGTTCTCCTCTAGGATTGTCCTGTATTTAGCTCCATATGTCTTTCCATCAATTATGACCAGTTTACCTGTCACATTTTTTATTGTGTATTCAGGATGATTCAGTGTTGCACTAGTCAGAGCAACTTGCATATGGAAAAAAAAAAGTCAATTTTCATGTCATCTGATCAGAGCACATTTTATTGTTGTTTTCAGTGTCCTCTGCATGCCATGTTGTATGTAGGCGCATCAGCGTAAAAAAAAATTGTAAATGGCTTGTATAGCATTTTATCAAGTCCGATGACCCAAAGTGCTTTACTCTCCAGTCAGTCATTCACTCATTCACACACACATTCACACCCTGATGGTGGTGAGGCGCCACCAGGCCCTCTGACCATCTCCTGCAGGCAATACGGGTGAACAACTGGCTGAATACACATGCCACACTTCTTGATTGTTTATAATAGTTATGAAAACTATGTATTATTTCATTTCCATTTCCTTACAATTGTGTGCTAGTTTGTGTTGGTATATATCCAAAGTTGTGAGTTGCAAAGACCTCACCCTAATTTTTGTCTCTGTTACAATCTGTTACAATCTAAGTGTTTGGGTTTCTTTTTTGTCTCTTTTCTTAATTTCCACGTTGTTTAGGCGTAGCCTATTTAAAAGCGTGAATTCACCCTGTTTTTTTTTTATCAACAGTGCTGGGTGCTGGTGGTGGTACAGTGGTGTTTCATTTCCTTGCACACTTTGGGCTCCTTAGTAGCAACAGAGCCTTGAAAAAAAAAAACAATCCAAGGGAGGACAGATTACAACAGCAGATTCATCATTAAATACTGTTTTTTAAAATCACTTCTTGAAGAATCAAACAAGATTCCAAAAGGGAATGTTTTTTGCCATCTGTTACAAAATGGATGGCAAAAACATAACAATATGGTAAAAAATATGGTGAACCTAATGAAGCTCCTTGTGTGAAATGCATCTACAAGGCACACTATGATATCAGAAAAATGTTTGCTTGTTTAATATAAAAAAGGAAATTGCCCTGTTTGTTTTGAAAAATATGCAATACTGCTAAAACTTATACTAATAACTGTAGGAAGGGAAGACACTAACAAACATTATAAAGCCATGCATTAATATTTGTCCGAATACCCAAACACACATTTTTGAAAGGTTTAGTGTAGAGAACAAATAAAAGGGAGACTTTTTGGATGTGGATACATGGTGGAATACTAACAGACACAGGTGACCATTTTGAATGAAGCTGGCAAGCCCAATGCCTGACTGTGAGACATTAATGGTCAAAACATTATACTTGTTTTTGTGTTTGACAGCCCACTACACACAACAAGAGCAATCCATGTAAAGAGGCAGCAGAAGCATGCCTGAGTGGGTTGAAAGCCTCCACAAAAAGGTGGTCTAAAAAGGTGGATTCCCTGCAGACACCACAGCTTCTGTCATCTCAGTTTACGGAGAGTCATCGTCTCAGGGGCAGCCACAAGCTCTTGATGGGTCTGAAGCTCAAAGGTCAACGTCTCTGGCTATGCTCATTCCTTTAAATGATATTTATTATTTTTAAAAAATGGTTTTCAGAATTTCAGATTTAACCCTGAATATTTGACTCAAAAACTGATTTTCTGCACAGAGAAATCTATAAAATAGTGTCTTCAACATATATAAGACAAAATATGTTTTTTTAAATTAAAAGTAGCAGTGGTCTTGTAGCAACAAGGTTCTGGGTTCAAATCCTGGCCTCTCCGTATGCTTTGCATGTTCTCCCTGTGCACGTGTGGGTTCTCTCCAGGCACTCTAGCTTAATCCCACAGTCCAAACACATGACTGTTAGGTTAAATTGTCTAATTTCTCTCAAAGCTCTTTCTAAAAACATTGCCGTGAATAATGAAGAGGATCAATATGTAGTCCAAAATGTACTGCTCCCAATGTTTGTGTAGCTCCTCAGTCATCTAGAACATTACAATCCAGAATGCCTAAAAGAAAGCAGCTGGACCTCTTGTTTCTTGAAGTTTTTTCAAATCCAATCCAAAAGATTCCTTTAGTTATGATGAAGAGTTGGTAGTTCCTGGCTTAAAAGACGTAGCTGGGACAATGCAGCTAGCAGGGCATTTATTGTTGAGTCCCACTAGTAGGAGTCATTTGGGTCATTGTTGTTTGTGAAAAGCTTCCTAATAATGCCACTGTGAGTTGTTTTGGTCACCCGTCCCAAGGTGTGAATAGTTGTAAAACCGCCAAGGGAAACAAGTCAAGATGTAGGTGTTAGAAAAATGGAACCTAAAGTCACCTCGTCAATTAATTGATGCATTCTCAGAACATTGTCTTCCATGTCTTCCGATGTGCTGAGGGTCATTTTGAGAACGACCCATCACAAGAGTACATGAACTAAATTCATATAGCACTTTTCTAGTCATACTGACCACCTAAAGCTCTTTACACCAGAGTCACATTTACCAAGACCCACTCTTAAATGTACGCAAATTCATTCGCTGATGCACATATCAGTGCGCAGCGTGGGATTTGCCTAGGGACACATTAATAGTTGACAGGGGGAACCTGCAATTGAACATTAAACATTTGGATTGCAAGATGATTAAGTCTTTCCACTAAGCCACAGTGGAACTTGACACCTTTTAGATGAATGGTATAAAGTCTACACGAAGGAAAAACTAGTTCCTTTCTGCTTAAGCACACTTAACTTTACCCAGTGATCCATGAGCAGTAAAAAGGACTTTCCTGCTGGTGCAGCACCATGTCGAGAGGTTAACTTAATAACTACAATTAAGGGATCGAAATGAGCAGGAAATTGCCCAGATCTTTATCCTTTAGCGAATCTTTGGTTAATCCACAAAAAGCAGGTCACCAGAAAGAAAATTAAAACCTGAAAAAGTGAGAATGTGTCATCCTCAGTCAGGATCAAGCCTATTGGCAATCTCCAGTTTTCCTGGAAAAATTACAACAGTCTCGCAAAGAGCAGTTGGTGCTGTAACTACTGATGCCTTGTAGAAAATTGATGAATTTCACAATAAAAAGCCTTTGGGAATTAATAAATGTGAGACATCTACAGAAAAGTAGCACTATACAAAAAGCAAATTATGTGAATAACATTTTCTGTGAACCTCAAAACCTTTAGCTGCAACTGTAGTACCCAACATTGCATCCGTTGCAGAAACACCATAGAAACCAACATAAATGCCTTCTTTTATTTTGTGAAAAATAATGCCCGACAACAAATCTGAAATGAACTTTAGTTACCTGTGACTCATCGGAGTAATTTTGCCTTTGCTTCTGCTGGTTCGACAGTAATCCATCCATCTACAGCAGACTAATGCAGGCACACAGTCTTTTCATGTCCTCGCCTCCCCGTCTTCACCTGCACTTGCACGTTCTGCTTCACATCTTCGGCTACATCGGGGCCCATTTATTTTTCAGAAGAGAGAACATTGCACTTTCTGATCACTGGTCAGGTCACGGGGCCCAAAGGATGCAAAGTCGGTCAGACCCATCAGTGCTTGGTTAAAAAGCTCACTCTTGTTCCACTTTAGGTAGAGACAAAAACAAGGAGAGATGGGAGAAGATATGCTAAAGTGAAAAAAGTGAACATGAAAAAGTGAAGTTAGTTTCTGTGGCTGAAAAATGAGTGAAACCAAACAGAAAGTAAAAGTCTGACATAAATGCACTAAGGATTAAAATGCATTTTATTGTATTTAGCCGTTTTTTGCATAGCAATCACTAAATTGGACATCTATTTAAAAATCGCTTCATTGTATGTGTGTGAGTGTAGATGGTATGCTTACAATGAGCTCTTAATATGACTTTCGTGTGATGTCAAGGATGATGTGCAATGTTAGTTTTCCTCCCAACATAACGCCTAAAAATCCATGATTTTTGCATCCTCTGCATGGCCTGTCACAACTGCAAACAATCTTCCGTTGCCCACTCTTGCCAGTCCTTTTTCCTCAGGGGCACAGTCAAGTCTTGGGAGATTTTTTGTTGTAGTTGTGCCATGCTCTTGATTTTCCGAACATTGCTCCTTTAGAAGACACATATCAATATTTCACTGAAACAGAACATGCAAACTCCACACAAAGATGAGGTTTAAACCCCACAGTCAGCCTACTGTGGAGACCACAAGTCAAACCAAAAAAACAAAATTAAAAAAAAAGCAATGGGCAATTATTGTTGAACATACCTGCAAAGCTATCAGAGTCAAATTACAACAGAAACAATCAGAAGTTACCAATCTATTGCTGTTGTTGACTTGTTCGCCACGTGTTTAGTACCCAACTACACTTTATGGACAGTCCATCTGTTCATGTTTGTTTACTCTATTATTCACACTGATTTCATTCCTGATGTAGATTCCCCTTACTGCATTTAAATTAGCCCTCATTTATTCATCACTGACAAACACTCACAGCACGGAAGTAATTGTGCCACAGTGTTTAATGCTCTTAAATTCCCTGGAATCACATTAGGCACCTCTGTTTGTTTGCTGTGCCCGTCTTTGAGGTTTTCCTCCATGCTTGTCTCGATGAACTCTGTTTGTCTTCACCAAACTTTCTGAGTGAAGACTGAAGGGTCCAAAACTCCATTAAAAGGATGGACGCATTGTTTAAAAGTATAATTAAAAGACAATTACTAAATAATGAAAACTGTCAAGTTATACGAACTGAATGTTAAATAAGATCTATGAGTTATATAGCATCCACTTAATTGTCATTTCATCATTACTACAATATGAAGCAACTGGTGGGCAAAGTGAACAGGGAATTAATGAAACAAGTCTTGTAAAATCCTGAAGACCATATTGTTATTAGTCACACAGCTCTACTAAATGATATGACACAGCTCAAAAAAAGCACTTGCTGGAAGACTCCTTTCTTCCTCCAAACAGTAGGGATCAACTCTGTTTTTTTGGCCAGCTTGCCTTTATATCCTGCGCTACTCGGCAAAGCTTAGCTAACACCAGGCTACATTTGCCTGCGGTGGGGATGAACTTTCAGTATTTATCATTCAGCAATGAGAAAGAGACTCGGTAAAACTGGCATCCATGAGAGAGTTCCATTTTTAAAACAACAAAAGAAGGTAAAAAACAAAAAAAAAAAACAAAGGGCCAGCTCACATTAGCCAAAAACATCTTAATGAGCCTCAAGACTTTTGGGTAATATTCTACGGACACAAAAGTGGAACTTCTACTTACATCTACTGTGAAACTGAATAAGCATTTAACAAAAGAAACATTGTACTGACTGTCAAACAAGGAGTGGTGTGATAGTCCAGGGCTATTTTGATACTTACTGGAAGGTGATGGAGCTAATTTTGCTATATGTCATAAAATCCTAAAGGAGAATGCCTGGCTGTCAGGTTAGACCATTAAGGTTTTGGATGACATAGTAATAGTCTGTTTTTCAATCTGAATGAAATGATTTGGTTTTACCCTAACGTGCCTGCCAATGCTCGGAAATTCTGCACAAAAGAGTGGGACAAAATTCCTCCGCAGTAATGTGAAAAACAAATTTCCAGTTTTTTAAAAACACGTACTCCTACCAAGGGCGGTGCAACCCAATATTCGGTAGAGGGGCGTTTACACTTTCGCATATGGCCAGGCTGATATGAGCGGCTTTTTTTCCCTAATAAATCAAATCATCAGCTGAAAACTGCATTTTGTATTTATTTAGGTATTGATTGTCAAATGTTTAAACTGTGATGTGCAAAAGCTTAAAAAGAAGAACTTTGTGTGAAGGAACGCTGTATCTAAACTTGTGAGGTACAACAAAGTACAGTATTTCCACCTGTTGAATTTAGTTTTCATTTTTTTAAATAAAAACAAAGTGCGATGTACATTTATATTCATTGCTTTTTAATCTGATGTCTCTAAATAAAATCCAAAGGGACCAAATGCCTTCAAAACAGCACTGAATCGTTTTGCTACTGAATAGTGCTTTAAAAAATAAACTTGCCTTGCTTTACCTTCAAAAGTCATGTTTTGCACATAGAGTCCAACTGTGTATGCTTTAATCTCAGCAAAAATCCTGCTGCTCTTTGAAGGCCTCAGAAGTTTGCAATGCCTGAGAAACACAAAAGACAGGTGAGGGATAAAGTTTTGAAGAAGTTTAAAGCGGGTCAAGGGTATAAAACAAATCGTTATTAAAAATGATAGAGTACTCCTCATTCAGCACCTGAAACTGGAAAAAGTTCACAAGGTCATGATCACTCCAGAGCAGCTGCAGATCTCTGAGGCTCAGGTGAGGGCCTCTGTCCACAACAACACTATTAGTCGCGTAATCCACCAATCTGAGCTCTCATTTATAAAACATTGCGTAGAATCCATATTAAAAGTGTAAATACGGCAAAAAAAAAAGAAAATGGCGCATGCCAAAAAAACAAAATCAGATTTATAAAACCATGCACACACACACAAACACACACACACTAGCACACAAGCTTCCTTTATAGATCACAGCTGCACCTGAACGTTTGCATACCAGGTTGTGTCTCAGGTTCTGCCCTCTACACGCCCAGACTCAACCATAAATAGTCAGTGCAAAGCACCTCATGAATGTTAATGTGTGTTAAAAATGGGTCAGCTTTTTTTTTTTTTCCAAGGTGACATGGCAACCATGGAGAGAAAGCAAAGAAAGAAACCGTGAAACAATTTCACAGAGAGAAGTTTATTAAATGTGTAAATCAGAGTCAAACGCACAGATGTCCACGTTCAAAGAACTTAATTGCTGTTTTACACGTCTGATGACAGCCTCGCACTGCACTCCTCTGAGGCCGCGCCCTCAGATTGACATTCTGAGGAAGGTGGGAGACCGGGAGGAATGAGAGGTTTCCCCCGTGATGATAAAGAACCGTGCCCCGTAGGTTATAGCAGAATGCAATGCTCTGAGTCTAAAGCGGCATATTGGCCAGTCATCATCATTAGCCAGGAAATCTTTCTCCCATTGCAAGGTCCTTCAGCCGTGCCAATGCATTTAACTGTTTACAGCAATTAAAGTAATTGCCTCGCACCTTGTCACATTTATTTGTTAATCTGTGGTACATGTTGCCCTGGTGATCATCGGCCAGAGGAATGTAATGGTAGAAAACCCTAAGGAAATGTTGTGTAATTTAGCTTATGGGCATTTTTTTCTTTATTTGAAAGGTCCTTATGTATAGTTATGTGTCACTAGCGCATGCATGGACAATACCACAGTTTAGAATTCATACGATAAAGTCTGATATGCAGTGAAATTGAATGTCTGAGAGCAATCACCATGCAATTCACCACTTTACCATCTGTGTCGCAAATTTCCCATCTCCAAAATGAGCGTGTGCATGGGTCAGAGTTGCTGTGAGGACCGCACATTTTCCCTAGGAATTTTTATTATATTTTTTTTTATAGATCCTCAGTTTTGTGTGGAAAGGGACGTATGTAAGTTTCAGGCCCCATTTTGTGCA
The DNA here is from genome assembly GCF_011125445.2 of Fundulus heteroclitus. Lineage (NCBI taxonomy): Eukaryota > Metazoa > Chordata > Actinopteri > Cyprinodontiformes > Fundulidae > Fundulus > Fundulus heteroclitus. Next base: position 14,162,063 of record NC_046370.1, read on the forward strand.
AACCCCAAGCTTTACAAATGAGACCCCTTGCCTTTATGGAAGAGAGCAAAGTAGAAAGCTATTAAAAGAAAGCCATAAGGGATGCTGTTTAAGTTGGTCACAAATTGTTCAGGGAACAAAGCAAACAGGTAGAAGAGGATGCTTTGGTCAGATGAGGCTAAAGCATAACTTTTGGCCTACATGTAAAATGTTATGATAGGAGTGAAACTTGAGTTCCTGGGTATATGAGGCAGCTAAATTTAGGGAAACCATTGAAGAAAAACTGTCGCAAAAACCTGGAACTTGGTCAGAGTTCCTCCTAGATGTAGAATGTAAAGATAAAGCCAGAGCATATAGTATTTATGTGTTAAAAGTCCAACTAAAACGATTGTTACAAGGCCTTCTCCAGCTAAGCGGACAGAAACTTCAGTCTGCGGAAGTGCTGAGAGAAAGCTTGTGGAGATAGTATAAATTATTGCAGCTCTCTGAAAGTCAACCTGCTTTTAGAACCTTAGTCTTGTGGCTTGTTATTTTGACTGTCTCACTAAAGATGTTCATTAGTTGGTTTATATAAATCACAAATGTTTTAACACAAAAACACACAATAAAAATAAATTACTTCCTGACTTCAAAGTAAAATCTAAGGTAATGAGTTATTACGTTCTTTGCAAGGTGTTTTGAACACATTCAAAGCCTCCAATTACAATGAGTTAGCATTTATTCATTTATTTTGCAATCTGCACATAATGTGTGGTTGTGGAGAGTGAGAGGTAATGAATGTTGGGTGACTTCCCCGCTAAATGCTTTCATGCTCTACATCTCTCCCCATCTCCTGTGCCCTGCAACATTTCGAACAAGAAGTGGGTCTATGCAACAGCCAGAAAATTAAAGTCAAACTGAACTCTGCCTAAGGGAGGATTTCATTTTATATATATACGCAATACCTGAACGGTGTGTGGTTTTAAGGGTAATTTTTACAATTTGATGGGGGACATCAATCTTAATGAGGACAAAATTGGTGTCACCGTTTGATATTTCTCCCTCTGCATTTTGCAGATGTACAGAGATTGTCTTAATAGCTGAGTTAAGAATTAAATGAGGTCGAGATAAGGATTTATTCCTTTAGGTAAGAAATTGAAGCTAGGTAATGGCCTAAAGATATTCTGTGTATCTTTCTCAAGAACTGCTAAGGGTTATGATATTCCTCTGAAGTATTCTTGTATTCTTGTTCACACCTCTTAGAATAAAAAGAAACTGTTTAATGTGTATATATATATATATATATATATATATATATATATATATATATATATATATATATATATATATATATATATATATATATATATATAGGTTCTGTTATACTTCCATCACAGTATATGCCTTGTGTTTTTCTGGCATTCAAAGTGCATAATCATTTGGTGTTACTCTAATACAGAAGAAGTCCAAAACCTGGGATGTTTATGTATACTGCTCAAAAAACATAACGGGAACACTTGGCGTTACATTGTGTTGTTTTAAGTGTTCCCTTTATTTTTTTTGAGCAGTATAGATTATTTCCACTGATGCTGAGCAGGCCCTCCTCTTGCAGGAGACCCACTGCCATCTGGTGACATAGATCTCCACCCACCGCAACACTGGAGTCCAGAATGTGATTAAAAACAACAGAATAAAACCAATACATCATTAATCTCAGCTCTTTTAATGTTGGAAATGATTTAAAGCCTTAGACTGCCCCTCCAAACTGAAATAGAATATAAATATCCTTATTTTGTCCCTATTTAACTGTACCAGCAGCAAAATGACAGACATATGTGAGCAATCAGTTTTACACAAATACAAAAATATTAAATAAAAAATAAATAACTGAACGGTAAGGTAAATTTACAGAGAAAAAAGCCAAACATGGTGCTGCACCTCAAAAGGTTTATTAAAGGAGAAGTCCGGTCAGCAAGGAAGAATCAATGGATCATTATCTAGAACTAATACGTTTGCGATGATTTAATGAATTTAGCGTTAATCAGTATACAAATAAAAGTATTCATTTTCGTTGTGATCACTGAGTCTGGGAGTGGCTGAAGCTTGATCTGAGCTCAAGAAGACAAGCGTGGGTCATACACGGACAGGCCAACACATTCTCACTCCCTTCTAGTCTATATTGACGCTTGGTCAGGTTCACTCAGAGTCACAAGTTGACGCACGGGGTACCCCCTTCTCGTCATTATTTGATGTGCAGGGTGCCCTCGTAGAATATCATAGCAACCCAGCCTACGTTAAACATTTAAGCAAAACAACTGCATTTACATGCATTTTAAAGACATTTCTAGAGAGAAGTATATATATTATTTTCACTGTTTTTTCATTATTTTCTTCCCTTTGTTCACGGAAGGTAATCTTTCATTCATTAGTTTAACCAAATATTTTAATGCGTTCTGTCTTAGAAAGACGAGAGGAAGTAACGTTTCCAACCTACGTCACCGAGTTGCTCCAAGATTCCAAGCCGCAACAAACAACTTTTAAGCAAAACATCGCAGTTCTATGCATTTAATGACAACTATAGCGAAAGGTATGCATAATATAGTTACAATCTTCGTTCAGGGAAGGTAGATAATCTTTCCTTTATTAGTTCTGCCGAAGGTTTCAGTGGCTACCTATGTTCTACTGCCGTATTTATAGACGGAAATGCGACATTTAAAGACAGGATCTGCAATTTGTTACATTTGTGGACATTTCTAGCAAGATAATGCATAATATTTTCATATTATTTTTTTCAGGAAGTCTAGATAGTATTTCTATAATGGTATTCGTAACCCCAACCCTAACCCATTTTGTAGTTTCAATTGAGGTTGCTATCTTTTTTTTTGTCTCCAAAACATTTATTGAAAATTATAAGAAGACGTTTGCATACCTGGTGTTTGATTTTATACACCTGTGGCCATGAAAATGGTTAGAACACCTGATTTCCATTATTTAGATAGGTGGGGGAAGCATTAAAAATTTTCATAAAAAATATTCATTAAAGTAATGAATGAAACATTGTCTACATTTCCTGAATGAATAACATACATACTTCTTGCTAGAAATGTCTTTAAAATGCATGTAAACGCAGTTGTTTTGCTTAAAGTTTAATGTAGGCTGGGTTGCTAAATTATTCTACGAGGGCACCGTGCAGGTCAAATAATGACGAGAAGGGGGTACCCCGTGCGTCAACTTGTCAAGACCAAGCGTCAATATAGACGAGAAGGTAGTGAGAATGTGTTGGACAGGCAGAGGCAGGCAGCCAGATCCGAATGAGTAGGAGAGGCTTGTGGTTGTGAGAACAGTCCAGGTTGTGTCCAAGAATTCTGCAAAACTGGAAATGTGGTAATAAGCTTGGAAACAGGGATGAAAACCACTGGACATCTATTCAAAAGGCTTTCAGTTATCTGGCACTGCCTTTCTGTTGAATAGGTGAAGGGGATGAGCTTGATTGCAGCGGGGGGCAACAAGGGAGGGTTCTCCATCACACCACAGCACCATGCAGCCTGTGGGAAATAACGCTCATACTGAAGGCAAATGTAACTCAAATCTTTTTGCTCATATGCGACTCATATCCGTCTTTTCGTGGCTGTGTGAATGGCCCAGTTCTGAACTTTACACCCCCAAAATGAAAAATCAGATTTGTGCCACTTCCATATGTGGTACTAGTTTGGATACCTATCGGATATTTTTCAAAGGGTCTTCAGTCTGAACGGTCAGGTGGCATTTGTCTGCCTTTCCCATCACTCTCCTGGCTTCAACTGCACATCCACACACAATAGTAGCAGTTAGCTCACCACTAAAGACCATTGTTAGTAGATGTGCTGTTTTTTTCTTCCTTTATATCCTCTTGCTATGATGTGGTCTTAATATTGTCGGCTCCCATTGCTCAGCAGCTTTATAATAATAACAACAAGTAGAGATGCTGGCTGGTATCCGTGTTTCTTAATTTTTTCAAAGATATTTTTTCTAAAGAAGCTTTATTGAACACTTCTAAAAACATTTCCCATTACTTCCGTAAACAATGCACTGCTGTGAGACGCCTCCTTCTGTTATCTGCGCTTGTGAGTCGCTTTGCCGTCTTGAACCGTTCAGAAAGAAATATGATACCGGTCGTATTTAATAGTAGTCTGATGGAGTCTGTGTGAATGAAGAGTCAGTGTGGCAGCGTGCAGACAGACAGGCCAGAACATCACATATTCTCAGGTTTTGAGAAAATATCTAGGTTGAATGGATGAACTGCGCTGATCCCCCAGGAAGAAAGGAAACAAGGAGAGCTCCTATCTGGATAACAGTTGTCTTTCTAAAGGTATGATTTAAGAAAAATTCAGCCTTTTCTTCAGCAGGGACAAAAACACTGGTCAAGGTTGATGAGTTGGTGGATTGAGCCAAACACTGGGGCATACTGGAGAAAACAAAAACTGTTGGAGGCTACAAAAGAAATACAACCGTTAACACACAACCACAGATAACCGGAAATCGTTAAGATCAAAGCATTTTCAGATGTTAAAATCCAACTGAAAATCAGCTCAATCAGTGTTCACAGATGCTCTCTCTCTCCAGTTTGACTGATCTACAGCTATTATGTGCATACATTTTAGTGTCTAGACGTGCAAAGCTGGTTCAGACGAAGCCCAAGACTCAGCAAGACGTGGTTCTACTAGATATTGACTCAGGGATGTCAATTATCAGTGCACGGTGGACTGAAATTACCAATTAGGTGGCTTCTGAAAAAAAAAAAAGGTTGCATTTGGATTTATTTAGGTGCATCAGATTTGTATCTGTAAAAATGTTTAAAAGTCATGCGTCATTCTCCTTCTGCTTCATAATTATTATGGCCGTCTTTGTGTTTTGTCTAGCATAAAATATCTAAAAGTACTAAATTTTGTTTGTTGGAATACAAAAAAAATGTGAAAAGGTTCAATAGGTATAAATACATTCAAAATGCACTCTTTTCTAAAAGATTTTACATCTGAGGGCCTCTTAAACTTTTTATTTGACAAGGCCATGAACAGTGGCCACCGAATGAACCCTCCCACTAAAAATGGATAGAAACAAATCTACATATTTACCTCCAAAAATAATCACCATCTAAAGCTCTGTGACCTAAAAACTCTCTCTTTAAAAGTGTCGCCTTCTTCACTGCCTGACAGATGAAATATCTTCTAAATCCTTTTTTTTTTTTCATGGGAAGCACTTAGCTTATGCAGGTGTATGTGGACCCAGATGAGCCATGTGTCAAACCAATCAGCGGGCCTGACAGTATCATTTGAAACATCGTCCTTCAAGCAGCCCTTCATCTTCCTTCCACCACAAAAATCATAGATGTGAGAATAAAGAAAATCCGTTTTTTTTTTTTTTTTCACTGGCAGGGGATTTAGATCCCGCCGACGCCATAAGAATGATGTAAAAGCGACTTATTTAAATCCATGTTCTAAGTTTCATGCAGTGTATGCAAATTGTAATGTTTCTGCTTTATGCAATACTCATATGTTCAGAAATATGCAGTGTCTGTTGTGGCTCTTATTTTTGTTCCGGCTGCAGGGCTTGAATGAAGAGCAGTAAAGTGAAGATTAGTGGGTCTGTTCTGCGCCTTTATGAGTCTTTGTCTTAGTTTCAGAGAGATGGAAAAGCAAAAGCATCAACGCAAGGAAGAACGGCTTGTTTGTTAAATCAGTGTCATAAACGTACAAGAAATAAACAATGGACGTTGGGTTGGATTTTCTTCAGCTAGTTTTTCATTGGTACAAATTATAAAAACACAACCTGAATAACCCAACGATACTGAATGATTCATAAAAAGGCTGCAGCTTACTTTGGACGTAACTTTATTCAACCAACACATTTAAAGCCAAATCAGTGATAAGATTCAACCCAGGAAATACTAAACAGATTTCATTGTAATTTTAGCGCATAATTTATTGTACTTGCGCTAAATGAGTGCCTGCAGAAGATTCAGTTCAATCCAGGTGCTGGAGCCCTTTTTCCTGGATTTGTGCCACTTGTCTTTTTCACAACCTTCAGCCAAAACCTTCAGCTCAATGAACTGAAAATCAACCTCTCCTGTCTGACCAGATTGTCAATGGTGTCTCTAGTAAACTGTAGATTTTGCAATTAGCACTTGGAGTTAAAGCAAAGTGATCGTAAACATTCTTTGATTTGGCTGTATAGGGACGATCAGAGGTATTCTGGCTAAAACAAAATGTACATGTTCCTATTAAAACGGCATTAAATAGAGTCTGATATTAATAATGAAATTCTTCCCCTTTTCATGTGACACACATCCTGCACGAGTACACTATAAAACAAGAAAACCTGAGAGGGGTATAAAAAAAAAAAAAAAAAACACTGAAAACTATGATTACCTGGTTGCAAAGGTGTGAACATCATGGAAACTACAACTTGATTCATATTCATTGTTCAATTTATTAGCATCCTACATCTTGACTCCACAGCAAATCTGTTCTGGACTTTGGTTTGGTCATTTAAAGAATCCAATTATATTCTGGTGAAGATATTCTTTTGTTTATTTTTGATGTATGCCTGAACTTGCTGTGATGCTGAAAATGTTAATTCATCTTCATGTTCAGCTTTCTAACAAAATCTAATCTCCAGTGATATAATTTTGTTCCAAAAGTTCGGTATTGTTTTTTGCTACAACTATGCCAACAGAAACGATTAAGAGCTGCAGGTGGTAATTAAGCTTCATTAACGCTGCAGCAGGCATGTATTATGACAAATGTTGCAAGTTTTCAAAGTGAACAGATATTTATAGCATAGTTTTAGCTGGTATACAGGATAGGGCATAAACTGTCTCTGCTGATGCAAATCTCAACAATGGATTACAGTGGAATTTTATTAAAAAAAATTTAAATAAATCAATGATGTAAAAAAACACACCTGACTCCCTGGTTTAAACTGAAAGCTGAGCAGAAGGTTCTTGCCTTTGCTCTTCTGATTACTACATTAGTAAATCATTGTTGTTGCATAATCTTTCACTCATATAACTAATCTTTTAGTGTTATGGCCTTTGGTGATGAAATACGTCCCCGCTTTTTGTTGCTTTGATAGTAAATACCCAAATTATAGTACTTCACAAATGTGTATAGGTCACCCTATACATCCACAAACTTCAATATATTTTATAGGGATTTTTTTGTGAGTGCATAATTCTGGAATATACAGAATAAAAAAGAGATTATGTTTTCCAAATGTTTTATAAATAGAAATCTAGGTTGAAAGTTCGGCATGTATTGTATCACACTGAAACCAATAATAAATACCGTCCTGTGTGGGTAGTTTATTTGCCTGGGCTGTTTCAGATTAATGAAGAACAAATACTGTCTGATACTTTGAAAATCTCTGACTTGACACTTAATAGTTTGAGCATTAAACATCATAAAATCTTTAAAGGCATCAGTTCATCTTTGACAGCCTGGTACAAGTGTCTTAAAATGACACAGTCTTCACTCCTCCCACGCAATCCTAAACCCATCTGGAATAACCCTGACATTCAGCAAAACAAACAAAAAAAAGTTTACTACATGAAAAAGAAAGAAGAAAAAAGTTTTAGAACACAGTCCAGTTTAGCAACTTTATTTAATTTTATATACTTGTAACATAATATGGGACGGGCAACAACAATTTTTTAGAATATCAACAATTTATGGTTATAATGAATAAGGAACATGTTCTAACTCAACAAGATTTACAACTTCTTAGCAGGCTGGAAGAATTTTAAAACATCTGTCCCCCAATATTTCTCTCAAAGATAAAGATTGCTATCAAAGATAGACGACTCAATGTTCTTACCAACCTTGAATTGGGAGACAGAATTATCTTTAACCTTGGATCATAACTTCTGGTTGTAAATATGTTTAAACCCCTCCAGAAGGCTTACAAACTCAAATCTACAACCTATTCAATAAAAAAAAAAACATTCTCACAGAACAAAGGATGTTCAACATGGGTCTTACACACATTAACATCTGCTCATATTGCACAGATAATACAAACAAGGATTGTATGCACTCTTTGTGTGCTTGTTCAGAAATGATGTGCTCACTCGGAGTGTAGTGGTTGAGTTGGTCACTGTGGTGGAGCTGGGTATCTGATCTAATGGTGGACTTTGTTTCCATTGGGTGTGGTTTCTGGGGGGGCCTATGGTGGTAGCTGCCAACCCTCGGCTGCTCCGTTCCACAGTCCCACAAACCCTACTAAGTGATGGCTCAGAGGATATTGGTTCTCCCTGGATCTGCTTACATCTCTGAAAAGAAGATTCTCAGTGAAGAATTTTACCAAGTCCACACACAGAGTCTAAGATACTACCATGGAAGTCTACAAACATGGAACGCTATAACCGAGTGGCTGGTATAGTGTACAGAAACATCTGTTCAATATACCAAATGGAGACCACCAGGTCAAAATGGGAGTCACCTCCCAAGGTGGTGGAGAATGACAGAGCTAAGATCTTGTGGGACTTCCAGATATAAACAGACAAAGTGGTAATGGCTAATCTACTGGACATTGTGATCACTGATAAGCAGCAGAGGACAGCCGTTATGATCGATGTGGCCATCCCCGAGTGATGCATACATCAGGAAATAAGAACACAAGAAACTGGAGAAATACCAAGGGAAGGTAACTAGAAATAGCATGGAAGGTGAAGACAACAGTAGTGCCCGTCGTCATCAGAGCACTCGGGGAGGTAACCCCCACCCTGGAGAAGTGGCTCCTACAGATAGCTGGAGAAACATCAGACATCTCAGTCCAGAAGATGCTCTCCCTTCAGTCTGGCTGAGCTTGACTTCACAAAAATACATTAATTTGTGTTAGTCTCTAACATAATATTCTAACAAAAAACATAGAAGTCTGTGGTTGTATTGTGACAAAATCTGAAAAGGTTCCAGGGGTATAAATATTTATTTATATATTTATTTATATATTTATTTCATGTTTTTATTTACTGTTTTTTTTTTAAACAACGCAGCAAATCACCATCAGTCTGAATACCATGTGCAGCACAAACAGCATGCTGGAGGAACGTTTGCCAAATTCCCGAAATAAGCCTCGGGGAGATGATTGCAAGAAGGGTTTTTGTGTTTTTGCTTAGAAGACCAGAAAAATGCCCTAATAGGAAAACGGGGAAAACAAAACAGCGATGAACTGAAACGGTTTCAAACCTGCACACGTACCATTCAACCTTTCTGAAACAGCCGTGCCGTCGCTGTTGTGCTGAAACGGTTCAAGGTCAGAATGCATTTTACATACGAGAATACATTTGTGTTGCTGTTGCTGTAATGAGCGTGTGGTGGTATGAGTGCATTGGACAGGTCAGGTCAGCTCAGTGCACTGCAGAGAGGGACAATCAACCTTTGCTGTTTCATTCAATTCAAAAGGCCTGGGATCATTGTGACAGAGGAGAACATGTTGGGGATAGTAGTGGCAAACATTTAGCTTTTTTTTTTCACAAAAGTCTGCTTTTATACAGCGTGCCGATTTCTCCTTTTTTCAAGCTAATTTCTGGTGGTAGGCTATAAATCACAAGCGCCTTTACACCAGTGTGACACCACCAAGTGAGATCATTAGCTGTCAAGTGTCTCTTTTCACTTGCTACATATATTCCCGCGCAGCTTTTCACAAATTGTGTCGTAGAGCTGTATTCCGACAAAATCGATGCACAGAATTACACACCTAACATAGTGTACAAAATTTAGACTTGATTAAAAGCAAAGGAGGTTCGTAAAGCATTCCGTCTAAATTGGGCTTGATTGCGAAGTTACGTTGAACAAAAAGGAAAAGCAGGCTGAGATTGTTGTTGCGAATAAATTCTGAGCCACTGCTCGGATGGTGTTGGCTCCACTGAGGGTCAAACACATTTATAATGTGCGGATGAGCTGTCACAGGGCAGCACTACAGGGAGAGTGGCTATATTTGCGGGGAGCAGGATTTAAGCGTGATCATGAGCCGATCACAAGATGTGGTGTGAGAGGAGCGCATGACAAGCTACTAAAATACTGAGGAGCGAGGAACTGACAGAAATACACTGCTAATTACTACTTCATAAGCAATAAAATATAAGCTGTATTATTAGTTATTAATAAATCAAGGACTTGTTTAAAATTGTGGTTTTAATCAAAGAACCATGATGTAGATCATCCAAATTGCTTTAACCTTACACAAACCATTTAATCATCTGAAATTAAATCAAGTGAAGCAGTTCAGTGAAGAAAACCGTGTTCTGAGACTGAAGTTTTTTTATTTTAATTTTTGCTCATGATTGAACAAAGCTGCCACTAAGCTGCCACGTGGGACAGTTAAAGGCACCATTTAGTACATATTTTTCCTATGTTTATTTATTCTAACTCACATAATACCAGAGTATGTTCTTAAATTAATCAAAACCCAGCCTTTACAGTCTCACTTAGGAGAAATGTTAGCATTTCAGATCATATTTAACAAGAAATAAATGGAGAACCAACACTTTTTTCAACTTTACATGCATAAAGGCAAAATGATTTAGGAAATTATGTTAATTGTATTTTCATAACAACTCCACACTGTTGGTATAGTAAAGTTTCACCAAAAAGCATCACATAGTATTATGAAATGGTGCGAATGTGGGAAGGACTTTTTTTTAAGTTAAACATATTTACAATTTCATCAGGGATTAAAACATTTTCTCTGAGAATGTGAATGAATTGTTGTACTGAGACTAGGCGATTTAATGCTCATATGTCTGTGGTGTGGAAACCTTTGACCTTAAAATTTAGACGGATGGCAGACTTTGCCACTCCCACTCTGGCATAATTTTCTTATTGTAATGTACTATAAATATTCTACTTGCAATTATTTAAGGTCAGCTTATCATTTGTGGCATTTCTTTGACCCTTGTGGTATGCCTTCTTGACTTTAGGTCATCAGACAGCTACACCGCCACGTCGCGTTTTGTTTCAGCGGCAGAACGGCGCTGTTTCCTTCTACGGTACCTTGCAAACTATCACCCCCCCCCCCCAACAAAAAACAAAAGAAAAACACTTTTTCACATTTTACTCACATTCCAACCACAATCTTTAATATATTTTATTAGCATTTTATGTCAAATGAAGTGGAAGCAGAATGTTTCATGGTCTCCCAAGATTTTCACGAATTACAATCTGGAAGGTGTTTTGTGCTTGGCGCCATCCATCTTTCCTTCAACATGTTTCTCACTGAAGATGATGTGTTGAGGGTGAAGTTACGGTTTTCTACCACACATGAAATCTATCTCGTTGGTAAAAAAAAAAAAAAAAAAAGTTTTATTTATTTCAAATCTGACTACTGCATATGTGTCCCATATTTATGGTGCTTAGGATATTGTTTTAGAATCCAACCGTAACCTTTTAGTTTCTTGAAAATCATGTCAAAATGTGAAGCATTTAAAGGTTATGAATACTGCACGTGTGTAACAAACATATCAGTCATTGCGTTCGTAATCTCCATCTCTACAGAGACTGAGGTAGGTGGGCGTAGTTTTGATCACATGGTGATTGTAAGTTCACCTGTTTGCTCACCTGGTTAGTTTTAGTGAGTGGGTGTTGGGGGATGTCTACTTTTTGCTGACGCTTTGTATGGTTTTGCCTTAGATCACTGCTTAAACCTGTGGATCTGTTTATTTATGCTGCTGCATTGGAACATGGATGTCTGTGATTCACTGGTGTTTTGGAACTTGAAGATTTCTATAACAATAAAGAATCTTAACTGTAGCTTAGACCTTCATTTTGAACAACGGCCATTTTAACAATTATTTCCCCCCAGCCCCTCGGCGACTTAGTTTGTTTGATTGTTGCCAACAAGGCATTTGCATTTTCCATGACCCAGTAGATCATAGTGTTTGACATACGGACTAACAGACACACTAGCATCCTTTCACTCATGTCACTTGCATGGCTTTGAAGAAATTGTTTTCATCTTCATCTCCATCAAAATCAGTGTTCACTGACCATTCTCATTTCCCTTTTTTCACACTTTGTTTTCTCAGTTTGTACCACTTGCTAACAAGGAATCCAGGTGCTGCAGAAGAGTGTGATTCAAAAATGCAATGAAGCACAGAATGGGCGCAGTAAATTTTGTCCTCGTAGAGAAGACAGACAAAAATAAAGAGCACTTCTACATCTGTCCCCGTTGCAAGACACTTTAGACACCATATGCATACACTTTAATGATGTCACAACACGCCAAGGTTTACACACACATTGTCTAAACATACAAACAAGAAATTGATTTCACTGCAATTAAGCCTGGACTGTGTAATTACACACAAACAGCTCAGTTTTCCCAACCAAAGTTACTCACAAAAAAAAAAAAAAAAAAAAAAAAAAAAAAAAAATATATATATATATATATATATATATATATATATATATAAATTCAAAACTCTTTGCTGGCTAAGCAGTTTCCCCTCCCCTCCATGTAAATGTATGTACAGTACAATTATGCTGGCTTCCTCACAGTTTTCCTCTGTATTTTCTTTTTCGTCAGCTTATTTTTTTTATATAATACAGTGTGTTATGATTCCAGCCTGTCTGGTGTCTGCTTTTATCTTCACCTCTAATGCTCCAGACTCATCAAGGATTTCTCCCTGCACCTGTGAGACTGCCTCTCAGCTATTACAATCTAGCTCATCACACACAGCTGTTTTCTGCCCCTCTGACCCCTCATTTACACAGACGCTGTCATCCAACATGCATCGCTACATGCATGCTCGGTATGAGGGATTGCTGCAAAGCCATGGACAATGCAGACGACTGTCCACTGTGGCTCTACGCTCTTTCAGGAGGAGTGAATGCTGCTTGTCAAAAGTCGATGCAATCTGGGGGGTTTCCTTAGACAGGAAACTTTTTGACCAATCTGTCTGGAGGATTTGATTGAATTTGACTTTGTAAAGTGCGGTGATGTGGATTGGTGTTATACTATAAATAATATTGAATTGAATCCGTGCGTTTTCCTCTCTGTTACAAATGGAAGCCGAGTGCTTCGTGGCACTCTGTTGACCGTCAGAAATACAAATCATGTAAATTTTTGATGGATGAGAGAGCAAAAGGCAAAAAAAAAATTAAAACTAGATGAGCCAGACAGGGAGTCAGACACAAGAAGAGTATAGCGGATATTTAAAAAATAACAGGGAAGGTTCTCTGGATGCATGAGCGGATCCTACATGCATGCAGTGTGGATTGCCCCATTGCACATTTTGTGTTGGCTGATGGAGCAGACACGAAACAGAGTGTGTGTGAAGCTGGTTTTAAAGGCAGAGTCTGTCATTTTTCCGAAAAGTGTAAATAAGAAACGGCCAAGTCCCTTTTTGAATGACAGCGCATGTGCACGGCCGTCTTAGCTGCTCTTACGCTCCTCTGGGGGATCGCATTCAAAAATCTCCCAAATATACTCTGGTCTTATTTCCGTCTTCTGATGCCTTCCTTTTCTTCTTATAAACTTGTAAGACAGTTTGCTTCAGCCATTTTCAAAGTATACAGTGAGAGCAGCAGAGCTACAATGAGTGGCTAACACTGAAGGTAACTGGATACATAAACACTAGAAGTGTGCATGCAAGAAGAAACTAGCAAGGAACAAGCACGGACGTTGGTGTTACATGAGCCTATCACAATGATTGGCATGTGGAATAACCAATAGATAAGGTGATACCACCAGAACTTGAGGGACAGAGGGAGCGTGGGCAGGACCAATCCCCTGATCTGCTTCACTTGAGTTTTTACAGGCCTGCAGCTTTTTCAGAGATTTTCAGAGACTTTTGTTCCTTTTTCTGACTGCATAATGGATGTCTAGCTTGAATTTTGAGTTATCCGCCTTGTCAGGTTCTTGACACAAAGAAAACATGTAATAGCAATAAACCTTCTAAGGAGTAGTCACAACAGAACCCCAAGCAGCATCTAAAGCACTGCTTGCTTCACTTCAGTTAAGGTCTTACAATGATTCAACAGGGCCAGTGGCGTCTCTGGCAAGATTAGTTAAGAGTGGCTCAACACCTATGGCACCAACTCATTTTTTTTGATGCATACAACCTGCCTTTGATCAATTATTTTAAATTAAACAGATAAGTTAGCATTAGCAAACCATTTTATATAAGCTAGATATAATAATTTTTTGTACATAAAATTACAAATAAGGGTTCACTCATGATATTCATGTATTAAACAGAAAAGATTTGCATCGATCCTTCAATGAGTTAGCAAGGACAACCAACATTGCACGCAGAACGTAAAGCGTGCAATTGATTTTTTTTTATTGGACGATCCGAGCTTGGGGCCAGAGTATTTGTGCCCCATGGCTGTGTACTGAGAGCGTGTTGGGCGTGCGCACTGTGATCAGACGTTCAGACATTGGTGGGCCGGTCCCAATATCAAGGGGCCCCAAGAGGATTTAACCTACTCAGCTTGTCTGAGTATTCTGGCAAACACAAATGTTCATAACAGAATTTTATTGGTAAGGGAATGAGTCTTTTTTACAATATTACTCTATAAAGAATGATCTTGTCCCACTGATTATTGTGAACATAGAGCTCCACAGCGACATCAGATGGGACCAGGTCCCACTGGCCCCAAATGCAGAGACGCCACATAACAGGACTAAATCAGACATTACTTTGGCAAATTTGGCTCTCGCCTGATTAATACAAAGGTAGTGCAATGTCTGAAATGGCAGACACAGAACGAAGGGACCGTAGCCCAAAGGGGCTTTGACCAGAAAGAGGGAATGAATGAAACTTTCAGCATGTAGGTCTGCCTGTGTATGGCTGGCCAGCAGAGAGTTGTGGCAGGTAAGGCGAAAACCAAGGGGACAGGAGTCAGCATGCAGAGTCATGCAGGCAGCGCAAGGTTCCTTATATAATGTTTCCACTGCTGGGATTAGGCTAACCAATATACAGCGCAGCAGTGAGCTGTCATTGAGAGTAGGAGCAATCATCTTCCTGCTACATATGAGATGGTTTTACTCTTGAATTTGAGGTACCTTTTGAAAGCTGAAGCTGCAGACTGGCAAGCTCTCAGATAAAACATGATGTCTTTGATATAAAAAAAAAAACAGAGCAGGATCAGAGCGGTTTGCTTCATGAGACAGTGTCTTCATATTAACACTCAGCATGCAAGTTCCCATAATCATCAACACAGGGAGTCGTAATCAGGCTCACCTCCTGCTTTTGCATTCTGCACATAAAAATGATAGTCATTGGTCAGACCCTACTGTTCGACAGATGGGACCCAAAGGGGGTGGTCATCCTGAAACACCACCTTCGGTCCCCCCCCTGTTCATTGAGATACATGACCTCCAACCTGGAGCTCACCACATGCTTGATCACTGGCTGTCCGAGGCCTCTGAAAAAATGCAGAGATATAGATAACATTTTGGAAACCAGTTTCAAACAATAACAATGCCAAGTTGAATTTTATAGGTCAGCTGACATTTGCGTGCTTGATCCTTACCTTCACAGATCCAAAAGAAGGTGTAAAAAATAAAACTGGACTTCTATTCTGAATCTAAAGACGTTTCGCTTCCCATCCGGGAAGCTTTCTCAACTCAAAATATCTGGAGTAGTGTGGAGTTCCAAGCTTTATAGACCTGCCGGCGAGGCCTCAGTAGAACTTAGGCTACGTTCACACTGTGCAGCCTGAAGAGACCCAATCCCAATTTTTTTGCCCATATGCGACCTGTATCTGATCTTTTTATGACAGTCTGAACAACACCGATCGGATTTTTTCAAATGCGACCCAGGCCACTTGGATATGTGGTCCTGAATCCGATACGTATCTGATCTTTTCAAATGCAACCTGTGTCTGTACGGCCGGGTCGCATTTATCCGACCTGTACGTCACCGATACTCGACAAACGTCACTTTTCTGCGTCCTGCTATGCAGAAGCAGGAAGAAAGACGACACCCATAGCGGACTACAATGAGGAGAGCAGTCAATGGAGAAAAAGCTCCGGTTAGAAAAGAAATTAATGACCGCAAAATGCGCACCAGCATTATAATCCATGTTTAATTCCGCAAACCCTGAGGACGCTTGCTACGTGTGACGTCATCGCGTCCTCGAGTGCGCATGCGGGACACTTAGGTTGAACGCATTCAGTTCACACAGGAGATCACATACAAGTCGCATATATTTGGAAATGTGAACAACCACGCAAAAAAATCTGATTTCACAAAAAAATCGGAATTGAGCATTAAGACCTGCAGTGTGAACGTAGCCTTAGATTCACATTTAGATTCACCTGGAACTGATCGGCCCTCACAATGGAGAGTCGTTAGGTTCATCGTTAGCCTGGTTCACAGGAGAAATGTTGTGGTCACACGTGTGGGTGTGAATTGGGGTGAAACTTGGCAGAAATCAAACATATTGCTGTGTTTTGAAACTTGAAACCTGAGCCCTCCTCCTCTGTTTAAGGTAGTTTTTTTTCTCGCTTTATGTAAATGGCTTCCATCACCATTCTCTCAAACCATCTGTCAATATAATGTAATGACAATATAATGACTTATTGTACTGTTGGCATCAGTACCATGCTGGAATTCGCTGAGCTTTGAAGGGCAAACCCATCTTTCACAAAAGTTTGTAGAAGCAGTCTTGCACGTCTTGGCGCTGGATTTTATAAACATATGGCCATCCAAAGGATTGAACCAACTGCATTTAATAGTTTGGAGGGGACAGTGAATACTTTTGACAGCGTAGTGAATTTGAACACTGTTGTGCACTCATTAATTAAAACAGCTCATTTTCCTTGGATCATCCGACATATGTCGGTTTGACAAGGTCAAAACCAAAAATAAGACAAGTTTTGAATTGAGCCGAGGTGAGCCTTCGAATAAATGCTACAGCTAAATGCAAATTTTACATCTTGATTGCTTGTAAAAGAGTTTAACGGGAGCAGTTTACCTTCTATAAAACAACTTTATGTTTTAATAAAACATGCTGGCCTCACAGTTTGTTGCTCAATAATACATTTACATAAAAACCAATTAGTCTTACATCTTCCACCGCCATATGCTACAGGCATTCAAAGTTTACCTCACGGTCTCATTTTTCCCTGCAGAGAACAAAAGCAACTTGTGAACAGCAGAAGTGCTGGTTGTTATCGTGATCTCAGCCTTAACTGCAGATGCCATCATACCATGAGTTTACACCCAGAAGTATTCTTGAGCCACCCCAGGGTATGGCACTCTTCAGTACAGTTTCTGTACATTATACATGAATATTCAACATCCAACATATGTTTCAGATTGCACAAGTACACTTTCCTTTCATTTTTAATAATCCGGGACTGGAAGAGAGCTCTGCCCGCAGAACATGAGCTGATGTGTTGTGCTGAGCTGAACATCTGTAAAAGTAGCTTGAACAACTTAAAAAACAAAATTGTGATCTGCTTATTAGCATTAGTTCTTCTCCATCATCATGCAAATATTAGTAAACTGGAGAGTTTCCAAAGAACAGAAAGAAGTGTTCACCAAGATTTGAGGAATTGCATCAATGTTCAGGAAAAAAAAAATCAGTTCCTGCCCAATTTGGTAGATGAAAAATAAAATGCACCTTAGACAGCAGATAGTGTTCAGAGAATTAATGCATATTACAGCAATGGATCTTTCCCCACTTCACTGACGCTGTTTTAGATGCTTGAATATACTAAATTATAGTCGAATGTTGAGGGAGGGTATAAATGTTTGAACCAGTGCAATGTGTCTGTGTTGATTTAATGAGCAAACTATGGGCATGAATCATATCTGTCATTGCAGGTATTACAAGTCTGTGCCTTAGGCAGCCAATGTTGATTGATAACTCGGTTGATTATGTTTTGCCAATGGGAGATGGAGGAAGAGCAGGGAACGATGGGAGGAGGAAGAGAGGAGGGGGCATAATGACACAAATGATAATTACGGAATTGCTATTACCTGAGATTTAAGATGGCCAGCTCTCCTCTCAGAACCTAGATACAGAGTTTAATGCCTCTAACATTAAAGGTATTTAATCAGTCTGTAATTTCTGTATAGGCTATGTGTAATTGTATGATTTAATATTCCTTTCTGAAGCCAAGTTGTTTTAACTTCTTCTTGTTTATTGAGCAAAATCATAAAAAACGTACATATTTGTTGGTTTGGATTTTAACAAAACTTTCCTTGCATGACCGTTATATGATTATTTGCCATTATGTATCCTCTGAGCCTTATTCAGAGTTACTGCAGCATACTTGAATAAAGTCTGTTTTTTTTCAACTATATAGTCAAAAGACACTTTGTTCTCATACATATTACTTTGCTATGAACTGTGAAAGAGTTATCACCCTATTATAGAGTTTATTGCTTTTTTATGTTATTTCATACTTCATGGCTGTCCAGTAAAAGCTAGTCCAAAAGCACATCAACAACACATCCAGGAGATGACAAAAGAACCCAGAACAACATCTGAAGCACTGCATGGCCTCCTTTCTATCATCAAGGTCATGGTTTACGATTTAACAATGAGAAACAGACTGGACAAAAATTAACTGTGATTGATAAAACCATGAATTTTGCTTTTCAGCAGAAAATCCAGAAGGAGAATGGCATCAGTCTTCCTAAAGTAGAATTGGGTTACGCAACAGGGTATTAGTCCAAAACACTCCAGCAGGTATACCTTAGAACTGCTAAAAAAATTTTTTTGGATGGATCTAGACAAAGTCTGGACTGAAATCCAATTGAGATGCGGATCTTAGGCTGTTATTGCTGCAGAGCCCTTCAGCGAAGCTGAATTAAAACACCAAAATTCCTGTATAACAATGGAAAAGGCCCGTTGCCAGTTACTGTAAACACTTGCCACAAAAGATGCCACAATGGGTTTTAAGGTTTACTGTCTCATTTCCAACTAGAAACAAACTTTTTAGTTTAATGAAAATAATTTTCAATCTAAATGAGCCAGGGGTATGAATAATTCTGGTCTTAAAGCTGCAGTGGGGAGTTTTGAGAAAACCGTGGATTTTGCTCCCCCTTTGCTCTCTGCTGTGCCGTGTTGCTACAGTTTTTCTTTGTTTTCTGAGCAGCTGCCACTGAAGAAATAGGCAGTTTTCCTGTAGAGCAGCTTGTCTCCGCCATTTCTCCACTCTATTGCAGCCCACCGGCAATCTTGAGCTCTAAAGGTGGTAGCATTGTGTGGGGGAGTGTGAGCAGCAGGTACACAATAGTTATTTAAACTGCTAACAACCAATCGGAGTCAGGCAGTCCTCCTGGCTCTGATTGGTTGTTTCTGACCGGGAGCGGTGTGTTTCTGCCAATGGCAATAGGACCACTGGCAGGAGCAAGGGGAGCTTGATATTTTCCACAGATTATCTGTCTCATATTTTAATATTTTACTGTCAGGACATAGTGACAGTTTTAACGAATATGTAAAAAAATTATATGTTTATACAAAAGTTACCCACTGCAGCTAAACAACTAAAGTAAATAGGGTCAAAGTCTGCATTTCTTTAGTGGTTGCACAAATCAAATCTCCATTTTTTTTTAAATAAATCCCACAAAACACAGCTTTTAAAGAAAAACAGCTGCTAAACAAACTAGTGTCTCTCTGACATTTTGCTGTGTCACTTTGGTATCTTGATCCTGACAGTGTAGAGCAGCTTGCTAATAAATGGACAGGTCTCTCGTCATTATGTCACCATTATGTCGGCACAGCTAAACAAAGAAAGTAACATCTCCACCCCTGCGTCACAAAAGCTGCTTGCTTTGCCCACTAGAGATGAGGTAGCTCAGGCTTGGACTGGCTGACCTTAAGTAAGCTGGAATAAACATTCACAACTGGCATAGACGCATAGAAAAGTCATAGTAAGCAGAGTAACAAGTTGTTTTTTTTTTCCCTTTTTGCCATCTGAGTATTTATAGACTCTTAGCATCTGCTTATGTTTGCTCTTGCTACCTAGTGAAAGACTTGCAGCCGCCTGATGAGAATGTATGTCAGTCACAGTCCAGCAGCGACAGAGAGATAATCACCTGCCAATTAAGTGGTGTGCAGGCCAAGAGAGTCTTGGGACATCAACCGTCTGGAAGACCTATGACTCCTGCCATGACTCCTTCATTATAGAGCTGAGACGGCACGGGGTCAGACAACCCTAACCTGCAAAGGTCAAGGACGCAGTGACCACAAGTTAAATGTGAAACAGGAAATAGCTTTACCTCCAAAGTTTTGTTTTTTCAGTAAGATAAAGCCATGGAAATGAGTTTCATGCGTCGGGACTGCTGTTTACTAGGTAGTACGATTATTTAAATCTAAGTGTTCAAAGATACAAAATACTTTGCCCCTTGTCATTTTCAAAAAAGATTAAGCTAACATTTAAAAGGAGCGTGCAAAAGACAAGTCAACATCATTATTTCCCACCTTGTAGTGCCTTCTTTTTAGCAATCACTACCAATAGTCAAGTTCAGACAGTCTTTCACATTCTTTGAGGAATTTTGCCCCGGTGTTCCTTATAACTTATTTTAATCCCATGAATAATTCATTTTCAGCCTAGCTTCAGCTGTGTGAGGTGTTTGTGCTGATATGTCGTGTTTTCTCCAGACATGGTGTTGTGCATTAAGGCTAAACATCTCTGTGTGTACAGCGTCTTTTTTTTTTTTTTTTTTTTTTTTTTTTTTTTTTTTTTTGTTGTGGCGGGGGGGGCACAAGGGAGGGATGGGGTGAATGAGTTTTTTTTTTTTTTTTTTTTTTTTTTTTTTTTCAGGTATGGGTGTGGTCCGCTCCCTCTCCCAAGAACATCTCAAGTCTCCGATAGGTGCGGAGCCCATCCCCCCACGTCCTGCCCTCCTCCACTTCGTTGGCGGGCGCCTTGGCCCCCTGGCGCATTAGTTGGCTTCGGGTTTGGGGCGGGTTCCCGGGCGTGCGCCGGCCCGCTCCTGGCGGCCTCTTCGCGGGGCCTGGCCCCCCGGGGGGCGGCCGGGGCCCTCGTCGCGGGGGCGGGGCGCCCCTGGGGCCTCTGGCCCTCAGGGCCCATGGCCGGGACCACTTCAGCGGGGCTGGCTGCCGGCGGAGCTCACGGGCTCGTCTCCGCGGCTCTTGAGGGCGTCGACATTGCGGTGGCTGGGGGATTTCCTCGGGGTCGTCTCTGCTCCTTCCTTGGGGGGGGGGTTGCAGATATCCTGTGTCGGCCCCTCCTGGGCGACCTGCTTTAGGGACCCCTTTGGGAGTCCGGGGTTACGGGTCCCCTGACGCCTGCCTCTGTGCTCGGGGAAGGTGGGTCTTTGGTTCTCCACAATCACTATCAAGCTATTTCTGGATAATCTTCACCTAAACTAGTGCACTTTCACATCTCCCACAGGTGCTGGGTCCCAGGTATTAAGTGTTCACTTATATACAGTAATCTTATAATTTATTTATTTATTTATTTATGTTGTGTCACTTTCTTTTTTCAAATATCACATTACACATGTCAGCTTACATAATAATATATATGATTTAGCAATGGCATCTAGGTGTTATTAGAGTGTATCTGTTGCTTTATGTCTGTTGGTTGTGCTGTTCTTTTTGTGTCTCTTTCCAGGTGATGGAGCAGACAGAGGACATTTTATCATTCTCTTCCTTTTATCTCCTCTTTCTTTCACCTCTACTCTTTTTTTTTTCTTTTCTTTCACTTTTTGTTCTTCCTTTACTCTCCCATTGTCATGTCCATATAATTTGAAATTCTCCTTGCAGGAATCATAATAAAGCTATTTACAAGCATAAATCAAGTGGAGCACTATGGCGAAAGCTGTTTGCTCCACTTGTAAAAGCAAAATCTGTCGAGCTCCATCTGGCATTGAGATATCAATTCCTATTGCCATAGTGCTAGACAGGACACTGGGAAAAAAAAAAAAAAAAAAAAAAAAAAAAAAAAAAAAAAAAGGCTAAACATCTCTATGCCAGGCTGATTTGCCCAAAGGACAATGTCCCAGAAGTCAGAGTTTATTCTGCTGCAGCTTTGCAATACTCTTTAGAGACAAGGGACTTTATTTTGGCAACTCTTCAAAAAACAATCATGCTTTTTCAATATTTCTCCAATGGTCCTCAAATTAACTTTACCATTATTAATTCTCACTGACCCTGTAAAGGCCTAGATGGAGTTCATGAATGTTTTTGCTAACTCTCTGAGACTTGCACATTCAGAGCTTGGGCTGGATTTATTGTGATTTATTTTGTAAATAATCTTTTTCTCTGTAGAGCTGTAAAGTGATAGTTTGGTAATGGTCTTGTAATCTTTTTGAGATCCATGGGTAGGAACAGTTGCTTCTCAATAGCCATGGATGATGTATTTCGATCTTGGCAGACACCTCTATGGTCCAGACCAGTAAAGAAAAAATTATTGGTTACATTGATAATGTATGTTTCCATTTTGGTTTCATCCTTACTTAATATATAATGATAGATTGAAATCTGATTGATTTTCTACACTTGTGCTTAGAGTTCAATAATTTAGAACCTGGTAATGAGGAGATCATATTTTCCACATCCTGCCTTCTAAAACCTTAAAAATGAAACAGGGAGTACTTTCTTACTTTACTATTACTTTACATGGAAATCATTAAGAATGTCCAAGTAATCCACCCACCTATCATAGAGACATTTTTAAAAGAATAACCAGTTAATTTACAACAAACACAAATCCTAAGAAGAGTTGTAACAGTAAAGCTGATTTATTTGCAGTGAGAGGAAGCAAGCCTTTAACAGAGAGAGAAAAATAAATAACTTTTAATTGTGAGGAAGCTGACAAAATTGACCCACAAAAGTAAAATGGGAGCAAAGCAGCATATTAACCAGGCGAATGAATAGGAAAAATGATGGCAAGAAGAAGAGACTTATTAAAATGGGAGTAGCGAGACGACACAGATCGTTTTTATGCCGGCGTTGCCAGAGACCAATCCCCCTGTTTTGGCTGTCAGATGGGTCCTGTCGTGGTACCGCCTGAAAGATGGCGCTCAATGCCGACACCTTCCCCAGGAACACACACACAGACAGAGACACATACACAAACACCGTGTTCTCTTGCAATTTCACTTCTTCTCTTGCCATCGCGGACACAGTACTGACAGATTGAGAGCAAAGACGCAAGCAGGTAATAAGCTCAGACACCTGAGAGCGACCAGAGGATTCCTGCAGGTGGAAGAGACGGCTGGCTAACACTGCAAATCCCCAATTAGGTATATATAAAAAAAGCATCCGTTAAAAGATCAATTAAAGAGACATTACAAAAAAAAGTAATTTATGTTAATTATTGCTGAACAAAGATACAGGACATCTAAGACCAGAGCAATGTGTCATTTGGACAGCAGCTTAGTTGAGGAAGTTGTGATCTGCAGAATGTCACTGTTTCTTTTGTTGTCAGATTTGTACATTATGTTTTAAAGAAGCAACAAACAGGCATGAAGCGCCTACTGAATTATTGTTAAACCACCTCAAAATGTCTTATTTGCTTTCACATGATCAGATATCCACCTTTTTTGGAGAATTCTTGATTAATTGTCCTCCAGAGTTTCAGAGAGGCTTTTCTACACTTGCTGCCCTGTGCTTCTGATAGATGAACAGTTTACAAAGGAAATATCTTTAAAAGAAATCGAGTAATGAATTGAAGGATTAGACTCACCATCCTTGAGTCTATTATCTGAAACCTCTTTGCTAGATTCATTACTTGAGTTTAGTAGGTCCTACTTTTTTATGTCTTACATGCTTTGTAAATTAGCTCCAGTATCCAAGATAAGAATGGGATAAAAAGAGCTCCGAATGAGCTTCAAAAAGTGTAAGGATTTTAAAGAAGACTAGTGTAAAAGATAGGAAAAGATGCAAGCAAAATTGAATGACCCTCGCACCTCGGAGGTATTTTGTATTTGAGCACCGCCACCTCCTTTTGATCCTGTCTGTGGTAGATGTGTGCAGCCAAAAAACAAACTGAAAAAACAAACAAAACAATTAGCCATGTTCAGTTAAGGGTTGTTATGAAATCACAAAATCTGCTGATATGGTTACGAAGGTCAAAGGACAACTAGTGAAGCGTGTCACCTGTTCTCAGTGGGTGTTGCTAAAATTATATATATATTAAGTAGCATTGCCATGTAGATTAAAGACTGGATAGTTATAATACTCAAATGTGTGTAACTTGATAATGCAATCAATCATACTTTTTATAAGCTTTAGTTAAACTCATTAAGAGGGCCAGCTTTGTCCTGGGATGGCCCCTCCACTCAGAGCAGGTTATAGGAGACATAAAGACTGTAAGAACATCACTTTTGGACAGTGTTTACCACCCCATGCGTGGAGCTGTTGCAGAGCTGGACAGCTCTTTCAGAGACAGACTGCCGCACCCTGGATGCTCAAAGTAGCGCTTCTGCAGATCTTTCCTTCCAGCTGCTGTGAGACTTTATAATCTCTGCTGCTGTCCCCAACAAACTCAATAAGTGTTTACAAATAGGCTAATGGTTGTATGGGTCCTGATCTGATCCAGAATCATTAAAATTTATTTCAGATGTTAATACCCATTTGAACACTTTTTAGTTTCTCTGGGTGTGTTTGTACGACTGTGCATGTTGCACATTTTTCTTACATTGTTCTGTAAATTGGCTGCTGTCTTGTTTCTGTTATAACTTAAACACTGCATTTTAGCTGAATACGCTGTATGATCTATTAATAACCGCACACTATTTTTTCCCCTTTCTGATATGTTCTCTCTTCTGCTTTACAGCTCTACATTAAATTAGCTTTTTAATCTAGTGAGTAAGTCTCATGTCTTCTGTGTACATGTTTTTGCCAATATCACACCCGAATTTCCCCATCGTGGGAAAATAAAGATATTTCTATTCTATTTATTTTTTTGTGTGTTATAAAAAATTGCATGTTTTACAGATGGAAATTAAAGTTTATCAGATCAAGTTTGAAGCCATTACCTTAATGTAGAGTTAAAGGGAGTTTATTTTATTAAAACCTGTGTAAAAAGCCAAGATGGACCTTCCACTGAGAAGTCAGTGTTTGATACCAAGTAGGAACTTGTTTTCTATCAACTGACAGTTTAAAATTGAAATGGTCAAATAAGGGTGATAATGCACAAAACATGTTACTTGCGGTTAGAGTGTCATCTTCAGTAATGCCAAATAATTACCTATTTTTTTGTTGAGTACCTAACTAATAATAATCAGAGTAATATGTGAGCTCTAACAATTTTGTGTTTCATTGTAGGCAGTAATAATTTGAGGTTTGGCCATGCCTACAGCCTTTCACAAACCCCGAGCTTAGGATATGTTTAGATATCTAATGCCTCAAGAGCATATCAAAATATCTGGATTATCTATAAAGGTTAAAAAACTGCAGCTAAGATGCAACATATCCAACCTCCTGTTGGGTTTATAATATACCTCCAATAGACTTTTTTGCTTACTTTTTGGAATTCTACATGTGCAACAATTCCCATGTGCGTCAGTGAAACCTGCCTGTGGGGCTGCTTCAAGGAGTGACGTGGAGTCTTTTCTGTGACCCTTCCCTGAAACTTAAAGTACAGATATTTTCATCAGCCCTGACATCTATGCAAACTGCCTTGACTGTGTCAAAAAAAAGACATCCTTAGCATAAAAAACCACTAATAATCAATTGTGTTTTAATAGTTCTTTGCACAGACTTTGGCACTTTGGCCTGACAAGTCTGGTTTGAAATTAAGGTTAATGCAAGAGTTCTTCCACTGCACTGTACCAGCAAAAATATATATCAAATAGCCTTAATAAAAAAAACATATTCTAGATGAGGCAATCTTCTTCTTTTGGCTTTTACCTTTCAGGTGCCCCACAGTGAGTCGTTTATCTCTATCTAATCCTACAGTATCTTCAGCATCATCTTCTCTCACACCAACTACTTTCGTGTCCTCGTTCACTCCATCCATAAATCTCCTCTTTGGTCTTCCTCTAGGCCTCCTGCCTGGTAGTTCTAGCCTCAGCATCCTTCTACTGATGTACTCACTATCCCTCCTCAGTACATGTCCAAACCATCTCAGTCTGACCTTTCTGGCTTAATCTCCCATGCAGCTAATTTCATTCCTGATCCTATTCATCACTCTCAAAGAGAACCACAACATCTTCATCTCTGCTACCTACAGCTCTGCTTCCTGTCTCTTAATATATATATGCTAGTCGCACCACCATCTTGTACACCTTTCCTTTTATTCTCACTGATAATGATACCCAACCTGCTTGTGCACATTTCTTCTGCCCCTTTTCAACACTCATACATGTCCTGCACCAACGTTCCCTCGAAGCTGCACGCATGCGCAATCACGCACTGCATCTAGATTCAGCGAGCACAGCAAATCTGTGCTAAGCAGCAAATAAAATCCAAGCTGAAATGTAAACAAAATAATAATAAACCAAGCTATTCTGTACCATTTTGCAATTCTGGTGAGATGGTGTTCCACGGCCACGCTCTGTGTGTGCCGGGTGCAGATCGTAGCGCACCGCTGATTGATGGGTGGGGCAGACGCCTTTAAAGTTGGGCAGGTTGCAGAGTGCGTCTTTGTTCTGGACCCCATATCAGAAAATGGCAGATACGTATACCCTGAGTGGAAAGCTGCTACTCTGAGTAGTTCTACCTCACTCTGTCAAACTCAGAGCTTCACTTTCAGAACAGGTGATATCAGTCAGGTGACTAAACGCAGAATCCAATCAACGCTGAGTTAAATGTGAGAACATGCATGAATGAAGCCCTCCTCAATGGAGCCAGATCACGTGATTCACCATGACAACGGCAGGAAACAAGAAACCTGGGAATTGCATTTCCCGCGAGTGGAATTAGAAATCTTTAATGAATGCATATGGAAAATATTAAACCATAACAAACAGCGCTGTTGCTGCAGAAAAAGCGAGTTGGCGGCAGATAATTGCTGAGAAAGTCAATGCATGAGTGATATGAGAGTTATTTGACAGAGAATTAAAGTTGTTTTGTCACTCTTCACTCATTCAACACAAAAGAGGGGAGTGGGGGGCGTATTGATTACGAAAGGCCTTAAAAGGACGGTAGCAGGGTTGTTTCACAGAGTAATTTGTTGTCATAATTTGACTCAGGATAAAGGCTTGTGATCTTTCTGAAATGGAAAAGCCAAGGCATGCAGGAATTTACCCGAGAAATGACTCTAACCCAGGTTTCTGAAACAGGGCCCTGTTGCATGTCAGCTGTTTGTGTGGCAGTGGGATCTGCTTGTCTGATCCACCTTAAGTGTCGTTTTTCAACCAATTTGTACTTTGGCGCTAAATTTTTGTTGATATTTGAGCGCTACACCTGCTGTTTCTTTCTGGAGCGCTGTTGCTCCGCGGGCGTTATCAGCTGCAGTTGAAGTCCTTTGCAGCGTACGGCTTCTGCTGGTTTCTGACCAGCCTTCTAGTTCTATCTCCATTTTTAAAAAGCAGCTCTGTTTATATGTTTCTATATGAGCGCGTGCCTACAGCAATATATGTATGGCTTGGTAATTGGCTCATACTTGTAAAGCACTTTATCAAGTCTGACGACCCCAAAGCGCTTTACACTGGTCAGTCATTCACCCATTCACGCATACATTCACACCCTGGTGGTGGTGAGCTTTGTTAGTAGCCACAGCTGCCCTCTAGCAGACTGACAGAAGTGAGGCTGCACAATACCACATGCTTGTGCTAAATCTCACATCAGAAAATGTAAATAATTTAATGGCAATAAAATTTGAACTCTGAAAGATGTACGTGTCTCTCAGTTCTTCCTCAGCAGGACCCCTTCTCTGACATAAAGCATACTTTACAGCTCTTAAAGAAAATACAATATTTTTGGCTTTTTCATGTAATCAGGCTGAATAAGTTTCAACCCAACTAAGTAATCTTAAGGATATTATTGCTGTAACTTGATTCTTTTAGTAAGCCATGTAAATTGCTATATTCTCAGGTTTTGCAGCCTCATTGTGCACGCGGGATGTTGCTCACAGAGGTCAAGCGAATGCTCGGGAAGTTTGTGTGTATGCTCTGACACATGGAAAATTAAGGGGAGCATTGTTCTGCACCTCTCTAACAGGTCTACAGGATCAGCAGGCTCAGCGACACACATACACACACACTGGGGAAAAACACATGCAGGCAGCGAGACGAGAACAGATGTTCTGGCAGGGGGTGGTTGAGTGAGGCAGGTATATGTAGGCAGTGAACTAGGTGGGCTGAATTGAGGATAGTGAAGCAGGTGGATCTAATATGGTTGGTGACTGACAAGGATCAATTAGTTCAAAAACATAAATAAAACCCCAAATCATCACACTGTCTGTACTTCTCTATCAAGATCTTCAAAGCAAACACTGCATCTGTCGCACTTTGTCTTGACATGAAACCATACTGTTGTTCACTTCTGACCCCAGTCTAGCTTCCAATAACTTAATTGATTGACTCATCAACAATTTATTTAATTTATTCCCCTTGTTCTTGAAAATTGGTACAAGCACACTTATCTATTCCTCAGACATATTTTTTCTCTCTAAGATCTCCTTGAACAGCCTAGTTAAACAAAAAAAGGGTACTGCTGTCTCTACTAGACACTTCCATACCTCCACCATCAGGACATCTGCACCCTTTATCCTTTCCAATGCCTTCCTTACTTAATTTTTACTCATCTGTGCTACTTGGTGATCCATTATAGTCTCTTCTGCTCTTTTTTCTCTCTCATTTTCCACATGCATAAACTCATCCAAGCTCCCCTTCCATCTTCCTATCGTTTCATTATACCATTTCCATCCGCTTTGCGAAGTCTACCACCATGTGCTCTTCTGCTTTCCTGTTCTAGACGCCAAACCTGCCCATCACTTCCTCACCACCTCCTGTACCCAGCTCCAACATGCCCATTGGAATCTGCACCAATCACCAATCTCTCACCTCCGGGGATGTTCTGCATCACTTCATTTAACTCCCCCCAGAATTGCTCCTTCTCCTCCAACTCACACCCCACCTGTGGAGCATGACCGCTAACAGCATTGAACATCTTTTACTTCTAGCTTCAGACTCGTCACCATACATGGCAGTCTTTTTACGTCCATACAAACTCCTCCAAGATAACTCACACAACATTTTTTAATGCCCAATGCATCACTTGAAAATGTCCACCTTCCTTCTTTGCATCATGTCAGCATACTCTCTATCTTTTCCTAATTCCATAATTCATAATTTAACAATTCCAATGTTTAAAGTCAATACACTCAGTCCTGGACTCTTGTCTTTCCTCTTCTCTCCGTGCCTGTGGACACATCTTCCTCCTCTTCTTCCTTGATGACCTACAATAACCCAATTTCCACAGATTGCCTGTTGTTCATCAGCACCGGTGGTGGTCGAAGTTAACTCGGGCTTCAATCAATCTGGTATGGAGATTATGTTCTTGACCTGCATGGAAAATTTGGCAAAGGTTTTACACTGGATGCCCCTCTTGGTGCGACTCTCTATTTATCATGGCTTGAGATTGGCACAAACAGGACACACTGCCCCCTTTGAAGCTGAATTTTCTAAATGAGGCAATGCAAAACAAAATAATCCGTATCTGATGCAAACCACATCCTGTCATGTTTGTGATTTGTTGAGGATCCAAATCACAGCAGGTCAGAGCTGCGTGAAGGTTTTAGAAAAATTAAAGAACTTACAGACGATGAGGAGAACATATAGGAGCAACACCAAAATCTGGCAAAAAAATTACAGAAACTGGGTGACCTAAATACTGGGGAGTATGATTTCTTGTGTGAACACAATTGGGTCCAATTAGAAGAATGAATGTCAGCTGTGAGGGAACATGCAAAAGTAACCAATTCAAATCGAGGGAATTGAAGAAAACTCGTGAGCGGGTAAACAGGGAACCAGGGAAGTAATGACACTGACAACAGGAAAGAGTATAATTCAGAAACAAGAGCACGACCCAACAGAATTGATCAAAATTCAAACCAAAAGGTGACAAAAACATTCAGAAACAGAAACAGCAGGGTCATTAATAAATACAACACAAAGGTCAAGGAAAGAAAGATTTCCAAAATAAAGCAAGAAGTAAGATCTGCAGAGAATAGCCTTAACTAGGGGCTGCAACTAAGAGGCAAATATAAATACAGACATACTAAGGTACAGAACCAAAAAATAAATAAATAAAATCTTGACAGTTTTAGAATAAATTGAAGAGCCTTAAGTGAAAAATGTAGTAGTAGTAATAATAATAATAATAATAATAATAATAATAATAATAATAATAATAATAATAATAATAATAATAATAATAAAACACTAAATAAACCTCAAAGATCATGACACATGCAAGCAATAACAAAAGTCAACTTTAAATTTATCTTTTTCTGACTTCAGGCAGACGTGTTTTGTAGAATGGAGGCTGAAATCACTGAGTGATGACTGTGATTGCTTTTTTTTTATTTCTTACAACTGATGTGGGCTCACTGACAGCTTTCTAAATCCTAGCGTGTGTATGTGAGAGTCTGAGTAAAGACTGAGTGAGAAAGCTAGATATGGGTAGAGACAAGTCCTTCTACTTGATATCTCAGCATCCATCAGGACCAATCAATACGATCCTGCAGAATTACTGTCACAACAGAAGGAATCAACCGGCCATGCAGAAAATACACAAAAACACACTATGAAACCTTGCTGCTCATGTTTCCCTGAACACACTCTGAGATTTTGAGCTTTTGTTAAAGCACAAACCATACGCTGAAGATTGTGATGTGATGCATTTTCAACTGATTGAACATGCATCAATCAGGCCAGGTCCACACCTTGCAGGATATTTGGGGGAAAAAATGCCACTCATTCAAACAAAAACTCGATCTTACATCACTAAAAATTATTATTTATATATAAAAAACTCTGACTCTATTTTAAGAAAACCCCATATTTGCGGTTGTGTTTGTACGGCCGTTGTTATTGACTTGCAGCGGAGGAAAAACGAATGCTATTAGAACAATGCTGATTTTTACCTTGGTTCAGGCGTTTTTTTGTTTTGTTTTTACAAGCTTAACAGCTCCAATACGTTGACGTGCAAAGGAGAAAAAGCGCGTGGAGGTCAGCTGTTGTACACCAACTCTCCTTCCCAATAGGGTAGGAACCATGCGATTGTTTTGAAGGATCCTGATTGGCTGACATAGGTTTTAGCTTTGCGGTACACTGCCCCCTATGCATTTGGGATGTTTAAAACAACCATCGTGTGGATGAAAAACGGATCCTTTGTTAATGATATTATTTTGAAAAATGATGTGGGGGAGATATTTGTTTTCACAAAGATCCAGCTATGTGTGTACAAGGCCTAAGTATCTTAAATTTTAAAAAATTAAGCCAGTGCAGGGATGTAATAAATTAAATTCCCTGATTTTGGGAAATAAGTTCTGTAGTTTGCAAAGAGGCTTGATTCTAAAGAAAACAATGTCGAAACACATTATTATTCCATAACTTTGGTGTTCGGAGCCAGGGCGAAGCATAACTTATTTTATTTTTATTGGACATTCATTCCTTGCAAAGGTATTCCTAGTACCCCTTAAACATCTCCACATTTTGTCAAGTGGCAAAAACTGACTTCAACATATTTTGTAGGGATCTTATTTAATGAACCAGCACAAAGTAGTGCAGGATTGAGAAGCGGAAGGAAATTGAAACACGATAAAAAGGTCAGAAAACTGCGGCATGCATTTATGATCAGCTTCTGCGGTCAGTACTTTGTAGAACCACATTTCACTGCAAGTCTTTTAGGGTGTGTCTCTACCAGCTTGATACATTTAGAGATGGACATTTCGTAAAGTTGTAATATCTGACAGGAAATGACTTAGAACAAAATTCCAAACAGCCCCAGGTTTGCCCAGTCCATCCACCAATACTGACTAGCTTCAATATCTCTGCCAAAAACAGGGCAATCTGACAACACGAAAGTGCAATCACTGTGCTTCACTCTATGCTTGGTGTGGACTAGGCCTAAAAGTGCTGAAACCCTGAGTTCCTTTAAATCAAGGTTAAAAACCTAATTATTTAGATTTGCCTTTAAATGTTAATGTCCACTTTAAACTGCTGTAGTGAACTTCATTAGATTATTAACTTAACTTATTTTGACCTGCTGCTACTATTCCACTGCAACGTGTTTCCCTCTGTAATGTTTTCTTTTCTTATGTTCTGTTCATGTACAGCACTTTGAATTGTCTTGTTACTGAAATGCGCTAAACAAATAAACTTGCCTTGCCTTGCCTTTAGCCAGGCCACCACTGCACGTATACTAGCTTTCTCATGAGGAAAAGAAGATGCTTACAGCCCGCTGCTATGTCTCCCAAACCAGCGGGTGGTTGGGCAGCGAATGAGCTTATAAATAGTCTTAGCTGTGCCTTTTTGTTGGTACGATCCCACCTTGGGATCTCAATAACTTCCAGTATTTGTATTAACATGAACACACACGGGTGAGGGCACTTGTGTGAAAGTAGGTTTTTCTTTGCATGAAGTAAGTAGACTGTGTCAGTATAAGCGGCCATTTGTCCCCGGCATCCGTCCCCTGCTGTATCTTTTCAACAGATCTCAGAGCGACAGCCACACACTGACACCGAAACCAACTGTTACAACGCGGTCTTGTGAGATTAAGAGTAGGGTAAAGGTGAGATAACAATCCCTGGGTGAAGACAGTATGAGCAGAGATAGCTGTTAGCTCCCAAGGGACCGACACAATTCTTTAATCACTCACACCCATCCTCTATTTCATCTTTCCATCCCAGAGACCCTGAGCAGCCAGCCAACATCTGAAGATAAGTTTTATCTTTTTGGTTTTCACATCATTTTCAGGTTGTCCTTTTGAGTCCTGTGTCAGTGTCTGCTTCTTCTGATGCCCTTCAGTTTTTATCCCTCCACCTTCTTGTCCTCTTCATTTGTTACTTATTGACCATCTACGTACCTCTATGTCTTTCTCTCATTCTCTATCTCTGTTTGTCCACATGGTATCTATGAAGATAAATGTAACCCTACAGAAAATGGTCTGTGAGTCTATTGTTCAACATAAGTCAATGCCACCACGTGTAGCAAAAACAAATCTTTTCTCTAACCCCCCTAAATAAAATCCACTGTAACCAACTGCCTTCAGAAGTTGCCTTAGTAAATAAAGTCCACCTTTGTGTAATTTAATGTTATATATATATATATATATATATATATATATATATATATATATATATATATATATATATATATATATATATATATATATATATATCTCCCCTATACCATTTTTTTAAAACAGTACCATACACACGGGAGGTTTTATAGAAAACTTTTCATCCACACCAACCCGCAAAAATACACCAAGATCAAGATTGTAGTAAAAAAATCGTTGACACAGTAAACATAAATTACAAAACAAAAAATAATAAAAACATCTGTTCTCTCATAAAATGTGTCTGGCTTTAGATTTTTCATCAGTCCCAATCCATTTTGGGTTTAATGTGGGTTGCTTCTTTTGTGTATGCATCCCAATTAAACATTTTCACAGCCCAGGGGGGAGTGTTTGTGTCTTTTTTTTACCTTTTTGACTTCCATGTGACTTCATACTGATCTCTAATAGGTTACTTAAGATTTTCCTCTGGGCACAGCTCTCTGCACCCATGGCCAAGCAACACTTTTTATGTCATTTTTCATCCAGTAAGAATAATTGTCACATGCCGATGTGCCCCTGGGCAAGGCACTTAATCCCAAATTGCCTACCAAACGGTGCATGAATGTGTGTGCATTAGTGAGTGCGATTGGGTGAATGTGGCTCTAGTATACTGTGCTTTGGATGGTCAGTATGACTGGAAAAGCGCTATATAAGTTCAGATCATTCACCCAATAAAATTAACAGTGAGAATTTGGGTGTTTACTGTCAAGCTGTATTTCAAACTGCTCCTAAGGTCTAAATTACAGTTTTCACACTTTGTCATGCTACAACAATAACAATCAACAGATTTTATTAGAGATTGTGTGATAAAGGTGTATGTCATTGAGACACAGAAAATCTACTACATGGCATTGAAACTTTTTTAGAAATAAATATCTGGAAAGTGTTTCTACCTATCACTGACATTACAGCTACAAGCCTTTCAGGGTATGTCAACTTTAATCATCCAGACTGAAATTTATTTTCCTTCTTTAACAAATAGCCCAAGCTTTGCCAGATATAGGAGGAGGTGTTGGCCTAGTGGTTAGAGCACTCTGCACTTGGGGTCCATGAGCAAGACCCTCAACCCCAGATTGTGCCCCAGGCGCCGCACATGGCAGCCCACTGCTCCCCAAGGGTGATGGGTTAAAAGCAGAGAACAAATTTCGTTGTAATGTATGTTTGTAATGTATGTTTCAAGGACAATAAAGATGATATTACTATATTATTACTATTATAATAAGATAGAAAGTGTCTGTGAACATACATTGTGCCACATATTCTGAGTTAGAATAAGGTTTGAACTTTGATTGGGCAATTCCAATATGCAATTCTGCGTTCATCTAAATTATTCCATTGTACCTTTGGTTATGTTCTCATGGTAATTTTTCATGCTTGAAGGGGAACTTCTGCCTCCTTCTCAAGTATTTTTGCTGCCTCTATTGATTTTCCCCTAGAATTCCCCTGTACCATGCTATGTTTAGCTTTCTATAATCCATTTAAGAAAAGCATTTGAACAGCATTATGCTACCACCATTTTGTTTCAAAGTGGGGCTAGTGTGTTCAGGGTGATGCACAGTGATAGTGTGCCACACAGTGTTTTTCATGTTGGCCAAAAAAAGTTCAACTTTGGTCCCATTTGACCAAGGAAGAGGTGACCGATTCTTTGGGGGCAGTTTAGCCTCGACCCAAGAACAGCTTACCCATGAACACATTAGCCCCAACCCTTGTGAGTTTCAAATCCTTCGTAAAGCTATATTATTTCAGATTGAGCTGCACTGCAATTATGTTTTTTTTATGTGTTTATTAACATAAATATGTAAGTTTTTTAACTTATTTGTTCATTTTTATTGTTAAATTCCTTTTGTAGTCTTGATCAGCCCTGTAGTCAACAATTGTTCTTTTTAAAAGGGTTCAACAAACAAACCTTAATTTAAATATGACTAACATTGGCACAATTGTAACTAGCGGGTTACAGGTTTGAGAACCTGCTCCTTGAGCAAGACACTTCACCTGCATTGCCTGCTGGTGATGGTCAGAGGACCCTGTATGTGGCAACCTCGCTTCTGTCAGTCCACCCCAGGGCAGCTGTGGCTCCTAACATAGCTCACCACTGTCAGGGTGTGAATGGAAGAACGGACTGACTTTAGTGCAAAGCTGTTTGGGGTTGTCGGACTAAATAAAGCGCTATACAAGTACAATTCATTTACCTTTTCTTATGGCCTTCTTTGAACAACTTTTTGTTGCAAGATTTTTTTTTTTGTCTTGCAACTGTTTCAGAGAGGCCAGATTTATGAAATCCATGACCAATAGCTGTTTTGTCAATCACCTACATGAGCATTATGGCTCTGCTTGCCTGGCCTGTCAGATTAGGTGGACAGAAATGCCTAAGTGGGTTTGCAGTTACGCCATTCTCTTTCGATTTTCAGATGATGGACTAAACAGAGCTCTGTTGTTCAAAGCTTGGAACGTTGTTTTATAACCTAACCCTGCTTAAAACATCGCCACGGCTCTACTCATGACCTGTTCGCTGTGGTTTCTTGGTCTTCACGAAGCCTTCACAAAGCAACTGGATTTATGGTGAGAATAAAACGCACAATAAAATGCCCATTTACTAAACTTTATCTAGGGGTATCAGTGTAAAACAAAATGAATACCTGTGCATGCTAAACGTTTCAGATTTTTACAAACCTGTCACAGAAGCTCTGTATGCAGTTCTGTGAAGGATGTGGTTATAATGTGAATACGATCAAGGGATGTGAGAATGCTATTCATGCATATCAACGTCTAAATGAATTCTAGCATCATCAAGAGCTACACTTCTACACCACACCCACCACATGCTCCTCGCTATAAGTACACAGAGTACGTAAACTCTCAGCAAAGTGCTCACTCAACCACAAAAACATCGTCATCGGTGGATGCACACGCTATAGCAAGGTCACATTGGGCATCAGTGTGTCCAGCGGTGTTGAATATTTGGACTGGAAACTCTGCTGGATGCCACGTCAAACAGTGCCCCGCACCAAGCAGTTGTCAACAGGATTTGGTGGGTTTGCACATATTTTTTTTATTCGCTCACACGTTTGCCGTCAGATGAGCCGAGCCTGTCGGCTGGAGACAAACTGGAGAAGAGCCCAACAGTTTATTGCCTTTGTTTATCTGAAGATGCTGAATGTGGTCACCGATGCAAACAAAACAAAGGAGAAAAACAGTGAAAAACTCCAAGAAAACGACACTGAAACAATTTTTTTGTTTCCTTTTGTCATTGGCAAAGTCTATAGTACCTGATGGTCAGTAACAATTTGTTCAGTTTTGACAGGAAGGAATACTCAAAGGGTTACAGAGAGCAATGTAGATGTTTTTGCATTCAAATCCGCATCCTTATGTGCAAGCCTCATGTACTCGCAAAGTGCCTGCCCTATCCCTTTTACTGACCATCAATCTTCACTGACACATTATTAACCATGATAGCTCTGCTGGGTGTATCTTTACCAAGAATGGATCCCCGTTTGTTTACACAAACACACTGACAAATGCTGAGACGCGCACAGATGCGCATCTCCCTTGTAACCGTTGTGTTTTTCAAGTGTCATGCAGCCATCTGTCATGCTTCGATGAGGGAAATACATTTACAGCTCCACATCTCCGTTTGACTTCCTCGATCTAAATGCGAGCAGCCTCAGAGGGACAAGGGAACGCAACCAAAGCTGCGAAACGTCAGCAGCTTGTGGCTCAGAGACACAAAAAGAACGACTAAAATCTAAAAACGGTAGTGCCACAGGAAATTAAGCTAAATAAAATACGTATATTATTAGAAAGTACAGTACATTTTATTTCATGAGCTAAAGATATATGTAACTCATATTTGTATGAACCTCTCATCGGTTTAGCTCAGTTTGGTTTATTTATATAGCGCCAAGTCGCAACAAATGACATCTCAAGGCACTTTACAAAGTCAATTCTTTCAAATCATCCGGACAGATTGGTTAAAAAGTTTTCTATCTAAGGAAACTCAGCAGAGAATGAATTGCAGCATACACTCCTGGATGAGCACATTGCCACAGTGGACAGTCGCTTGGATTGTGTCCTTGACTTAGCAGCAATCCCTCATACAACAGGTCGAAACCTGAAAGAGAACCAGGCTGAGTGTGAATGGCCATCTGCCAGAACCGATTTGGGATTAGAGAACATAGAGCATACACATAAAAAGAACAAAGAAGCACTGATCCAGGAATACTTTCCATGTTAGAGAAAAGTAAAACTATAATGGTAGTGCTAGCCCCATTGATGGATTATACAAGAAACACAACTGAGCAAACAATCTTTGAGCCAGTTTTGAAGTATAGATGATAGAGAGCGCGTACAATTATTTGCAGTAAAATCTCAGCCAATAGCTACGTCTAAGAGAGAAACACGGCGAAACACTGAAAGACAGGACTAAGTGTATCATCTATAGGAGAACATGAATTTGTTGGCAACAGTAGCTCAGCCAATGCCCCATCTCCATAACGGTGTCACAGCTAAACAGCATGCTAGGCCAGATGTAGCTACTATGAAGAAAAAAAAACAGAGAGCATAAAGTTTAAATGTTTTAAGCCTAGTTTTAAAAGTAGACAATTTGACTGCCTCATGGACAAAAACTATGAGTTTGTTCCACAGGATAGGAGTTTGATAACTAAAAGATCTGCCTCCCAGACTGTAGGTCTGAGAGCAAAGTGCTTTGTTAGGAACATATGGAGCTATCAGATCTCTGATGTATGACGGAGCTTGATTATTAAAGACTTTATAATTGAGAAGGATAATTTTAAATTCTACTTTTGATTTAACAGGGAGTCAATGAAAGGAAGCTAAACTGTGAGAAATATGTTTCTATTTGATTTTCATCAGAACTCTTTCAGCAGCGTTCTGCATAAGATGAAGGTTTTAAACTGCATTTTTGGACTTCCTGCCAGTAAAGAATTACAATAGTCCAGCCTTGAGTTAACAAATGTGTGGATGAGTTTTTCAGCATTACTATTATAATTAGGATATTTCTAATTTTGGTAATGTTCCAGAGGCAAAATAAGGAAATTCTAAAAACCTTTTTATTTTAGAATGTTAATGTTATGATAAAAAAATATCACTGAGGGTTATTTTGTTGTATCACAATTGAATGCCAGTCAGATTAAGTGATTGACTAAGCAGTTAGTTTTTTCTAAGACCCTGTTCCAAAGATGACAACTTTTGCCTTTTCTGAATTTGAAGGAGAAAATTTAAAGCCCTCCATGTTTTTATGTCATCAAGACATGACTGTACTCAAAGTAATTGATTGGATTCATTAGGACCCATGGATAAATATAGCTGAGTATCATCAGCATAACAGTGGAAATATGCTGTCTGATTGTTTTATCTATTAGAACGTGTCATGATTTGGACTTTTGTTTTGTGTTTTGGACTGATCATTATCCACTCATCTCAGTCCTCTCCCAGCCACCACTCATCATCACAATCAGCTCCACCTGATGCTGCCACTTATCATTCAAGTCATCAACCTGAATCTGTCTCACAAATAAGATTTAAGACAGGCTAGTTCTCTTCCCCTTCTCCCTAAAGCACGTTCAAACCTTTCTATAAGAATATTATCAACTGTATCAAAGGCAGTGCGGAGATTTTACAAAACTAGTAGAGACACAAGTCCATAATCTGAGGCTGAGAATCTGAGGTCGAGCATATCATTAATGACTTTCACCAGAGCTGTTTCACCCCTACGATGAACTCTGAAGCCTGACTGAAATTCCTCAGACAGGTCCTTACTGTATAAATGCTCACAAAACAAAATAAAAAAATAAATAAGGAAAGAAAGATTACATTAATCTCTGTTTATGTTATGTCATCTTGATCAACAGAGGGTTTCTCAAGTAAATGTTTAACTAAAGCTACCTTGAAAGGCTGTGGTACATGTCTGTTTACTACGAATAGATTAATCATATCTAAAATGTGGTCTGTATTCAAAGGAAACACTTCCTTAAATAATTCGGCTGTTTTCTTTTTTTCCGGACAAATTAAGGGTTGAATGAGCCATGAAACAGGGAAGATTGATGTGACTGAGCAGCTGACTCAGCAGCTGTCCTCTGACAACCCGCACTGGTACGTTGTCTACATCTGTAGTAATTGTGGTTGCTATATGAGATGTAAGGAGTGTTTAAGCATTTAAATTTCTATAGATGTTGTGTGGCATCTTTATGTTTAGAGATTGTATTGGTTTAACTCGTCATTTTTGCCAACACATGCTATGGGTTAGAGTTATTGTTATAACTAGACAGATGATGTACATCTGCAACTACACTCATAGCATGTTTTTCTGCAGAACATGGATTTGTGGCACGTCTCTGAGTTAAAACCAGACTTGACACTGGAAGCGGAGGGGTGCTGCTTCGGCATCCGTGGACGTGACAGATACCAGTTGGCTTACCTCTTGTCACACTATTCAGTAACAACATATATCCAACAAAACAATCAAGCAAACAAACGGAAAAGCATATTATTTGCGTGTCCAAATGAAAAAAAAAATTACAATCTCTAAGACAATTCTTTGGTCATATTTCAAAAACAGAAACACATCCTTCAAGTCGTGTAGGTCTAACCACGTCATGTTAAATTCACTTTATTTAAGTTAGCACTGCTGATGAGTGCTTGTTAACAAGCATTTTTTTTAATTCCTACAAAAGGTGTTCTCTACTTAAATTTGGCGACAAGGGGCCACTCTTCATTTGCAGTTTGACGGCTCTGTTTCAGAGGGGCGTCCCCACCGGCCAGCGCTGATGGCAGCGGAGAGGCAGCGGAGTGACTGACGACTTGGAGACTGTCTGTCAGACAGAGTGATGGCTCGGAGACACTCGGTGACAGATCAGGCGAGGCGAGGGTGAAAAACAGAAGAAGGAGAAGGAGGAGGAGAAGGGAAGCCTGGCAGCTTTGTCTTTCAGCCTGGGCAGATATGGAAAATGGGGACAGCATGAAAAAAAAAATAAAATAAAAGTACGCTCTCAATTGCTGGGTGTGTTTTCCTTTTGAAAACAAGCAGGCAACCGTACTTGTTGACAATGTTTTCCAAGATGGATGAAACACATAAATTGTGCTCCATGATGCTTCATTAAGCTTTTCATCCATGCAATGCTGTTCAACAAGATCAGCGATGGTCTGCAGCCAGTGTGAAAGCTCTCACCCAGGGATATAATGAACATCCTAATCAGGCAAGTAAGTAATCAGCAAGTATCTTAATTAGGCTTGAAGAGCAGCGCTTCAATCAGTCAAGCCTCAACCTGTTCCATTCTGCAGGAGAGCATGCACAGTCGCCTCTTATAAACATTTACACAAAGTGGCACATTACGGTTATTGTCTCAAAGAGATCACAAGTTTGTTTTTATATATTTACGTCAAAGATCCAGTGCAGAACAAACTCAGAGCTTGAAAAGTTTTCAACTTTCTGCGTCCACAATATTTGTTCCATTCGGCCAGCGTTATTGGATATTCCTTTTAGTTATATTCATCAGTCTTTTGTCCATGAGGCAAATTCATCTTGTACCTTTGATCTCAGCTCCACACCTGTGGACATTTGGCTTCATATCTCCGGAAGCTGCACAGAAACAAATGCCTGGGAACTTCAAATGAATCAAATTAATTTTGTAAGGAGGAGTGGGAAGAAAAGCAGTTTTATTGCTATTAAAATTGTATGGCAGAGATTGCCAGGATCATTGAAAAGGTGATTAATTTCAGCAATTTCATTTAAAATGTAAAACACATATTATAGAAATTCCTTACACTTGGGGGGGGGGATCTATTTCAAGCATTTCTGTTAACTTTCATGATTATCATACAACTAATGCAAACCAAAACTCTTTTCATTAGACAAATGAAAAAACACTACATGCGCTCAGTACTTGTCGTTGTGGTGGGGGACCTTTATATATGAAATACTGCATCAATGCCGTATGGCAGGGAGGTATCATAAGCACAAAGTGCAGTGATACCTCTCTGCACCATAATGCTAAAATACCTGCTACAATCATACCATACTCATTATTGCAGGTATTGATATTTTTGGCAGTGTGGATGCCAGATCCTGCTGTAAACTGGCATCAGCCTCTTCATAAAGCTTGTCAGCAGAGGGAAGCAGGAAGTGCTCTAAAATGTGCTGGTAGACCACTTATCTACCAGCACTTGGTAAAACACAGTAGCCCAGAAGACGTGGCTTCCTAAATCATCACTGACTGTGGAAATGTCACACTGGAGCTCAAGCCTCTTGGATTCTGTGCCTGGCTTACCTTCCTTGTGAAAGCTGTGAGTGACGGTCTGCTGGACATCTGTCAAGTCAGGCAGTCTTCTCCATGTTTAGTTTTTTTTTTTTTTTTTTTTTTTTGGGAAAGCTAAACAGAACATTTTTGTATTAAAAATTCTCACAGAAAATTGGTCATGTGTAATATTCAAACATTTTCATTAGCTCTGTGCTATAAATCAGCAATCATCAAATGCTTAAAAATGATCTGTGTGTAGTGAATCTAGTAGTTTCACCTTTAAAAGGGCCGTTTTCTGACCTACTTTTGTTATGAATGGAGAAAGTGACCCTTGTAGACTATGAAAACACAGGTTAAAAACACATTGACATGCCTTCTCTTGTCATTCCTAAAGGAAACTGCTATCCTTTATATTAATTCTTACTTCCACCAAATGTTTCTAGTAACTGTTGCATCTTTCTTACTTTTAATTGCAAAATTTATTTTTTCTTTCTTCAGCACTATGCCATGTTCCCAACAGGATGAGCTATAACTCCAGCTACACATATTGTTACATCTAAGATGTTCGCAAACCATTATTACCAAGTAGCTAGACAAAGGCAACCAAAGGGGCTATGATCGTGAAGGTTTTGTTTAACTTTGAAGACTGTAAAAACATACTAAATTAGCCCAAATCAAGAATCCTTAATGCCATTATGTAACCAATAATGACATTTTGGTGAGACACTGACTCAGAATTCCCACAGATTCCCACATAACACACAGGCACAAGCATGTCATAATGTTCAAATAGTCGAATGCACCTAAAGGTGTGTGAAAATTTAGACCAGGATAAAGGATAAAGTTAAAAACAAAAGGGATCACTCTAATGAGAGAGTCCAAAATACAGAGTTGGGAACTCCTTCAGTAATTGCCTTATTATTCCAGCGTTCCAAAAGTAAGAGTCCAACTGTAAATTGGAGGCTAATCTCCAGCTAAATTTGCACCTTTCACTCTGGCAACCTAAATTGATTTGCATATTCTCAGTGGCAGAGAAGTCAATCATCCAGGTATTCGGCAAAGCGCTTCTCCAGGGGTCAAACACGGTTTTCACTCTCAGGGTTTGCCTCCTCTTGGTCCAACAAATCCAGGAACGAAGAGCAGAAATGAGTTGCAGTAGTAACTTTAAAAATCCCTTTTAATTTCCGTCCTCTTTTGGCCCGCACTTCTGTTTAAACTGACAGCCCCTGTTTCCCATAAATTGAAATGAATCCCCTTGTCGTAGGCTTGCCCATTTAGAATTTGATTGTTTTTCCTTTTTTGTTTTGTTTAGAGAACAACAACAATGATAATGCTATTTTCATAAAGCTTTAAATTTACAGAAAATCTGAACCTGATACAGTCAATTAAACAGTCTATATGATAAAAAAAAGGAAAATGCAGCTAAATTAAGCAAGAAAAAATAGAATGCAATAAAAGCAAAGAAAAAGAAAAACAGGACAAAATGTTTAAAAAAAAAAACATTGGGTAAAAAGAAAGGTTTTCAAGCCTGTTTTAAAGCTTTTCACAGTCTGTGGAGCTCTAAGATGCTGAGGCAGAGTGCTCCACAGCTGAAAGGCAGCACAGGAAAAGGCCCAGTCTCCTACAGGGTGGGTATAGGGTGTTTTCACTGACGTCACTGGCCAACTTCCGGTCCGCCATATTGGGTGGCACACTTCCTTATCTCTAGTTGTCTTACACGTATTATCGTATCGCGAATGGATAAGTACGCCAGCACGCTAGAGCGACCAGATAAGGACGTATATCTGAGGAAATGTTCCGTGATCGACCATATGGACCCCTATGCCCTCCACGGTGCCTTGTTAAGCCGTAATCCAGATGATTGGCCAAATGTAGAGCACGGCGACATAGTGCATTACCTGGTGTTCGGTGAAAACCCTCTGCACACTCTTGAGGAAATGAGAGCTTACAAGGATCTAGAGGCTCACAACCAGTTCACATCTGGTTATGTACATCAAGGAAATCGCCATCATACGTGGACGGGTGAGTTTTAATAAGATGGTAAAAATGTAAACAATCCGACGCAAATGTGTTGCACCGCCCGCCGCCGGCGGGCGGTGCGCGAAGGCGCTTGGCTGCAAGGCCGATCGACGCCGCTCGCGGCTTTAATTATTTAAGCAGAACAAT
Organism: Fundulus heteroclitus; assembly: GCF_011125445.2. Classification (NCBI taxonomy): domain Eukaryota; kingdom Metazoa; phylum Chordata; class Actinopteri; order Cyprinodontiformes; family Fundulidae; genus Fundulus; species Fundulus heteroclitus. Next base: position 14,205,642 of record NC_046370.1, read on the forward strand.
GACCAGTGCAAAATTAAGTTGTATTTACCGTATTGGCGCCGGTAGGAGCTGCAGATCATAAAGCCAGCAAACAGTGGGAACACAGCAACTCGTTCAAAGGTAAGCTGCGTACAGACGGGTTAGCACATGCTAACCGTTAGCGCTAACAACCACTCGCGCATGTAATGTACTTTTAACTTGCTGCTATGTGTTTCAAACGTTTAGAACACACTCTCATTGACATCGGGATACTGTGGAAAGTTATGTTCGGTCTTACAGCCGCGATCCAAGCGAGCCGACGATCTCTTTATCTCTGTAACTCGTTCAAAGGTAAGCTGCGCTCAGACAGGCTCTGGCTCATGCTAACCGTTAGCGCTAACAACCACTCGCGCATGTAATGTACTTTTAACTTGCTGCTATGTGTTTCAAACGTTTAGAACACACTCTCATTGACATCGGGATACTGTGGAAAGTTATGTTCGGTCGACTTACAGCCGCGATCCAAGCGAGCCGACGACTCTTTGTTATCGCTAACAGTTGTTCTCCGTGGTTGCGCCTCCAGGCAGGAAAGCGGTGGAAAATTAATCTGTTTCTATGTTTTTCCCATGGCGATCATGTGTTGCGCTGTTACAGCCCACAATACAGCAACGGTTTACCATGGTTGAAATCAAGTTAAGGTGAAATTAATCAAATTAAAACACGGCTGAGAGAGGGAGTACAGTATGCGGTAGTAATAGGCAGTAGAGGCGGCGGAGGCAGTCAACACGACAGCCGTGGAAAGTAATAAGTCATAACGCCCAAGCCCTATTATTAATATATTCTTCTTATATGTTTTAAATACTTAACAGTTAATTACCTGTGACAAAGTGAGCACCGCAGACTCTGGCGTATTCCAGCTTAACACCGTCCAAATCGGACCTGGATATCCGTGTCAGCCATAGGTGACGGCGTTGTTCAGACAGCTGTTTTTTTTTTTTTCACACTGATTCACTATTACGGCTGGTAGGCGATAGAAAGAGCGTTGATCTCCACCTCCACGGGCCGTGCAACCAACCATTAAACACGTTTTCCCCATTGTTCACTTCCAATACTGCCTAAGGCGTCATACAATGCAGGTCAACGGTGCGAAACGACTGCCACCCAATATGGCGGACGCGCTGAGTAGTCTCGTGAGCGTGACGTCAGCTGAAAACACCCTATTGAGTCCTGCAAATATGGTGAGGGTTGATGTTGGATTGCGTGTGGGACAGCGAAGGGTGAGAAGGTCCTTTAAGTAACGGAGAATGGAGGTGAACAGCAACGCTATTCTGAATCTTTGTTCCTGCCAGAAAGGAAGATGAGAGGTGAGCAGCAGTCGTCCAGTCTGAAGGAGAAAAAGGCATGGGTGAGCATTTCTGCATTAGATAGGGAGAATGTTTCAGAGGTTCAACAATGAAATGTTACAGATGTGCTTGATGAGCCTTTTCACGAGTTGTGGATCAAAAAGAACTCCCAAGATTGGAGTTGACTGTACTGGAAAGCGAAATTTTCTGGCAAGAAAAAGCAATACTGAGGACTTCTTTTTTTGTTGTTGCTGTTGTCGAATTTGGTGTGCAGTGCCAATTTCAATCACTTCTGTTTTTCAGCTGTTGAGGGAGAAGAAAACTTGCTGCATCCATGCCTTTATCTCCTCCAGACAGGCTGTGAGGGTGGAAATAGAGGAGTTTGGAGAAGATGGAGAGGTTGCCCTTTACAGACAAAACCTACGTATTGTACATGTGAAACCACATGTAACACATGAGAAACTCACATGTGGTACACGTGAATTTCCACATGTAAAACATGTGAATTTATAGCTACATGTGGGTTTGAAACTGTTCATTTAAAAAAATATGTGCAAGCCGATCCTATGGGATAAGCCTGCTTTACATGGAATACATTTTTATTTTTTTACCATGGACAGTTCCAAATAATATATAGGCTACATGTGTGATTTCATGTGACTCACATACTTTCACATGCATCCATGATACATGGGATGCACATGTGGTGAGCACAGAAATGTCAAAGCAGCTGGTCACTATGGAGAATGTATTTAACTGTTGGAACAAAGCTTCTTTAATACCCTCACTGATAAAAGGAAGATCTGAGACAGGCCTGTAATTTCACAATAGCAACTTGTCCAGATTGTTCTTTTTCAACAGTGGTTTGATCATTGCTGTTTAAGACGCACGGGGGAAAACACCTAATACAAGGGCTAAACCAACAAACAGGCAAAACCTTCATATAAAGAAAGCTGTGGGTAAAATATCAAGACAGCAGCAGATGCACAAACTACCGCTGTCTGACCTTTTATCGATTATTAAAAATAACTTCAAAAAAATAACTTTAGTCACAATATTCACTGAAAGCAGCATCTTGTGACTAACCAAAGTCATCGCTCAGCAGCTTCAGACATTTACAAAATATTTAAAGGTAAGATGTCTAGTCACAGATAATGGCCTTTGTGACCCAGAACCTGTTGATGGAAATGGACGAAACATTACACTATGTGGTTGCGGTTTGTTGTGAGATGAGGTAAGAAGAGTTTTGATTGGTGTTCTGACCATCTGCGTGCCACCGTCCCCTCCTCTAATTGACTTCGTGGTGTTTCCTCCCACAGTGATAATCTCCAATCAGCCATCTGCGGCGTCATCTCTGCGCACCGTTGCTCTGCCCCTCCCTTCCCTTCGTCCCGTCTCCATGTTGCCCCTCCCCGCTGCCCCTGCTGGTAACGTCATTGTGTTATACTCTCTCAAAAGGAGCCATTGAACCTAATGTATAAAAAAAAAAACACCCAATTTGCACTGACCTGTCCTGCCTTCCCCAGTTTTTTGTGTCACAACATTTATGGGGTGGTGTGTTTTGCGCAAAGGCCCCGCTGTGATGGACGTAATACAGCAGGACAGATGGCCTCCCCCCCTCCACCTCCCCGCCCGCCCCACCTCTGCACACACAAGCATTAGCATGCGCAGACACATGCCTGAAGCACAGCCTGAGCATTTGGTCCTGATTGTTGTTGCCTGTTCCACTACTAGCCTTATTCTGTCGCTCAGAGCGGCGGCAGAGAGCTACATCTGTGCAGCATTTGCTTGTGATCTGGGTACAGAAATAGAAGTGAAGGAGCCAGTGTTTTAAAAAAAAAGGACACCCTGCTCAGCCTTCCGCAAGAAAAAAGAAGATATTTGTGTTGTGGCTGACTTTCCAGGGCTTGCTCTAGCATACGGGTTTAATAACCAGGTGCCCCTTCAGGGCAACGAGTGTGAAAGCGTTTCGCCGAGAGTGGATGAGTTTTATTTTGTCATAGAAAGGCCGTTTATCACCATGACTTGGAATCAGAAAAATCAAGTCTTGAAAGTATGAAACTTAAATAAATCACAAGTGTAATTTTAAAAATAGCTAAAGGCTATTTCCAAGTTAACCAACAACATTAGTACAATCCTGCCTTTTCACCCTTACATGAGCAACATCAGATAATAAAAATAACTAATCAAATTATTTATGCAACACCATAAACGTGAACTTTGTCTGTTTTATTACACATGATCATAGTGCAGCAAACTGCCAACTATGGTCTACTGACCGTATTTAGCAGTGCAACCTGCCTGGTTTGCAGATTGAGCTGCTAATAAAACTTCAATTAAAAAAAAGACAAAAACGCATTTTTTTGAGTGACCAATGTTTGACATGTTTGAGAGTTTTTTGATTAATTTAATTTAATCTATAATTTAAATTTGTATCAGATAGAACAGTCAGTATGAGCGCTCTCTGTGTCTCACTCTTTTGCCGTTTGTCCACCACCCAACACAATGCCAAAACATTTATGACAATCAATAATTCATAATTAACAGGCAGACTGGGCTCACCACAGGAAGCTCTTGAATCCCATTGTAGGGTTCTAGTTTGTTAGGTATTCAAGTTACTGTTCTCAAACAACAGTTCTCCTGGCTTCCTCCTCTTTACTAGATAAAGCTTTACACGTGCCTTCACTTTATAAAATAAAATTTCAACTCCAGACTTTGCTCTTCACTATTTTAGTCTTTGGTAGCCAATGTGGTTTAATTAATGGCCCAAGTTTTCCCTGTCAAAGGTAACATTATTACTCTTTAGCATCTTTCTGCTGCTGTCTTGTCTGTTTTGTGCTTGCTTATATGTTTCCACTTCCATTTAAATAAATACAACTATTGAGAGTTGAAGCCTCTGGGAAACTTAAAAGGAAACAATTTAAAAAAGTATTTTATGTACCTTTTAAACTTAAGTTACATATAGTTGCTTGCTCTGTTTTGATGTTTTTCCTGATCTGCTAAGAAAACCTAACAAATGAATGACTATTTATTCTTAGAGTATGTTGGGTTCATTGATCTGTTAGTTGTCAAACACAGTAAAACATCTATTTATAACGTGAGCATTATTAGTTGCCTGAAGAAATTACAACTGAACATAATTAAAATCTCTAAGAATAAAAGAGCTATCAACACCAACATACTTGAAAGTCATTCTACTCATGGCTTTTTGAGTAATGCACTTAACAGTCACAATCACCACTGTCAGTGATGACAATTTATAAAGCAACTCTCATTAGGGAATGTGCAACAGTGATTGTTACTATTAAAAATCATAGATTAGAGTCAAACAGAGTAAATATGCGGTTAAAGAAGAAACTGAGCAACTAAAACTAAATTGACAGTCACACGAAAACTGAACCTTCTGCATTTTTCGGTTTTGGCCGTATAGATTCTTTTTTGATGCACAGTTATTTGGTATTACAGGGCTTTTTTAAAACCTGTATTCCAAAGATGAAAGATCCATGCAAAAGAGTAATTTAAGTATATATATATATATATATATATATATATATATATATATATATATATATATATATATATATATATATATATATATATATATATATATTAGGGCTGGGCAAGTTAACGCGTTAATTTTGCGTTAACTCATTAGACTATTAACGGCGATATTTTCTTTAACGCGCATTAACGCATGTTGCTCACATGCTTTTATTTTGTAAAGGTCTGTTGCTGCGGTGTAGGGGTTTGAATCAGAACAGTAAGTGGCGATAATGCGCCAATAACCTCGCTGTCAGCCAAGCCTCGGATTCAGAGGAAGAAAGATACTGGCCGGAAAAAAACAAAGCTGACATGCGGAAGGCGGTGTTTCCCGCAGGTACCGCGAGCGAGCTTAGGCGAGGCGAGGCGGTGAGTTGGCGGCCGGAACAAGTTTTGTGCGGAGCGGAGCGGGGGGGTCTGCATCGACGCCGTCGGTGAAGTCGCTTCTCGTTTCAAAGTATCCATGTATTTTTGCCTGTTTTCCCCCTGCCATTCACTATATGCACGCGAGAAAGCAACAACAAAAAACCGCGTGTTAACGTCAAATAAACGCAAGTAACGCAAGCATATCGAGTTAGCAAGCATTTCAGTTTAAAGTTCTTCCAGCATGGAATATGACAGAAACAAGTTAGTTGTAACCACTGCCAAGTTAAATTTTGGTATTGAACATAAAATGATAATGCTGCTCCTTGCGGTTACCTCAGAAATTGCCTGTTTTTGGTAGATTTTTTCCCCATAAAGAGAATTCCCTGTCAGTGGCAATAAGCTTTAATTTATTATTATTGCTATTTTTTGTTTTACATGTTTAAGTTGAGCTTTACACTAAATATGTGTTACTGATAAGTGCTACAAATGTTACAACACTTTTGTTCATATGGCAGCAGAACATTAAAATAAAAGTGTTCTTTACACTACTTTTGAATTCATTCTTGGAGTTTGTAAATACAATGCGATTAATCGCGATTAATCGCGATTAATCAGGGCGATTAATCGCGATTAAATATTTTAATCGTTGCCCAGCCCTAATATATATATATATATATATATATATATGTATAGAAAGCAGCATAAATCAATGAATGAGTGGAAACGAGCATGTGCGTTATCATCAGAGGAAATCAGCATATTGACCTGATCAGGTCCAAACTGGAGGCGCAACCGGCTGCAAACATTCCAGTTGAAGAAGCAATTTGACGCTTTACTTTTAGGGAAAAGTAAAAGCAGGTGTTGTTAAATTTTGTTTGTCATCATCGTGCAAATTGCCAAGATAACCCTTACCCCTGTTTGCATTGTTGACTTTGGTGTCTCTCGTGACAATACTCCATAGATTTTCTATGGTGTTTAAGTCAGGCCAGTCTGATGGACAATCCAATCCATAAATTGTAATGTACTGATTTTCCTCTACATTCTGGGACTTAGATTTTCCAACTGAATTGCAGAATTTACTTTTGTCTGAAACGATGACTTTGGACCACTGAGCAACAGTCCAGTCCCTTTTCTCCTTAGCCTAGGCACCACCTTTCTAATTTATCTGGTTCACTGGCTCTACATAACGAATAAAGACAAATGTTTCTCATACACCCTTTTCAAACTATTTTTTTTCCTTCTGCTTAATTTTAAACGATATGCTTAGATACAGAATGATGTGAACAGCTCGCTTTTTAAGCATTGACTTTCGGTGTTGGGGTGGGTATCAATAATGAATTTACTGAATATGAGCTTCATATTTTAACTTAAACTATTGAAATAAATTAGCTTTTCAGATTTACACCTGGAATTGGAAAACAGTTTTCCGTGCCAATAATTCTTGTTTTCATTGCAAGCCAATATTTGTTGCCCATAAAAAGAAGAAAAAGTCAATTAAAAGAAAGGACATGTCCATTTTAGACCGTCAGCAGACCTAGCTTCTTCCCCTACAGATATTTGCATATTTATATGGAGAGAAACATTAATAAAAAATCTGTTAATTTGTAAACATTGATTTGAAGACTCTGTGATCCAGTTCAGAGTGCATTGTATAATATAAGCATAATGGCACCAAAGAAATTAACTCACTCCGAGCAGCCATCAGCACAAGCTTGGGACCCGTTAATTAAAAAAGTCACACATATTATTCAAAATACGGCCCCATGAACATCCAGCTTATCCCAGACTAATGATGTGTTGCAGTTTATTTTTTTGCAATAATTGTTGATGATCAGATATTGGAATTAATCCTTCAATTTCTTATACAGTTTTCTGTTTATGTATCGCCGTGTTATTAAATCCCAAACTTCTCATAAAACCCTCTTTTTAATATCAGTTCTGGTCTCTTTTTGAGGAAGTTAGAGTGGCTTATTATCAGTTTTAGTTGTAGTTTTTTTTTTTGTCAGATATGTGGTATTATAAGGAGGGTTTATGGGTTTCATCAATGACGTGTGTTGGATAAGAAGTCTTGCTCGATTGGAGTTATGTGGCTGACTGTTAACGTCACCGCTCCCTTAAAGGTTAGGACTCTTCTCAGAAGCTCTCCGGGGCACGACCGTCCTCGACAAGTTCCAAAACAAGAGCAGTCGGATCCGTCTGAAATCTCACTCGCACTTGACAGAGAAATTGATTTGTTTACGCTAATCCTGAACCTCTACGATGTCAATGACATGTCACAGAAGCCCATAAGTGAGACTTGGGCTCGCTCCGACGACAGCAGGGTTGACAGTCAACCGTTATATTTAACAACAAGCTCTGAGCAAGGATCTATCAAAGGGATGGCCTTCATTTAGTTGAGAAATTAAGCCTCGGCTGCTGCATCATGTGCTGTGATATTTACGTTGCCACATGTCTGCGGATGCTGTGCATGACTTTGTGACACTATAGCCTCCTATTGTAAATACAACAGCATTTAGGTTTTATCTTTGTGTTTGCTTTAAGATGCAGTAACGTAGACAACTGTTATAGTTTCCCTGCGGGTTAACAGTGGCTAAGGCTACAATATCAAAGTGACAAAAGCTGTAATTAGAGGCTAAATGAGATTATAACGCAATAACTTGGGGTTGCTCAAAACAAAGGGATTAAAGTTTTAAATGACTCATTTGCAAAGACAAGTAATAAAACACTCTTCAGCCATGTTTTGTGGGTTTGAGGGCATAGACTACAAACTCTTTCATGTATTATTCATAGGTTTAATATTAAACTTAATATATGCACGCTTCCCGCATTTCCTCTCTTTAGATTAGATGTGGAGCCACTGATTAAACACTCTGAGTGTCTTGACAGGTCATGTGTTTGTGCCGAGATTAGGACAACAACAATCAGGTTCAGGGTGTGCGTCAAGGCATCCGACGTGCTTAATTTGGTGTACAGAACGTTCCTGCCGTTTATGCTTTTTCACATTTCATCAAATTATGTTGCATAGCAATTTACGTGATAAACCAACACAAAATAGTGCATAATTGTGAAGTTGCTTACAACTATTTTTTTTCCCCAAAAGATAACAGAAATGTGCGGTATGCAGTGGCATATATTCAGCCCCGTTTATTCTGATACTCCACAAACTTGTAAACTGTTGACTTTAGAAAACAATGTAATCAATGAATAAATAGAATTTGTGTTTTTTTTATTTAATCTCAGAATAAACCCGGCTGTTCTATGAAGGCCTCGGAGGTTTGTTGGAGAACGTCACTGAACAAACATCATGAAGATCAAAGTGGACGGCAAGATGTTTAAAACAGAGTTAAAGTTCTAAAACAACATCCCCAGCTTTGAATATCTCACACAGCTTTGTTCAAACCATCTTTTAAAAATGGAAGGACTACAGCACAACCGCAAACCTCATAAAGACATGACCATCCACGTAAACTTACAGCTCAGGCAAGATGCCTGCGCAAATTCTCCGTCATCCGGGTCATCGCAACAGCAAACAGGCTCAAATCGGAGGCAACCAGACTTTCGTTCAGTTCTTTATGAAGACATTTCGACACCTATCCAGGAGTTTTTGTCCATTCTGGTGGCTCGCACTTTATGGAAGAGTAGCAGGAACCAAACACTACGTGTGTCTTACCAATAACGCATAACTTCGAACAGGCGCCATGATGGAACGCGGTGGTGGCAGGCCAGCATGCTGCTGTGGGCATGCTTTTCTTCAACATGGGCGTGCAAGCTGGTCAGACTTGATGTGTAGATGGATGGAGGTAAATGCAAGGCAACCCTGCAAGGAAACCTGCTAGACCTGGCAGAGATTTTGGTGGGCATTTATCTTTGAGCAGGACAACGATCACACTGTATGACCAGAGCTACAACGGAATGGTTTGGATCAAAAGCATAATTGTGTGTTGAAGACCTGGTCCAAGACTCTCATATCTGTGACAAGACTTGAAATTTGATGTTCATCCACACCGTCTAGGAACTCGTACTAAACTTGAACCTTTTGGCAATGGAAACATGCAACAACCGGCGTCACTTTTCTAAAGCCAGTAGAGACAATGACAAAGGGAGGGATTGTTTTTCCCCCTCTTCCTGTTTATGTACTACTTTGTGTCGGTCCGTCACGTGAAGTCTAAATAAAATACAGAGATTTTCAGTTGTAACCTGCCATAAATGTGAGAAAGTGTAAATATGTGCATCTTTCTCCTGCTCTAGATGTTTTCATGCGGCATGATTTCCTGAAGTGCTAGTCTGCATTGAAATGTTTTCTCTGTGCTTTGATGTGACTCACTGACAACTCACCCCCTCACATATTCCATTGTAGTTCCAGATAATTGTAAGAGGACTGACCTTAATAAAAAAATGTTGCCCTCCTGCTCCAGCAGATTATCGAATTAATTATTGTGATGAGTCTCAGATCCTGAATCAACTAGTCCCCCCCCCCCCCCCCCCCCCCTTATACCTGAAGAAATTAATTTCAGATACTAAGACAGAAGGTTTGTTAACACCTGACACATCTTGTTGACTTTCTTAATTTTTTTTGTGACGCACAACTTGTTGTGAGACTGGACTGATTTAAAGCCTGAACTATGGGTTAGGATCAGTCGTTAATAGGTCATCTTGATCACTTTGGAAAGAAAAGGTGAAAAAAATCTTCTTTCCATTCCTGGATTCTAACTGTGAAAATGTATAGGTCATTAATTCTAGTATAAAACGTGAATTACTGGTATTTGACACTGTTCATGAAGGTCCTCATTTATTGCATGCATTTCCAAAATAAGGCACAACCCAGACCCGCTGTACTTAAACGTTGCTTAGACCTCTAGTCTACCTGTAAATAATTCCAAGCTCTTATTTTATCTGACATCAAATATTTAAGTGGTTCCCAGGGTAATAAAGTTAGGATTGATTACAGAAGGCGTCCTTGTGTTTGGACGCCTGAGGCGGGATGAAACCAATAAGAGAAGTAATTAGATGAAGGCGAGCGAGAGGAACTTGAAAACCTCAAAACGTTGCAATTTGTATTGATGACATTTATAGTGCGAGTTGGACTACATCACGAGAAGAGTTCTTATGTTTAAACTGGACCAAACTATATATGTGATTGGATAAACTGTCATGTATACATGCTGTCTATCAGTGATAAATTAAAAGACTTTTATGCAACGGCCGCAAATAGGCTTTCTATCACGTCTCCCTCCAGTGCATGTGTGCCATCTAGTGCTCGACTCCTGTAATCCAGCTGGTTCTAAAAAAGCTTGAGACTGCCCCCTCCCAATATCTGATGCAATTTGGAACGCAAAGAATAAGAAGACAGTAAGTCACAGAATGGCTAGAAGACAGGATCTCACCGATCTAGTTATCTCTAATTAGGAAACACACCATTAGATTTTCTCCATCAAGGTCCAGGTTCTTAAAGCTGAGTGCATTTGGTGAGAAATCCCACACGTGGGAGTCCCTAATCAATACATAAATACTCTTTAAAAAATATTTTTTTGCCAGATAATAGGACCTCTAACATTTCCAAAAACTACAGTAACTGAGGCATTTTTTTAAGAACTTTGAATAAGCGATCCCTGACGTTCTGTTTCTCTGGGGTATAAAAAGGGTGTGACCCGGAGCCCAATTCCTACTTGCAACTTTTTAAAACAGGAAAGATAAGAAAACACGCCATTGATTTGATGCAGATGGTTGATGACACTGGTCAGTCAGGAAATTAGTACAAGAGAATAGCTACCCGATAAAGGCATTGCTGCCTCCATAACAACCATTTATTCAGGGTGCTTATACAAACCTTTACCAGGGGTACCAATTTCAACATTCTTTCAATCAAAACCAAGCACGCTAAGACTCCTCCAAGGAACACGGATCACACCAGTACCAGTAGCTTTAGTGTTTTGTAGTCCTTTTAGTTCAGGCAATCCTGTTTGCTGTTTTCAAGCAGTAACAGAAAAGTATGTCTGGATGGATGCTGCTCCCAGCTCACCAGCAGTCCAGCTGAAGTGTTTTGAAGTCCATTTGGTTAAGGCCACCATGTTTGCATGCAGTCACAGGAACGTGTGGAACACACGAGTCTTCAGGCTCTTCGTCCGAGGAATGTTCCTCGTAGAGAACTTGATCACCTTAAACATGTTTGAACAGTTGCCCAAGCTGAAGAAGGGGAACCAGTGCGCGGCCCGTTTGTTCCCATGAAGGTTCCAGAAGGAGGAGGAGCAGCGCTGGAAGTCCTCGATGCTGACCATGCACTGGCCGGGTCCCCACTGAGAGACCCGGACCAACGTCACAGAGGAGGCGAAGCCGCAGGTGTGAGGCGACACGCCGTGAAACACGCACTCCCCGAGCCTCAGGGGCACTCCTCTTTCCCAGATCATGCCGGCCTCCTCCGCCACCGCCATGCCACTGAGGTTACAGAGAGCCACGAGGCACGCCTCCTCCAGGGCCTCCTTATCAGGGAAACGGAGCAAGATGGCGACAAGGCGTGGCACCGCACCGCGGCGCAGTAACAATTCCTGCAGCTTAGCTTAGAATGACAAGAAGATAAAAATAATGTTAACAATTTCCATTAATGAATCATTTTATTTTATTTAAATTCACAGCATACGTATGCATTTTTATTTAACACCCTTCACTTTTCTTGGCTCAGACTCACTGTATGTCCACTTTGAAAGTACAACTACAAAAGTTTGTTAGTCAGGCTTTAAATGTGGAACCTGAGGAAATAAATAAACTGCAAAAAGGTCTGGATGGATGGATGGATGGATGGATGGATGGATGGATGGATGGATGGATGGATGGATGGATGGATGGCTGGATGGATGGATGGATGGATGGATGGATGGATGGATGGATGGATGTACTGCAAATCCAGATCCACCTTCTCCTAGGGTTTTTTCTAAAGGCAAACATTTCTGTCTTTGGCATCCAGTGGAAATGAGACAAACAGGCTCAATTAGTTAAAAACATTAAACAGAAAAATGTAGCATCTGAAGTCATGTCAGATGATGATGTAGACTGTGTTTTCATAACTGCATAAAATCCTGGCAGGAATAGTCTCATGCGATCACAAAAACACTGATAAAACGCTCCTATCCACAGGAACAACCACCTGCCAGGTGGTTATTTTGTTATTTCGCTTGACTTACGGCTGTCATAAGACATGCGTGAGACGGCTCGCGCCCCACAAATGAGCAGCTCTTCATTTGTGCTGGTCAGGACTGACAGCAGGGCCGTAATCAAGCCTGCATCCCCAAAACCTTTACGGACGACAGCTGAGGAAACAAGAACGCACAGTAAACAGACTTGGTGAGTACTGCTTCATCACTGGAACAACATGTTTCAGTAATAAATAATAAAAAAGTGTCTATATTTGTGTGAATAACCTACATTCCTTGGCAAGCTCAGCCACCAGTTTTGCAGTCAGCAAAGTCAGAGGCCCTCGGCTTCTCAGAGACAGAGCCAGGATTGGCAGGATCCCACTAATCACAACTTGCTCTGCAGCGCCTTTCTCTGGACACAGAAAGAATTGCAAATTCAATACCAGAAATTTCCTTAAGTCATATTGACAATAAAGATGAAGCTACCTGGAAGAATCAGTTCAAAAATACAGAATCAAGCAAGGCTTTGTCAAAAGAGAACTTTAATACATCTTTATTTGCTGTTTTCTTCCAATCTGTGAACATAACTGATTTGAATTGAATCTCTCAGTCCGAGGAGCACTGAGGTAAGGTCTGTGGCACTGTTGCCCTCATGCTGCAAGACACAAATACAGCTTATCTTCAACTAAAGACTAGGATCTGACCTGAAGCTGATCCGCTCCAACGCTGTCAATTATCATTAGTAACAAAGGTTGTTTTGGAGTAGGTTTTACTCTTTCCACGGCCATAGATCTAGTCACCAGGATAATTGGTTTAGCATATAGAAGGAACGATACATTCAAAACTAGTTGCACCGGAATTTTCTGCATTTGAAGTTCAAACCCCTTCAAAATTAGGGATATTAGACTGAAAATAAACTCACAAACTTCACTCACTAACTACTTGTCAGATGTGATCTCTAAAACCAACTCACTTTTCTCCTTAATGTTTGCCAGCACAGTGATCAAATGCGGTTTGAGTTCATCTTCAATCAGCTCCACGCCAAGTACTCTGATCGCACCCAGTGCATTGTTCAAATTATCTGCGGAGACAGAGTGTATTACAGAAATCAATTACGATTTACAAACATCTACCCACAAATCTAAAGGAGGATTGGATGCCGCTTGGAAGCAATCGCTCCAAAAGCGGTTCTGCTTCAAAAACAATGAAGGTTCTCATTGGGATGCAGAAAAGGTAAAACGACCAGGGCCATTAAAAGTGGAATTAACGTTTTAAAAACTTACTAAGGCATTCATACCCTTTAAACGGATTTTGTAACATTACATCCACAAACCTCAACGTATCCCCCAAGACGTGGTCATGCAGCTAAAATGACAAGTCAGCAAGGAAAGCATTGATCGGAGAAACAGCCAAGAGACCCATGGTGACTTTGGAGGAGCTGCAGAGTTCCACAGCTCAGCCTGATGAGACAACTTTTAGCCGTACACCCCACCCATCTGGGTTTTAGAAAAGAGCGATAAGAGAAATGCTACTGCTGAAAAATAAAAGCCGTGTAAAGTCTTGTTTGCTCCTTGTCAAATGCCGTGTAGCGGGCACAGTGAACATGTGGAAGGTGCTCTTGTCAGAAGAGACCAAAATTGAGTTGATCTCTAGGTGATCAATCTAAAATAGACAGTCTGTAATTTTAAATAACAATCACTTTGGCCTCCCACAGAAACAAAGATTTACATGTGAGAATAAGATAACCCCTGCCAGCATCATCTGCACTTAAAACTGCATTTTTGTTTGAGGAAAAAGGACTTCGGTTCTTCTGCTGTGGCATTAGTCAAAACGGTACAAATGGTGACGTGCTTGCAACGATCTGCCGGATACAGCGTTAGGATAGAATGGCGTTCACCTATTGGCAGCACAGTGAGCCACTCCCTTTGTGTCCGAGAATACCGCTCTGACCAATAGCCCCTGGATTAACGCAAACATAAAAATCTGGCGTTACAAACTCTTTACAGTTCAGGCCTGATTGCTGTACCTGAAAATAACTAATACTGTTGGCAGGAAAAAAAAGAGAAAAACTCCCCCATGGCTGTCTTTACCTAAGCTAGTGAACAGGACAAGAAACATTCAGACTGAAGTGGTTTAATAAAACATTACTCAACATAAAACCCAAAGATATGATTAAAGCTAGACAACTGCGTTTAATGCAATAGCAGTGATCAAAAATTTGGAAGTGCAATAAAAACACTCCAACTACTACACTATCGCTAAACCTGAGGAAAATAATAATCAAGTATGTTATAACTCTTCACCGAAAGTTAGGGAACATAAATATTGGTTTGTTGAAATGGCAGTATCTGCATATTTCTGTATAAATTCAGACATTTGCAGTATAGACTAAAATCAGCATGAAGGTTTTTTTCTTCTTCGGTGTGAATCACCAACCTTATATTTAGTCGGACAGACATAGTTTCTGAGACTTACCTCACCTCTACATTGCAAAGAGAGGACCGATTACTGGTCCTTGGGAACAGTATTTTAAGCCCAGGGCAACTGGTCTACATTCCCCAATCCCAAATTTCTTTTTGGAAACCGAACGCTTGATGTCATCTCACACGTTTTCTGCCTGATTAAGGTCTGAGGATATGATTGGTCACTCCATAACGTTAATCTTACTGGTCAGTAACCAACATTCTGGTATTTAAGGCTGTGGTCTTGTTGAAACACCCACTTCAAGCTAATTTCCTCTTCAGCATAAGGCCAACATGACCACTTCAGGGTGTTTTTATGTCTTCCAAGTGAATCATGATGCCTCATATGCAATAAACATGCCCAACACTATAGAAACAGCCCCACTATGCTTCATTATGGTCAATTGAGTTTAGTGTTTGGGGTCATTGGGCCCTAAACCCAAAAAGAGAACTCTGGCTTTCATCAGTGCATAAAATTTTCACTTCTTTTCAGGACAAACTGTTACGTCCTCTGTCATGTTTTTTTTTTTTCAACAATGGGACTTTGCAGTGGCTTTTTGTCGACTGCCTGGCTTCACATAGGCATCTTCAAATTGGTAGTGTTCAGGGACCATGTTTGATTACCATTTGAGTGTCACCTGAGTCTCTTTCTTGCCATTTTTTTTTTTATTTTTAGTTTTGCTCTATGTCTCTGTAATTTTGGCTTCTATCGTAAAAGCATTTGAGATAATTTTATCGGAGCAGCCCGTCATTACCTGGATTTCCCCACGTTTCCTCCTCTCCAGTCGAGTTATTATTCAGTGTAGTTCATCTAAATGACCCATTTTAGATTTTCAGCAGCTTCACTTCTAAAAGTAAGGGCCTCCTGTTGGACAACAGTTTTTTTCCCACAGAACGGAAAACCTCCCTGATCTAACTCCACAAAGCTATAGTTTTAAAGCCAAGCTACACTCGCTGTGTAGTGAGCATCAAAATCTCATTGCATATCACGCATGTCCATGTGAGGCATGCTATAAAGGTGTACTACAGGTTGTGTTACACAAGTCAGAGCCAACATCAGGATTCAACATGCAGCAAGGTGGACATAATCGAGGTTCCACTCACCGTTTGGTGTGTAGGGCTGCAGCCGGCTGGATATGTGTTTGTTCCTGTGAGCTCGGGCTTGTTTATAGGAAAGCGGCACATTAGGGTGCCCCATTTTACTCCGCCCTGTCGTCTCTGAGGTTCTGGTGATGAAACTTTCTCAGCCTGACATCATTGTGGCCGTCCTCTGTATCCTTTCCTCACTTTTCCCTGGAGCAAAGGCGTGTTGCTCTGAGGACCCTTCACAAGAGCCTAAACTTAACTTTTATCTCACAGCTACGCTCCATACTTCCTTCCAGCGCTTTTCAGCTCAGACACTTTACTTTTTGTTCCATGCCCGCTCTGCTCTGCTCTCTCTCCTGCACTCTCCAGCTGGCTCTCTTGGTCCCTGTCAGGATTAATACGGAGCAAATCCTCACTAAACCTGCGCTCTCATGCAGCCTCTGTGAGTGCGTGTGCACTGTTAAGGTATTAGCACTTGGCTGACTCTGCCGAGTTTATTCCTACCGCCCCACAATCTCACATAATGCCTTTCGGCTTTCTAGAACATCTGAGTGAAAACAACACGGACAGATGGGAGATCTGGCATCTGTTTTCCTGCACAGGTGGAGTGTTAGGTGGAACCTTTGCAGACTGGCTGTCTTTATAGTTTAAACTGATGATTAATATACTGAACGTAATCTCGCCTTGACCTCTTTTTCAGATTCACCATCACAACAAAGTTCCTACATATCTTTGTAATTAATTAAAAAATGTCTACTTAATAATCTTTAGGTGCTATTCTATATAAATATAACCCATTCATTATGAGTTCATGGGAAATGTTTCACACTAGTCAGACGTTTTAAACTACGCAACCTGCAAATATCAGAGACGAGAAAAATAAAAGATGGCTGGATTATGGGACACAAGTGGATTGATACCTGGGTAAATGCAAGGATCGATAAATAGCTGGATAGATAATAGAGAACTGGATGAATTGGTGGACCACAGTCAGAATGGGTGGACTGTATGTTGAAACAATAGGATAGGAACACAAAGCCTGGATAAACTGTACAAATATTTTTCCATATGTATCCATGACCTGGAAAATATTCAAACCCCGAAGTGCACAAGATACTGAGTCTAAACATCTAATTAATCGAGTCCTCCCCTGAGAGCTCTGAGATAGAAAACAAAGTTTTAGTCACAATAAAGATAAGGGGAAAAAAAAACACAGTAGCAAAGTGTTTGTATTTAATCATTTACTGAAAACAGAAGTTATTGATAACACCTTTGTGTAACTAATACTCTAAACAATAAATAAAGATGTATTGAAAGCTTATACATCTTCTTATACTTGACATTTTTCTAACAAGTTCACATTCAAACAATTAACCTTTACTGAAAATGTAACATTGAAGAGAAATGCTACTTATACTCAATACATTTAACACTTGCAGAACATGTTTTTATCTATTTTTGACATTTGTAAAATGGGCTTAATTGCTTTTATAAATATTTAATTAGTGTAAAAAAAGGGGGTTTTAATTGCAGAACTATAGGATTTGCCAAATCCTATCTTGCATGGTTTGAATCCTTAGATTATTTACTAAACTGTAAAAGAGTAATTCTATCTCCCTTAAGTTTGTTATATACCTGAATGAAAAAGTGTTATTGCAGGTAGTTTTCCCAGAGTTTTGAACAATGCCCAAAGGAAATGATGAAATGAAAGGTAAAAGACAAGAGTCACAAGCCCTGTGTTAAGATTGAACAGTCATCTTGATCAAACTAAAGTTAAAAAAAAAGAAAAAAAAAGAAAAGAAAAATAGATCGGCCAGTGATCAAAAACACCCAATTTGGCTTTCACCGGCTCTGATCAGTGATCGGTTGAACAAATACAATCCCTTGTTTATCTAATCCATCAAAACTGCAAACCAGCAATTCTTTGTTGGATAAATGCATCTTGTTTTAAACCTAATAAAAGTCAAATAAAGGTTTAGAGGTCATGATTTGATGAATGAAATGGGATGAGTTTGTAACCTGTTTGGTTTCCTTAAGATCCAAACTACCTCTTTCAATAACCTGTGACCAAGCTTTACTTATTGTATGGTCAATGTTTTGTACATTTCATTGCTGGATTGAAATAAATTGAATAAATTTGTATGTGAAGGTTCTTATAAAGGAAAACCAAATCAGTAGATCAGTATTGGTCAGTAAAAGCCTGAAGGATGCCTATCTGCAAACATCCATACAATCAAAGTCTAATGGGGGAAAAACCTCAATAGTGGTACACAGAGCCAATTGGTAACTTGTTCACCACGTATAACCTCATTGACAAAGTTTATAAGGGCATTTTCACAAACATACAGCTTCTTAATTCATTTCACGAGAGACTGAGGATAAATTGAAAACATAACTTTTTCGTAACGTTTGATGCTGCTCCAATACGATCAGTGAACAGATAGCGTATTTCAACTATATTTTAGTTGTTTATCTATGTTAATCTTGATTATTGTGGCTTACAGGTATTGAAACCCCAGAAACAATAACAAAAAGAATTGTTAACACAGAAAGGTCAAGTTATGGCCTTCGCTATCATGGGGAAGTCTGCTGACTTAACAGTTGTCCAGCAGACAGCCAAGGAGGCTGTGTTCACTAAATGCTTAATCCAAGCATATTAGTGGAAAGTTTGGTGGAAGGAAAAAGGTATCAAAGCAAACCTGAGATAACCATCATGAATTGGCGTTGTGGTGTAACAACAGCAATCCATGATATTCACAAGGTTTGGACTACAGCTGGAGTCTGTGCTTCAAAAGCCACCAACTCCACAAACCCACTCATTTCTAGGCTAGTGGGTCCAGATTCCTCTTCTCAGATGAAAGTACATTTTTGTTTTTTTTCATTTGGAAATCAACATTTGCAAGTTGGCAGGAAGAGTCAAAAGAGGCATCGTCAAGAAGATAGGAGACACATAATCCAACAAACAAGTTGAAAACCACGCCACCTGGGCTTCTTCTGTGGCGCAACAGGCCGATCGCCTCCATGCTATGCCACACTGATGCACAGCCATGACTAAGTACTGAGCGGACTGATACTATAGTGTAAATACAATACACATACTTTTCAAAAGGTCCAAATTTCTGAATTAAAAAAACGTTCTAATTTTCTGGGGGGAACATTTTTTTTCCCTTAGCTGTAAGCCATAATCATCAAAAAGAAATGATTGGTTGAAATACATCTCTCTGTCTTTAAGGATTTAGCATAAGTTTCAGTTTTGAAATGAATATAAGATTAACTTTTCAACAATACCCGATAATTGTGATAAACCTGTATTTTCAATGCTTTTTTTTTAATTCAACCACTGCACACTAATCCTACTATATCAATATAGGTTTTTTGTGAATTGCGGATTTCCTGCTAATAAGCTGAACGTAGACACAAGGAACGGTGAGAAAAACGGGAGCTGTGTCTAGAAGCTGTACCTCTAACAGCCTATGTGTTTGAAAAGAGTTTAGGTGTCAGAAAACACTAAAAGATGTGGCAGAGTGTGACTGATCACTTTTTTTTTTTCTTCATAGGAGTCTAGGTGACTGAGTCTAGCTGGTGTGTTGTCCTGGAGTATCGGTTTAAATCTGGTGATTCCAGCAGGTGTCAAACAGTTGCAGCATCATTCAGACCACCAGAAACAGCCTCGTAACCCACAGAGACCAGGGTGAGGACATTATTCTGCATATTATCCGGCTTGCTCTGCTCTTCCTGCGACACAACAGCCTCAGAGGACCCCAAATCCATCCTCATCTTCTTCCTGTCTCTGGCTCGTCCCTTGCTTTTTAAAAGGATTTTCCCCGGCTCCTTTGCCCCCCCGCAGGTCTTGTGAGGCCGCTCGCTGTCGGATGACTGCAGCTTGCGTTGGCGCCTGCGGATGCGGCGGGACGGCATACCCGAGTCAGCGGGGTCCGACGCCGCCGCGCCGGACAGGATGCGAATCTGCTGGTCGATCACCGTGACGACCATGTCCAGCGCGACGTCCAGCATGCCTAAACCGAGGCCATGGGTGACGTTGTCAAACGCACCACTGTTTACTGGGTCCTTAAAACATTTCCTCATGTCCTCAAGATGATTCCTGCGGGGATAAAGGCAAAAGAGTTAGCCTGGCATGACTTGAGTCGCTTAAACTCGCTGATTTGGACTTATCGTGGGCACACTCGTACTTTGTTTCAATAATTTTGGACCAATGTTGAACGGTATTCGTCTCGGGGATGAGCTGTTTAGCCATGTTACCGTAGTCAATGTAGTCATGGGAAAAATCCTTCATATCTTCACACAGAGCTCCGTTGTCACCTACAAATGGAAGGGAGATAAGTGAATAAACACAAACTGAAAATTATATTAACGTCCCACTTAGCCATTTACTCAAATGTACAGCACCTCACAAAAATACTCAATCAACTTTTTTCCCCATTTTGTCAATTTCTAACAAACTTCAATCTATATTAATGAAACTTTATGTGACAGACCAAAACAAACCGCTACTCATGAAGTGGAAGGAAAGGGATATAGAGTTAATTTTTCTAAGGAATTTTGTATTTAGCTTCCCTTGGTCAATATGTTGCTGAAGCATTTTTCGCTGCACTTATAACTTCAAGCCTTTTGGCGTACTTCTCTACTAGCTTTGCACATCCAGAGACAGATTTTTTTTGGCTCTTTCTACTTTGCAAAATTTCTCCATTTCACTCGGTTTGGACAGAAATAGTCTGTAAACACCCATTCCTGTGTTTTGCTGCAAATTTTCAATTGCACTTAGGTCTTAAGTGCCTGGAGAACTGGGTCAGCCTCTGTGGTACAGCACTCCACTGGTTGAAATCCTACTTAAAGGACAGGGACTTTTTTGTGTCAGTAGGTAACTTTACATCCCAGACGACAAAAATCACATGTGGGGTTCCCCAAGGGTCCATCCTGGGTCCCCTCCTCTTCAATATCTACATGCTCCCCCTAGCTCAGATCATAAAAAACAACAACATCAGCTACCATAACTATGCAGACGACACACAGCTCTACATCACCATGTCCCCAGGTGACTATGAACCCATTCAAGCACTGAGTAAATGCCTAGAAGAAATCAATGCGTGGATGTGCCAAAATTTTCTTCAGTTGAATAAAAACAAAACAGAAGTAATAATATTTGGACCAATAGAGGAGAGATCAAAAGTTAGCACACAGCTTCAGTCGCTTCAGCTAGAAACCACTGATCAGGCTCGAAACCTGGGTGTAGTGATGGACTCAGACCTGAACCTCCAAAAGCATCTAAAGACAGTTACAAGGTCGGCCTTCTATCACCTGAGGAACATTTCCAGGATTAAAGGACTAATGACTCAGCAGGATCTGGAAAAACTAATCCATGCGTTTATATTTAGTAGAATTGATTACTGCAACGGTGTCTTCACAGGTCTGCCTAAAAAGTGGATCAGACAGCTGCAGCTGATCCAGAACGCTGCTGCCCGCGTTCTCATTAAGACTAAGAAAGTAGAGCACATCCCCCCAGTTCTAAAGTCCTTCCACTGGCTCCCTGTATCTCAGAGAATCGACTTTAAAATACTTCTGTTGGTCTATAAATCCCTGAATGGCTTAGCACCTAAATACATCACAGACTTGTTATCAGTGTATCAACCCTTCAGACCATTAAGGTATTCTGGCTCCAGCCTACTCTGCATACCTAGAACCAGAACTAAACAAGGAGGAGCAGCATTTAGTTCCTATGCTCCACTTATCTTGAACAAACTTCCAGAAAATTGTAAAGGTGCAGAAAGCCTGAGTTCCTTTAAATCAAGATTAAAAACACATTTGTTTAGGATTGCCTTCAACTTTTCTAGTTAACTGAATCACCACTTTTTTGTTCTTTTTCTATCTACGTTTTATTCCTACTTGCTTTTTTTCTGTTTTATTTTGCTATATTTTAATAATGTAAAGCACTTTGCATTGTCTTTGTACTGAATTGTGCTATATAAATAAATTTGCCTTGCCTTAAATTTGACTAAACTAGATTAGATTAGAACATATAAGTATGCTCTTATCTAAACGACTCCATTGGGGCTTTGGCTATGTATTTGTTACTGTTCTGCTGAAAGGTGAACCTCCTTCACAATCTCACAATCTTTTGCGTCCTCTAACAGGTTTCAGTCTAAGACTGCACTGTATTTAGCTCCATCCATCTTCCTTTTAACGTCTACCAGGTTCCATTCTCTGGTGAAATATTTAAAGGGGCATCAGAGTAAAAATGACTACAAAAAAAAAAAAAAAAAACTAAATGCTAGTTTAGATTTTAACTCATAATTATTTTTGAAAGCCATGTAGCTTTTCCTTCCATTTAACAATTATGCCTGGCTTTGTATTGGTCGATCACACAAACTCCCAATGAAACAAATCATAGGTTGTGACAAAAGGACATGAGTAGTTTTAAACGGTTTCACATTTGCTGCTCTTTATTAAAAGCACATCTGTCACCTTCAGTGAGCTTGGAGAACGAGGAGGATACTGCGGTAGTCGTGCTTGGCATGAGGCCAAGGACACTCAGCGACTCCAAAAGCGTTTTCTTGCTGGCTGGGCCTCTGCTGACCCGAGTGTACGCTGCCAGAGACCGCAGGGACATCTTCTCTGGGGCCTGCAGACGCCTTTTAATTTCATCATAAGAGATGAGATATTTCCCTGAGGATGAGGTCAGACAGAAGGAGACGAATCAGCACAGCAGGGAGAATTTATGCAAAACACTTCTTGAATAAAGTGTGACGACGAGAGGGCAGACTATTAGATTTTTAAGTGGAACTTTTATCAGAAGACTTCCTGCAGGCCCAAAAACTTTCCCTAAGGGTCACTTACGAGCCTTGGATCCTTTCATGTTGGGATCCAGGAGAGAAGACACTTCTGCGAATGGCATCTCGGCGACAGACTCGGAGTTTGCGCTCGAGTTTGCTGGCATCTCCTGGTGTTGGATGACTTCCTCCCCCTGGTGTGGGGCAGCGGCCTGCATCTGTGGCTGAACCTGAGTCTGAGTGCTGTGCATTTCCATGTGGTTCTGGGCTAACTGAGCCTGACCTTGTGCCTGCGGAGGGAGCACTAATGGATTTTCGGATAAACCTTGCATCCCCATGCCACCTACTGATAGGTTGCTGCCCTGCTCTGGGGACACCTGAAAAATGCTCATAACTGGCTTTACAACTGTGAAAACCATGTTTGCTTGGGGGTCCAGACTGACCAGCCTGGAGGGAGGGTCCATATTTTTTGCAAAGAAAATTTATTTCAAGCAGAAGGAGTAGAATAAAAGGATACAACTACTATTTCAGCTTTACCTTTAAGTCCTGGATACATAGTCTTTCTACAACTCTAAGGGCGATAGATATAGCTAACCAAAGAAAGGGAAACTGCTCTTTCTGCTCTATCAAGAAAATAACATTTCAGATGGATTAGTTATGTTTATTATTGATGCTCTGAAATACTCCTGACAACACAGCACAGGATTTATTCTGAAAAAGAAAACAAAACATGATTAGAACTTATTTATTAGAACTTTTTTATTTATTTTTTTATTTTTTTTACTCTAAACAGTCACTGTGCAAATCTGAAGTAAATGTTTTACAAAGGTTTAGAGTAAAACAATGACAAATACAAAATGAGTGTATTATATCTAACTGGGAAAATGACTTGAGTAGAATAGAAATATTCCTTATTGGCTCACAGGGGGGAAATACAGACCAGCAGCAAAGTGAAACGAAAATGGAAGCATGCAGATACACACTGGGGTAAAGCTCTGTATCTAGCAGGGTCAACAAATATATAACAAATATATCTCCACCACATCATTTAAAAAAAATATTGTACACACATAAGTTTTCGTCCACACGAACCCACACAAATACGCCGCTGAGCATTGTTTTAAACACGCCAGATGCAAAGGGGGAAGTGTACTGCGCAGCTAAAACCTGTGTCAGCCAATCACAATCCTTCAAAACAATCCTTCAAATAGCTGAACTCCAAGCGCTTATTCTCCTTTGCACCTCAATGAATTGGAGCAGTTGGGCTTGTAAAAACAAAACGGGCAAAAAGTGGCGGAACCAACGTAAAAATCAACACCTCTCTGATAGCATTATTTTTTTTTTACTGAACTGCATGGACAAGTCAGAAACTACGGTCACATATGTGACATCAGTGCTGCGCTAGTTTTCGCCAACTGCGTGCGAGGGACCCCAGAACGCTGTTTTGTCGTGCACACACGCAATCACAAAAACAGGGACTGCGTCTGAAAAGGTCTAAGGGGTAAGGACTCTTTAGCTAAAGTGGAAGTGGGCCAACATTCACCCTAAGTGCTGTCCGAATAGTGCAGTGAGTAAGGAAGGAGGTAGGAAAAGGAGCCTGTATGCTTCCTACCATGGTACCTTTAGCATAAGGAGCTCCCATTGTCCTTCACCAAATACTAAGAAGCTATAAGGAATCCTACAATCCTTTGCATGACATGGTGGATAAGCACAGTTATTTTTAAATGGTTAGCACCACTATAGGTGGTGTGGAGCTTGGTCAATCCGCAATGTTAGTACTATTTACAGTGACATTATTGCTTCATATGTAGGCCTACTGTGTGTGACACATGCAAGTGTACGAGCCTTCATATGAGTTGGTTTGTGGAATGGAGAGCTTTAGCCATTCGCTACAGTTGTCTAACTTACATTTTTTTTTTTTGTAATTCTGTTTTGGCAGGCTGTAGGCCTGGATTTGACTAGTGTCATCCATGTGAGTTTCTGTCTCATAATCATTTACGAGTTAAAGGCTTTCGAAAATCAGCATAGCCGTCCGAAGCTCCTTTCCTACCCAGGATAGTGAGTAGGAAAGTCGCTACTGTTCACCTCATGAAAGGTCAAAGAACAGGAGCAAGGAACAGGATTTATAATAACATATTGGACAGAGAGGGATTTTACTCAAATCTCCACTTTGGTCAGAGTTTACATAACCGTTTTTAGTGATGTAAAATGGAGTTTCCCTGTGGATGAAAGGCCAAAACGCATAAAGACTTATTAATTTAC
Organism: Fundulus heteroclitus; assembly: GCF_011125445.2. Lineage (NCBI taxonomy): Eukaryota > Metazoa > Chordata > Actinopteri > Cyprinodontiformes > Fundulidae > Fundulus > Fundulus heteroclitus. The sequence continues at coordinate 14,230,571 of NC_046370.1, forward strand.
CAAGATATACGGCAACGAGTGGACTAGGCCTAAGAGTTGGAGACTGTAAATTGAGGGCAAATTTGCAATATGAGAAAAACACTGTACCATATTTTTTGGACTAGAAGTCACACTTTTTTTCATTGTTTGGCCGATCCTGCGACTTATAGTCTTGGATTGTGTGAAATGTTTAAATAAATGCGTAAGTTATAGTCCAGTGCGAGTTATATGTTTTTTTTTTTCCTCTTTATGGCGTATTTTTTGACTGATGCAACCTACATCCTGGAGCGCTCATGGTCCAAAAAAATAGGGTAGTTATTAGTTAAAAAGCTTAATCGTAAAACAGAGAGCAAAACATGAAGGATGCAAAACATGTAAGCCTAGTGCATAAAATTACCAAGACTTTACAAAAAACAAAAACAGATGTGGAAAGTCAGAACAGCTCCACAGCAAATTATGGGGAGACAAAAAAGATGGAGGGGGACGAAGAAGAAGAAGGATGAAGAAGAAAACTGTTTGAGACTGTTGTACTTTTATTTTTTATCATAAAATATTAGTTATATTCTTAGAATATTATCAGGTTTTTGTTTGTCAAGCGTGATTTAGAGTGAGCCATTATTTGTTCAAGTTATGTTTTAATACAGAAGTCATTATAAAATCCAAGTGATTTTTGTGCTGTTGACTTACAAAAGCCTGTTCTTTCTAATCAAACAGAGAAAGCATACTTAAAGGCTTTCATTTTCAAGCCTTCTTTAAGTTAATCTCATTAAAGTGTTTCACGACTCTTTAAGCAAACCAAAATATGATCTCTCTATGCCGACTACAGAGCTCAGCTGCTCTATAAACAGAACAAACGAAAAACTTTACTTTCGGGATAAAACAGTGCAAGTTCCGTCCAAAAAAAACCTGTTATTTATGCTTAGGTTAAACTTTAAAAATTATACATGTGGGACAACTCATTAAAAAGTCACAGAAACTAGCAAATTTCGATACTTTTATTTTTTTGCACGTAAAGCTATTTTAATAGATTTATAACTACGATTATTTAACGGTGATTTAAATACTGCCTTGTTGACTATGCAGCCACCGCTCTGAACTTTAAGCTAACAACACCGTAAATTTGAACAAAACCGCCGCTTCCAACGCTACAAACAACCATCATGGCGGCCAGCCGCCGCTACTGTTACTGATTTTCTCTGTTTCGGCCACTGCGAAACGTCAAAGGAAAATCTGCTAAACCGGCGAACAACGCGGAGGCGCATGTTGTCTTTCAGATGCACATCCGCCCTGGTTTAAGTTGCGGCTGATGACGGTGGTGCTACTCACCGAATTGGCGTCTGGTTTTTTTTTTCTGCTAAAAGGCCACTGATCCTAGAACGGTCGGAGTCGAAGTCAGCGACATTTTCTCTTCTTCTCCGCTGTTGCTTCGGCGGGTTGCAAATCAGCCATACGTGCACCAGCATCCGCGAAGGCAATCCAAGCTCTGATTGGTCGACCGGCCCATCGGTCAGGTTAGAATCGTTTTTCATTGGACGAGAAAAAAACGACTTTAGACGTTACGTGCCTCTCTAGACACAGCATTCATGTTTAAGCGCATTGAGTTGCAATAAAATAATATAAAATTAGTCTCCTGAATAAATGAGGTGTTATCAACTTTACACAGAAAAGAAAGTAACTGATTTTGGCGAATACACTCTTATCCGCCTTTTGCATTTTTTTATTGACATCATTTTTAAAAATAGCCTTTTATCCTTCTATCCATATGCAAAATAATAAAAAAACATCCTCATATTCTAAGGCTTGTATTGCTGTCAATTTCATATATGTATGTGTGTCTGGTGTTATGTGGTTGCAGGATTCTCACAACACAGGATATCACAAATAAGGCGTCAGACAGAAAATTATGAGGTTACATAATAATGCATCAACATAATGCCAAGTAGTTTTTCCCCCCTGAACCAATAGAATGTGTTGTAGTGGAGACAGAATTATAGCAAGCATAATTTGCTGTCCATTTATTTCCCTGTGCACCATCTAGTGGACAATTTACAACATAGCATGCTAAATACACATTCAGACAACTTCATTCCTATTTTTCGAAAATATGATCAGTTCGGTGTTTATTTAACTCAGAATTTTGTAATCAGGAGCTCGGGAAACCATGACATCATCATCTAGTCTTTCTAAATTAGTTTAAAGGCATAGTAATCCAACTGAATTTGAAGAAAGTAATAAAACAACAAAAAGGTTTATTGTTCTAGTTATCTACTAAACAGGTTTCCTCTGATTTAATTTCAGACAGTGAGGAATAAAGGTTGTGTCTTTTGAATTTTATGTAAATATTAGGTTTAACTTTGAAATATAGTCTTCTACAGTTAAATTACCTTTTGCCTTACCATCATTTCCGCAACAAACCAAATAACCCAGCAGAAAGCAGATCAAAAAACATGTGCCAGGTTACACAATCCAGTAAATTTTTATTTAGGTACAAATAAAAAAAAATACAAAATAAAGGCTAGAAAGGAGCAAATATGAAAACTGTCAATATAATAAAAGAAAAAGGCATTTTTTAAATAGTTAATTAAAAAGTGAACGAGCTAAACTGGAAAACAAAACATCTTGTGGTGCTAAGTTATGCATCTGCACAAACATGATATTTAATAAGGAAATATTTGGTTTAAAAAGGCAGAGACCTCAATGTGGGGAAAGAATGTAGAATCCACAAATTATACACATCAAGTTTTTTTTTTCTCCACAAATATCAGCACATCAGTCTGACAAGAACAAACATTAACGCTATGAAGAATACATTTTAACAATTGCTTGGACTAGAACAGCACTGACATTGGAGTGAATGTGTAAGTATCCTCTGCTTTGTTTTGACAGATGAAGTCAGACTCTATTTACATCTGTATGCTGAGCTTATTGAGTATCCCCAACTCGTTTTCGTTTCAGGCTTTCATAACAAAGATCGAAAAGTACAAAAAAAAAAAAAAAAACATTTAAAGACACAACAAACAGCAGAGTTGCATTCACAGTGAGATTCACATCTTCGCAAATTCACCAAAAACACAAGATATTCAGCACGGCAGCGGACTACAGTGAAGACATCTGACAGGACAGAAAGGGCCCCGTTATTGTAAAAAAAAACGTCTGGGTGGACTTTAGACGAGTGGATTGTAGAGCCCGATGGAGGCCTCAGAGCCCGTAGAGGACGGCACCTGTGTGAAGGCATCCGGCCCTCCTCTGTTTACTCTGTGTCGTTTTCTCTCTCGGTCTTGCCTCATGTCCCTCACTCAGGGTTTCAGGCTCGGCTGGTGATGCTGTAAGTGCACGTGTTGGGCTCAGTGTCTGCGAGTGCGCTGGGCCCCGGTGCCAGTGGTGGTGATGTACAGAAGGGGGTGAGGCTGCCGGAGCTGAGGTCCTCTCTTCAAGTTATTAATGCTGGCTGTAGAGGACTCAGCATTTGCTCCTATGGAGACAAATTAATTGAATAAACACATCCCAGCAGAAGGATTGCCGCTTAGTATGCGCTGACAGAGACAACAGCTTACCTGCTTGTGTGTGAGTGCTGTGGTGAGGCCTGACTTTGGCGATGGGAGGGACCCCTCTGTACTGGGGACGCAGCATGGAGGCCTGGGGCTGGCCGTTAATGTGAAGATGAGGGTCCGACGTGCTGTCCAGAGGCCGGAACCTCTGAGCTGTGACGGCTTTGCTCTGAGGCAGCTGCAAGGGAGAGGAGTGAGGCGATGTAAGAAATGCACGGAAAAATGAGATCCCACATTAGAACCGGCATGTGTTGACTCTAACTACTCTAATGAGTTTTCATGGGAGTGATTACTAAGTTTTGGTATGCAGCTGTACCATTTTGCTGTCCCACTGTGTTCCAGATGACTCCTAATGGGATTTCTAATATATATATATATATATATATATATATATATATATATATATATATATATATATATATATATACACAGTATATCATCACTAATCAGATAAGTCACTGCTTTTGGTAGAAGCTCAATTCCTGTACAGCAAATAATTTATTAGTAGGATAGTGGTAATGCTTCACCAAAACCAGAAAGACACAGGAACGCAAAACAAGCACTCCAACACATGGAAAATAGCCGACATAGCAAAAAGTAAGCTAATGACCACCTCTAGCATGAGCAAAGAAGCTCATAGTTTAGCAAGTTGTGACTTCTTCAGCATGTTCTTGTTGTTTTTTTGTTTCTGAGAGCGCATTAACTAGCCTAAACAGAACTGGTCCGAGATTCTACAAAAGCAAGAACAATCTTGTTTGGGTCTAGCCTCTGCGTAGTTTCTCAGATGACACTCGAACACTGATTTCAAGCCTCTGTAAACTATGAAACACAGTAGTTCAGGTCATGCTAAAAAGGATTGTTGCAACTATTAAGGTAATGTCATTAAAAAAAATAGTACCTGCTAAAAACATATTATGTATGCCAATTTTAAATGTAATAAATCCAATAACATGATTACTTGGCAGTAAAGTTATACAGTTGTACAGTTTTTGAGCTAAAAAAAAACATGAAAACATTGTGCCTATAGTTTACCAAGTAATTGTGCACTGGCGCAGCGTAAAGGAAATCCTCTGAAAATCTAAGAACTGTGAAACACGTGTGTGGCCACTGTTCTTCTCCTGAATGCAAGCAGTTGTCTAATTGCCAAATGCACTTCACAATTATGATTTAAATATGTATATATTCTGAATTAGAATATAAGCAAATCATCCATATTCTTAAAATAGAAATTTAGATTAACAACTAATTTTTAAATAGGTTTTTATAACCATAATAATCCCAGGACCTTAATTCAATAGAAAACGCATAGGGTGACATCAGACATGCGGTTTCTGAGGCAGAACAAATAGAGACAGAGAAATGGTTGAATAATGTCCAATTGTCCCGGATGGGAATACCTGTTCACAGGTGCCAGAAGTTGGTAAACTCCATGCAACGCAGATGTGAAGCACCTTCTCAGAAACAGTGGTTTTACAGCTTAATATTGGTTTAGCGATACACAGGAAAGCCAAATTATTTTTGTAAAATCGTCCCCCTCTTTTGAACAGAATGAGCAATGTTTCCAATACATGTGCGTATTCTGAGCTACAGTCACCTTAACATGCGCACCTATTATGAAGAACACAGCTGTACGATCTGAAAGGGGCTTTAGTCCAACAGCATGTCTGGGTACAGATAAGGCTCCATTTGGGTGCAGGTCTAGACAGCGGGCAGTGGTTTGGGGAGCTTCACCCTAGACTTTTGCCCTCTCTCAACTTTCATTTGTAGGTTTAGATGCAGGCAAACGTGACACAAAATATGTGTAAAAGTACTATTACATCATATTTGATCCATCACTTTGTATTTATTTTGAGGGTGGGCTGAAACCTGCAACGTATTTAACACTTCTCAACATTAAATAATAACAAATTTAAAGTACTCACTGCTTGACCAGTGACCTCAAAAGACCTGGAGCGCCTTTTCTTACGACGTGCCTCGAAGTCCAACTCGCGAGGTGTTTGGTTCTTGTTGGCAGCGTGGCGGTTTCGAGGACGCGTCCAGGTCACATGCAGGCCCGGTCCCTCCCCTGTGCTGCTGGACAGGTTATCGTCAGAGGTGGCGTGTCTCAATTCAGGGCTGGGTTGCCTCCCGCGCCGCACGGGTAGACCTCTAGGGGGCGCCTCGATCAAAGAAAGGTTGCTTTTCTGCTTCTTGGGGTCCAAAGGAGAGGGGGCGGCAGGTAACCGCAGGACGTCCACCTCCAGGGCTTTGGAACGTCGACGGGCTGCTTTCACCACGATGTTCTGGACGCCTTTAAGGATCTGCTGCCGTTCTGTGCAGACATGGGAAAATAAATGTTTTCTTACTTAAGCTTAACAGTTTCTGCAGGGGTACAAAAGACAGAAAGATGCACATGAAATATCTGCTTGTTTGTTTTGTTTTAATATATAAACATAATCTGCACCTGGGATGTTTTTTTTTTTCTGTATTTTTACAAAGGGACTTATTGCCAAATACTAAGGACATACATAGTGATAAATTCATTTCTGACTTGAGGGGATTGAAGGCAAAAGGCGTTGAAATCCGTCATGATTTGTCACATTACAACCATAAACTACAATGTATTGTGGAAGTGCATGATGGGGAAATGGAAAAACAAGGATACACCGTAACAAGTGTTTTTTTAAATTTACAATTTCAAATCTAAAAGGTCTGATATTTGTATTAAACCAGCCGAGTCCAGTCTAAGTGGCTTCCCTGTAACTCCAGAGGAGAAGAATCTCCACAGCCTGACGTGGCCGCTACCATGTTTCCCAATCGGTCGGTGTCTTCAGGATGTCTGGATGCATTTTATATCTGAGACATGTTTCATTTTGGTGACTAGAGCACTTCCTTTCACATGTTTCCTGTGTCCTTTCAAGGCTTGCAGTCAACAGCAAGCTTTTTTCTCACCACTCTTCCAAAACGGCCAGATTTGTTAAGTGCATAACTAACAGCTACCTAAAGCATGAACATCTGCATCTTTTCCTGAATTAACATAGACTTCTCCTTGCTCACAGCCTGCCCAGCGTTCTTTGGTCTTCATGATGCTCTATTTGCCAATGAGTTGATTTTTGAAGGCAGCTAGTTGCAGTGGATTTTATGTACCAGCATAGAGAGGCCTGAGTACAAACACAAGCCGCAATTAATTTTAATTTTCACCATTATTTTCCTTCCACTAAACCATTATGTACTACTCTGATGTACTTTACTGGGATTTTATTTGACAAACCAACACAAAGCTTAGAGTTGTGTTATTACTTGTTGTTACTACACTTCTCTATTGACACGAGTTATGAAAAGAGAGCTGAACGTATCTAAATGTCTGACATAACGATCATTTATTAATAACGTTCTATTAGGTGTCGATTCTCAACAACACATCAATGCGGAACTATTTAGTGATCATTGATCTGACTATTGACCTCAATAAAAAGGATTAGAGACAAACAACATTTTAAACCAAAGTTTTTCAGTTTATTTATTAGTGTAAATGAGAAGTTGGGTAATCAGTGATTGATATATTGATTAGTTAAGCCAATTTGAGCTTTTTCCCGTTTTTGAATGCCCCTCCTTTAAGCAGATTTGTGTCACATAAACAATCATGACTTCATTTTTGTGATATATGACTTTGCAGGGATCTAAAAACACATCACAGAGATATTTGAAGGATTGTGGAAAACAAAACTGGTAATTTGCTGTGTTTTTATGAAAACTAGCTCTAAGTCCATCAGCGGAACCACTTTAATAAAAGCGTGCTTGTAACAAACAGCCCATGATGAATAATATATCTGAGGAAGGAACTTACCATTTCGAAAAAGGGCCATATCACCCCCAGCTTCGCTGCTCTCGGGTGATGAGTCCAGTTGGCTGCTGATGCTGTTGCTGAGATGGCTGTAGCTTGTGAAGCTTTCAGGAGCCAGAGGCTGCAGCTGCAGACATGAGAATCAGACAGATTTATTGCCACCTAACATTTACTGCAGTGAATTTTACTTTGATCAGTGCAGTGCCTTTTCAATTTCAAATCTTGTGCTGTACATTTCTTTCTGCAAAGAAAGTTTAATTTTCGTACATAATATAATTTTAAACCCAAAATAAAAATCTAAAGAGGTGAGAAAAGAACATAGGTACAAAAAAATCTTTAAGAGGTTAACATCTGTGTGCACCTAAATCAAAAAGAAGTTGGTGCTGTTTAAGGAAAAGAAATGTATGCAGCATTTTTATGAATACAGCAATAAAAATACATGAAATAAGTTAGCTCATTTCAGTCATTCAATTCCTGATGGTAAACTTGCACTTACACACAAACAGCGACACATTTTATTACTCTTAATGTGATTAACTTGACTTATAGATAATGAAAACCTCAAAATAAGTTTGGTATGAAATTAAAAATTTTAAATAGACTAATAAAGAATTATTTACAAAAGAGAAATGTTGGCCTACTGGAAAAGATGGTCTTTTTGCTAGAATTACTGTACCAATGCGGCACAGCATGGAGGCGAGCAGCCCATGGCACTGCTCAGCTGTTAAGGAAGCCCAGGTTGCTTGGGTAGTGGCCTTAAGCTCATCTGCATCGTTGGATCTGGGTTCTGTCTTCTTTCTGTTCACACTACTGTCTAGCTTTTTCTATGGCGTTTGTGTCAGTTTGGGTGAGTTTTCTGGACAATCAAACACAGTGACACCACGGTCATTGAACAAGCATTGGATCCCTTCGGCAGTGTGGGCAGCTTCCAAGTCCTGCTGTAAACTGAAATCAGCATCTCAATAAAGCCTGTTTTCTGAAGGAAGCGTGAAGGTGTCTAACATCCCTGGGAAGATGGCTTTGTTGACTCTGGACGTCAGAAGTCCACCATTATCTCCACAGTCTTGAGAGAGTTAAGCTCCAGGTGGTTCTGACCGCACCAGTGGACCAGCCGATCCACCTCCTGTCTGTATGCAGACTCATCATTGTCCTGTATCAGACCAATTACATTGGTATCATCTGCAAACTTGAGGTTCCGGATATGTTTATTCGATACAAATATTACATTTGTAGTTCATGTCCTAGAACTACAACTGTAATGGCTTGTAACCCATTCCACAAATTGTGAATCTACCCAAACGTCTGAATGGGTTTAGATTCAAAATCCCCTCAAGGGTGTTTTCTTATTTATTCCTGTTCCTTGAACACCTTTTTCTGGCAAAACCTTTCCCTTCACTCAACGTTCTATTGACATGCTGCAGCACTGTGTAAAGAGCGAGCTACTTTAGCAATGACTTTCTCTGGTTTAACCTCCTGGCGGGCAAGGTTCAACCCCATTGATTGTGTAAGATGTAACATAACAAGATACTTTCTGATTGTCCTTATGTAATACTCAAATTTTGAGAGACAGAGAATTTTGGATTTTTTTTAACTGTAAAATTTAAAGAAGCAAACACTTGAAAAATATGACTCCATATTTCATATAATATACAAGTTTACCATTTTGGAGAGAATTACTGAAACAAATAAGCTTCTTGGCAATATTCTAATTTATCGTGATGTACCTCTCATGATTACATGAAACAAATCAGAACAGTTAGTGTTCCTCATGATGGTCCTTACCTCTCTGTTTCCTTTCCCATTAATGTGTATTGGAGGAGGGGTCATCACAGCCGAGTTCTTTATCTGCTTGGCATGGGAACGGCTCTTAAAAACCCTGTCACTAAGGCAGAGATAATATGCAAATGATTTATGTATATTTTGTTATAGATGTATATAATGAATATGAAATAGGAATATGATCTCTTACGGCTCAGCTTCTGGTAAAATGGGAGGTAAAGTGTGTCTGCGCATTTTGGCTTGACCTCGTCGGTTCTCTGTGAATATGTTGCGTACGCTCTCCTGGTCGGAATCTACATCCTGTGTGTAATCGCGACTGAGACCTGGCAGAGAAATCTTTGGTAAGGATCCCTCCTGTAAATCAGAATACAGAAGATAACTCTCATTATTCATCCCATCACTGTAATTTATATTTGAGCATCTTCATCCATCCACTGTGTATACCCGCTTGTCCTTGCAGGGTGGCGGGTGGGCCTGGTGCCCATCTCAAGCTGTCATTGGTCGAACACCAGGGTACACCCTGGGTAATTTGTCAGTCATTTGCGGTGCAACACAGAGACACACAACCATGCACACACACCTAAGGGCAAATTTAGAGAGACCAATTGGACTGTGAGAGTTAGCCGGAGTACCCGGAGAGAACCCACACATGCATCAGGAGAAAAGGCCAAATCTACACAGAGAGACCCCTAGCTGCGATTTCAACCTAGCAACTTTTTGCTGCAAGGCAGTAGTGCTACCACTGTGTCGCCCTTTATTTAAGCATCTCAATGCACTGATTTGCCATGACTCTGTTACCTTGACGGATTGTCTGGTGGTCACCTTGTCCAGGGCTACAGCTCTCTCCAGTTTTCTCTCATCCAGCTCCCTCATGTACATCTCATACAGTTCCTGGAGGTGCGGTGGCACCAGCAAGCTGTGCTCTGAAACATACAGTGACACATGCAACTAGTAAAAAAAAAATGAAATAAATCAAATGCACTTAGAACAACCAGACCTTGGGTCTCATGTACAAAAGCACCTGTTAAGGCACCTTATTCCATGGAAAAGTTCAACAATAAACAGACATCTTTATAACTGGCGTATGCGCATTTGAACAACCTGCGGGCTTGTTGGCAGCACCTTCAGGGCAGGTTGGGCACTGTTAATAATTTAAAACGTTTTCTATCTACCAGAGACTAATGAACAATTAATACATTACCATGTAGGCAAAAACATTATCGGAAATTGACACAATGCTCTAAGCGATATTGTACGTTTTTGAAATTCAAATATGTAAGGCACTGTGCACTGAGTGTTGATGAGCAGTGGTAACAACCCACAGTATGATTTTTAGTACTGCATTAGACTCCATTGTTTATAGCAGAAAAGAAGCTATACCTGAATTTATTTTTGTGTGGTTAGGAAAAATGCTTTACGCAATGTATTGTATTGTATATGAGTTGAAAGATGCGATTTGATAATAACAGTTGACCAACAGATTGTGAGATTGAGCGAATCCAGGCTTTTTCTCAGTACGAATAAGCAGTGAAATGGGGGCAACAGGGACGACTTTCTCTGTCAATGACACAACAAGGTGCAGAGCCTCTGCTTTGGAGCCTTTAGCGGCTCCTCCAGCACATGCGGGGCAGGGTATGTAAACAGAACAGCACAGCATGTATGTGTTGACCATTCACATGATAAAATATAATTCACCCGAGGCGTAGCCATTTAGTAAGTAAACGAAGAAAAGTCCCTCGATGAAGCCTTGTTTCCTCTGGAGGATTGTGCACAAGCTTGAGGCGCTTGTTTAGTGTCATACATGTCGACTGGGAGGAGACCAGGAGGGAAAGATGGAGGGTTTCTCATTTCTCATTGGGAGTAGGGTTTACAGGTCAAACTAAACTGTCCTCCTCACTCATGGTTTGAATCTGTGCAGGATCAGACAAACTTCCTTTAACTATAATCGTTATTAACAATTTCTAATAAAGAAGCAGCTGACAGAAGGACTGGGACTTGCCAGTCGACCCTGAGCCGAGCCATGCCAGCTCTGTGAAATTAAATGAACCCTATTTGAGCCAGGTTCATGAAATTCCCATACGATGTTGCATGGAATCTTTGTACATGAGGCCCCAAGGCTGCATCTTATGAATCATTTCCTCAGCATAATGAATGTATGAAAAATGGACTCATGGAGAGTTTAATTGAACAATTCTTGCAGTGCACAAGCAATTTCATGAAAATGACTAATACAGTATAATGTTTCTGGAAATCCAAACACTCACCATCTATGAACTGTCTCTGCTGCTGAATGATCTCATCACACAGGTGTCTATGCTGCTCAAAGCGCTGCACCACAAAGTTTTTCTGCCGGATGACGTTGTCTTTGATCAGAGCGGTGGACTGCATCTCTGCGTTCTCGATCTCCAGCTCGTGGACCTTGCAGAGGAGAACGAGGACTTCCCGCTGCTCCTCTGAGCTCACCCTGCGAGGAAGCAGCTCCTCCAGGCGTCGGGCTCGATCCCGGAGCTCCATAAACTTGTGCTCTAGTAAACTCTTGAATCACAGAGATTTTTTTTATTTAGTACAGGACAACATCCAAAAATTATTTTAACAATGTTCTTTAAGAAGCTGACCTTCTGCTTTTGAATCTTCTTTTGTTCTCCCATGAGGGTGACTAGGTTTTCCCGAGCCACTGCCACCTCCCGGGTCTCTGTGCTGTCTGGGGGAGACTCTGGGGTGTCTGAATCCTTCTCGCTTTCGTCTTTATTGACACTTTCCTTCCTTCTTTCTGCACGCCACTTTCTCCTGCGCTTACTCTGCTCCTGCTCCCAGCTAGTGAACAAAAAAAAAGAAAAAAAAATGTAAACAAGATTTTTACAGACAGTGGCAATTACATGTTCTAAAGCTTCCAGGCTCAAATCTCATATAATTACTTCTTTTGAATAGACTTTCTAGTCAAGGAAATTCATAATTAGACTCGTTTCATTGTTAAAACTTCATTGAAATAATACCCACAGAGAAATACTTGCTGTACACCAATTCATTTCATTTAATTAGACCAGAGCCAGAATAAAAGGTACAAGAAGAATTCCATTTAAAGGCCAGAGCAAAGCTTTAGAATAATGAATATAGACTGAAAGTCTGCTGCTAACAAGTGACACTGTAATATCACACTTTAAATGGTAAGTATGCTGAGAAGTGAAAAGACACCGCAGAAATCCGACTGACTCTGCAATGGTGACAAGGTGTTTAGAGGTGTCGATCTGGAGCTCCATGCTGCTGCTCTCCAGCTCGATCAGACTCTTCCTGATCTTCATCTGCTGCCGGAAAGCATCCAGAAGCTGCTCCCTCAACTCGTCTATCTCTGCCCTGCTCTGCTGGCTGGAGTGGGCGTGGACCTCCGCTGCAAAAGAGGCAACAAAATCATAAAAGAAAAATTAATACAGTAGAAAAATGGAAAGATTTGTCTTTCACTTTCTTGAAGGAGAAAAAAAAGAAACATTTACCCTGGATGTTTCGGATGTTCGCTCGGTCAGAGCTGACCTGCAGACTTGCCTGCTCTGCGATCTTCTTCTTGAGCCGCTGGATCTCGCAGCGGAGGTCGGAGATGATGTTCGTGTACTGAGCAATGTGGTACGACACATTTATCAGGTTCTTCTTCACCTGAAGCAAACAGTGATGAGGAACATTGTTTCTGAGAAAAGTCCACTTCAATGTGAGCTACGGTTAAGGTGTAAATTAATGTTTACCCGTGTACGAATGCTTTTGGCACGGTCAGCGTATGCCAGGGTGTTTCGAGACTCCTCAAAAGCAATAGAGGCGGGGCTAATATGGGCTATCATCACTGTTCTGCTGTTCCCGCCCAATGAGTCCTACCATTGGATGATAAGACAAAGGCTCAGGAATCCAATAGGTAACACAGAGTCTTATACCACTTAAAATTTCTCTGACACATTGCTAGCACAAACATCAGCGTCTTTTGTAGGCCCGTCTTGTGATATATAGGACTTTACTGGACAAAATGCTGCATAATTGCAAAGTGGAAGGAAAATAATATTTGGTTCCATTAGTCTCTGGTAGATAGAAAAAAGTTTGTAACTAAAACCTTGTAAAGTTTGCCGTGCAATTGTTTCAGCCCCCGGAGACTTCATTATAATTAAACCTGAAAGTCTTCCAGGGCACGTGTCTAACAAATTTGTATTTAAAAATATGTTGGGCCAATAGTTTTGCAAAACAGTTTAAAACTGTTCAGTAAGACGTCGTTCAACACAAATTTTCAAATCCGGCCTATCTTTGTTAGATTTAGTTTTGGACTTTGACTAGATCATTCTAACACAGAAATAGAAATATGTCGATGATATTTTCAGGGAAATGTGCAGTGATTGTTTCCTACTACACATTTTATTTTGAATGTATTACACAAGGTTCAATCAGATCAGATCACATCAAATCCCCTTCTTCCACAAGTTTGGTGCGTCTCCTACATGGCTTTGGTCAAAATTTTTAATGAGACTTCTAACAATGGTATTGCTTTTTGCTACTCTTCCTTAAAAACAAGATTTCTGAAGTGCACAACTAAAACACGTTTTGCCAACAGATTCTAACACCTGAGCTATGGATCTATGTAGCTCCTCCAGAGTTACCAGGGACCATCCTGCCTGCTTCTATAAATAAATGCTCTTGTTGCCCAGCCATGCAGTTTAGGTCAACAGCATTGTCATGGTAAGTTTGCAGGCGTGTTATAATCTTTCCAGTTTTTGAAAGATGGAGAGAACAATGGTCTCTGTGATGTTTTAAACAGAAATGCCAGGCTTCTGAAAATGATGTTCATTTCAGTACACTCAAAACTTGGTAGGGCCTAATTTTGCACAAATTACTGAATCAGTGCAGCGGGGCATGGAGACATCAGCAGGTGGCACCACTGGGATGTAATGAAATCACAGGTTGCTTTGATAATGGCCTTTGGGTCATCTGTATTGTTGGGTCTGGTGTCTCTCATCTTCCTCTTGACAACCAGGACAGTTTGCTGGCCAATCATGCACAGTAACACCTTGGTCACTGAATCAGCTTTTGGTTATTTTCGCAGTGTGGGCAGGTGCCACGCCCTGCTGGGATATGAGGTCAGCATCTCAATAAAGTTTGTGGAGAACATTGGACCACTGATCTATAGCCAAGTCTTTGGTTCAGGAGTGGCTTGACATGAGGAATGCAACATTTGATGCTTATGTGTAGAATTCATCTGAGCATTGTGGCTCCTTATAGGCTGATGCTTGAAGGAATTGTGCTTGACAATCCTTCCAAGGCTATTTAATCTTTTCCTTCCACTTAACTTTCTATGAATATGTTTGGATACAACACTCATTGACAGAGAGAGATAATGACTGTCTTCTGAACATTTGTCAAGTCAGCAGTCTTCCTCATGATTGTTCCGCCTACTGACCCAGACTGTGAGAGGCTCAGGAAACTTCTGCTGGTGTTCTGAGCTAATTGGCTAATTATGATGCGACACTACAAGTTTCCAATGTTTAACCTTTCCACAGTACTGTAATTTTACGCAAAGCTGAATTTTGGGTTGTCATAATCTTCTAAGCCATAAACATGAAAATTACATGAAATAAAGGCTTGACATATTCACTCCATGTGTAATAAACTATATACTATGTGAGTTTCAGTTTCTGGAACAATTGACAAAAAATATTAAACAATTTCACAATATTCTAGAACAGAACACAAATGCACTACATACTGTTCAGATTTCCATTTTGCAGTTCATAATTCTGGCCTAATCTGTTGCTCTGTCAATGAAGTTTGTTTGAATTTTGTGCAAAAGTATGACTGCTTTTGCCAGACACTGTAAAACAAAGAAAAACATATAATAAAAGCAAAATCTTTTATCTATTGCAGTACCTTCAGGAGGCGAGTCAACTTGCTGTCTCGATAGTTGACGTACTTGCTGCCATTTTTGTCGCTTAGGGCGTTAATGCAGTTGCCCAAAGCCAGGAGGGAGCGATTGATGTGAGCGCCTTCTTTCAACCGCTGGCCTCTATTCTGAGTCTGAAAGAGGCAGAGATCGATGAGTAAGAAAACCTCTGAACTGGCAGGGGTTTTTAACGCTTCATCCTTGCGAGGTAGGGTCAAATGATAGCTTTCAGGAAAAGGAACAGGAGCGAGTCAAGAAATAACAAGCAACAAAGGCATCCAGCTAGTACCGGGGAGGTTTCAATTATATAGTCAATGCCTTAGAGACAAAAAGTCAGAGGCTGGACTTACAGCAGTTTCACCTCACTTCAGTAAAATACATTTTCCTTTTACTAAGTGAATAAATACGTTACGTACTTCATGAACAAGTTTGGATTCAGTAATATTAAGTTCAATCAAAAAAGGATATGGGTTAAAATGTAATATTCAAAACTATCAATCAGGCAAAACATCAAGTAAACATTGGTTCTTTTAGATTGGCTGGTGCCCTCACTTTATTCTCCATTAGTGATTTCTAAGATTTTAAAGAGCAGTGTAGACAACGAACACAGCAAGGTTAAGTTTTGAACTTAATGTTATCAAAAAAAAGATTTGTATAAACTCAAAACGACAAATCTGTCCACCTGAGCTGCTCGTTCTGAGCCGGCGAGGTCGATCATGAACAGCCGAGCAAAGCGGACCTCCTGCAGAACGTCACGACAGCGGCTCTGCTGCTTGACGGCAACCTGCAGCACAGCGTGGGAGCGAGACGACGTCTGATTAGCGGCTGTTGGCTCCTGCGTGCGCTGCTTGTTGCCCTTCATTAGCAACTCCATGATCTGAGAACGCACAAGTGACGCTTGTCAGGGATGTTTATAGATTAACCGTATGATGAAACCTAACAAGGTGTCCTCTCACCTCCTGGGCATTGATGGTAGACACCTCTGTGATGCCTGCAACTTGAATCACACCCTTAGAGTCTTCTCTTAGGTCCAAGAAGCCAGAGGATGGGTTCAGCAGGTCTCTGATCATCTCATTATAGATCTGTGAGCACATGGATAGAGGTATAATGTATTTATCAGAACATATTAATCAGTTGTGAGGATGTTTATACAAGCACATCTTCAATGATTAGAATGTTAAGGAATCCCCCAACCCCCCTAATTAAATTAAAAAAATACAAAAACATATAAATTACACACAGATAAATATTAACACTTATTGCTGTTATTTTGGAAGATTATGGTACATCAAGTTAATTGCTTCTACATATTATATTAATGTAAAAAGAAAGATAGGATAGATCTAAATTTTTCCAAAAAAAAAAAAAAAGCTCTGAGGGGAATGATTCCATGTCACATTTTATGGTAAGACGATGCTGGAAATTCTCAAAAATCTACTCATCAGTCATACTACTAACACAAAATCAAGGATTATACTGATTATTAATCCCACAACATAATCCCTAATTATATATTTAAAAAAAGGCTAAACCATACATAAGATCTTATTTCTACAAACTACTACCACAGGGTAAAAGGAAGTTTAGTCAGTTTACTAAAATACCTCTGCATTGTACAGTATGTGCACTCGCATAAATTACTGCATCAGTGCAGCACTGATACAGATTACTCTAGCACACTTTTTCCTTCAAATCAACTTTTTAATGTTTATCTACTAAAAACTGCCAACCCAACAGTATCCATACTTGTTTAGGTAATAACATTTCATTTAAACATAACATGTTATTGGTCTTTTGTAAGTAACATTTTTGAAGAGGTCTGATTGTTGTTATGATTAACAGTATTGCATGTATTTTTTTCAATATGATGTAAGTTATGCTATCTGAGTTGTTGTACTAAGACGAATCAACTTTTCAAAGGTATTCTGATTTTCAGGCCTCAAGTGGTATATTTTCACCAGTTTATCATTGAGAAAATGCATTCCTGGGGCTCTTCTCTGCTCTCCCCTGAGATAGGGGAGGCAGCTATCCCTGTGTTGTACCTTTGCTCTGGGGGTCCTTTTGAGCGTCTGCCTCAGCGCCCTTGGGGCGGGTCTTTGGGTCATCACAACCACTGCTGAGCATTTTTCTTATGGATAAACATTACATACACAAGTGCCCTCTCGCAAACACCTACAGGTGCTTGGATTGAAGGTGCTTACAGATTCACGTCTATACAGTAAACCCCAAATCATTACCTTTAGATGTCACTTTACACATCCCATATTAAATAATACTGTGTATTTCTTAGTGATGGTATCAAGGCATTGGTTGTTTGTACCTGAAATACTTTATCAGTTTGCTTTTTATATCTCTCTTTGCGGGTCTAGAAGCAGACTCCGAGGATATTGTATTGCTCTCTCCTTTTCCTCTCCTCTGTTGTTTCACCTTTTCTCCCTTTTAGCACGCTGTCTCATTTTTCCCTCATCTTTTTTTCTTCTACCTTCCCATTTTTGTGTACACTGAACATGAAATAGTCCCAGAATAAAATCTAATCAAGCTTTTTGCATATATAAATCAAGCTGAGCACTATGGCGAAAGCAGTAAGGCTCCACTTGTGAATGTAAAATCTGTTGGGCTCTCTATGGCATTAAGACAGCAATTATTAATGCTTCACTGCCAGACAGGACATGTGAAAAAAAATGCAGGACTTGTCATCATGCCAGTGCAAGTGCTTTTTTCTCATGAAAAGAAAAAGGAAAAAATCTGGACTATAATGAAATAATTGAAAGCTTTCCAGGCACATTCAGCTGAAAGCAGAAAAAAATGTCCTGAAAATTGACCACAGGATGACAGTCTGCAATTTTAGGACACATTTATTTGTCAAACTCTCTCCTAGCCGACATCATGCTCAAGAAGACACTTTTATTAACACTGACAGCTTAAAATGTCCTCTTTTATGTTTCGTTTCTCAAATACAATGTCACTGCAGTTGGAGTGTAAAAGGAGCTCAGGATGTTCTGTGATGCTACCAGCTCAAAAAAAGGTGTGCTCAATACCTCTGTAATAGACAACTTTCTGTTCAGGTCAGATCTTTCATTCGAGACCATAGGCGGAAGACTTTAAATGTAAGAGCATAATGTAACATATAGCATGTTTAAAAGTAACAAAGCTCAACAAATAGCAGGAGAATATTGTAAGTGTGCTCCTGTGCACGTGCAGTAGTCACTGCACATGTGACAGAAAGTGAGTGAGCGTGTGCACTTTGCTCAATGCATCTATAAAACGGCATTTAACCTCTTTGCTGTGAAGCGGCAGCAGTAACCGATTGCTCCCTGGAAACAGCAAACACACACACGTCACACATGCATTCATGTGAGAACTCAGAGTGATAAAAACGAATGCAGTCCAGACAGCTTCAACATTCACCGTCTGACATTTTGATTGAAAAGAATTTCACTCCCACCCACTCATAGAGAAACCAAAAAGCTACACTGCAATAAATGTGTTCCTTAGTGTTCATAATGACAGCGTCTGGCAATGAAAACAAAAGCCGTAAATTTGATGCCACATGCAAAAACTTCTCCAATGGGCTGAAATTCTGCTCCAACCAATAGTTACTTGTGCCACTGTGTCTTTCAACTGAAGGCTGACATGTTCTTTTCATTAATGCTTTAGATTTCCAGGACTTTGTCGTTCAGTTACTTTCGTTTGTTCTAATTGTTCTCTTGACAGCCAGAACACAAATAAATCCTGTTTATAAAACTACTTTATACTCTGTATCTGGTTCTTCATACAGAATCAATCAGACCGTCAGACTGTGGACCAACTGGTTCAAGTGGTTTAGGAAATCTAGATGATGAAGAAACTGATACAAATAAAAAACTCCCATAAAACTCAAATGTAAGAGGGAGGGTCAAAGACAACAAATACTATATTACCATGTGGACTTTAATGAGACTGAATTAACAGTCTGTCTCATGATGTTCACTGTTTGGCAATGTTTCTGTCAATTAAAAGATAAAAATTAAATAAGAAAACAAAACCTAAAACTGAAAGGCTTTTGCACCATTTGGTGCACAACCCTTAAAAATGACATTCACTTGTGTTCAGTCAACATCTGCTATTAAGCAGGAAGATGTTGGATGAAATTAGATGTAGTAGATAGAGTTCAAACCAATTTCCTCTGTGGTGGTGAATAATTGTTGAAGAGTACAATCCGAGATAATGTGACAATCTGTCACAGACAGTCTGAAGTTGGTATGAATAGGAGAGCCAAAGAAGGAATTTCATCTGTAAAACATATGCATTATTGTTTTCAGTGGGTGGAGTGAAGGTAATGTTAGAAAATTACCATATAAATTTAGCAGAAAACTGAGGAAAATTTGACTGGTTGGATTTTTTTGCTTTGCTGTAGCTGTGCTTTTTTGCAATAAATCTTCTACAGTTGTAAAGCCTTTATATTAAAATTGAACCACACCTTTTTGCTGGTTGAGCCCCTAAATTTCCAAATTTAGTGAGAATGCTAATTCTCTCCGTAGAAGTTAATTCTGCAATTAGCTGTGGTTTAGTGGGGGAAAAAAAGGTGTAAAAACGTTCACATTTTGGGAGATGTTCAGGCCTCCAAAAAAGTTCTTCATTTAGATAATAAGAAATCTTTATTTAACATTGCAAATGTACATTCCAACAAAGTGGGGAGCAATCTGGGGCTAAGGGTCTTGCTCAGGTACCCATATGCCCCTTTTCCAAACGTGTGTTTTGGTTCACTTTTCTATTACAACCAAATGCAGCACAAATGTGGGCGGCAGCAAGGCGGCACTGAGAGAGAGAAAAGCGACATGACAAAATGTTTTGTGACACAACAAGAAAACCTAGCATTAACAGGTAGCTAAGAGGCGAGCTGCTCAATCTATATATTTTATCAGACTTAGAGTAGGTCAACAAGAGGGGATCAGGAGTTGACAGAGCAGACAAAGACTGGAGAGAACTGAGAAAGCGTTGGAGCAGATGAAGAAGACTAAGATAAGGCTTCTGGAAACCATGGAATGAAGACAAAAGTATTACCTACCTCCGACATTTGCTGGGGAAGTTAATGCTTGTTCTAGCTTGCTATGTTGTTCTATATATACACGATGCATACAAAGCGTTTAAACGCTGGGATATCATGTAATATATATCCTGTGCGTCCCACAGGATGCTGAGGAACAGGGCAAAGACGTGCTGCGTGCTCTGATGCTGAACGATACGAAAAGAGTCAGCCCTAACTGCAGCATGTAACATTCTGAATCTTCCCAATAAAGCTGTGTGATTCTGCCATGTTTCCAGTGTTGATTGTGTCAATTATATATTATAAACGACTGAAGGTTAAACAGATATCTCGGGTGTTGGGCCATTAATTTGTGGGCTTACATCTCCATTCAGTACCTATTAACATACCAGTATCTGCTGTGGCTGTGGTGTGTTTTGTTAAATACGGCGGGTCTGATTCTAGCTCTGGAGTCACTGTTGTTACGCAAAGAGTAACTTAGCCAATCACAGACAGACACCCTTCTGCAGTGATGTCTTTAATTCGACTTGCTGTGCTTGGAACCCCAGCGAAGCAGGCACTAGAAATGGTAACTGTTCCACGTAACCATTACTAGTGGGAAGGCCTACAATGCGATAACCTGACGCCGCCAGATAGACTTGCTTCGCATATCCATCTGGAAACCTTCCGTTGAAGTAATTTTGGGAAGGGGCGAAAATACTGGTTAGCTGATTGGCCTATGTTGGTGATAGACAAGCCAAATAAACCAATCAGATCAACGAAGCATATGACGTACTCATCAACATGCTTCGTTGTCGGAGCGACGATGAAAACACAACCACAAGCCAAGCTACTCTTGCTGCTGCAGGTAAAGGCTCGTTAGCTCAGCAAAGAAATACTCTGTAATTCCGATAAAACTTGCTCGATAGCCACACTAACGCTAGTTTCATCGGCTGAAGCCGCCATGTTCTTTAGACTGAACTGTCGCGCTTCCCGTTGCGTCACACCTCAACCCGCCTCAAAGCCAACGCTGATTGGACGTTCGTTTGGTGAACGGCTCCAAATTTTCTTTAAGGGAGAGTAGCCAGACTGATCTGCGAGTGAAACCTTGAAAGCTCGCGAGATCAGGATGGTCTCACGAGGCTAACAAAGCAACACATACCGAAGCAAATCACCCTAAGTTGGTACTACTGGAAAAGGGGCAATAGTTGCAGTCTGTGTGGTTGCAACCTACTCAGAATGCAAGCAGGCTGCTCTATCAACTAGACCACGCAACAGAGAAAAAAGGAAAGAAAAAAAGGAAGACAAAAGAAGAAAGAACTCTCGCATTTCAATAGATCTTTTCATCTCTTTATGTGCTTGGGCCTAAAAAAAAGATATCACCCATCACAATGCAAAGTCATCCCTCAAAAAGCCTAATGAACCATCTTCATTGTGTCTGGAGCTGTTAAGTAAACTAAACAGACAAGTAGAGCTGTTCCTGCTCGTCTTTAATGAGGTGTGAAGCTGAGACCAGCAGGCACACAGAAAAATGGACATAAGTCCACAGATTCACCCACAGCTAATCATCCACAGACGAAGAAAGGCAAAAAAAAGAACAAAAAATGTTCACAGACATGACATCTCATCTGAACTAGCTATTTAAAATAAGCACGGACAGGCAGAGTGAAATACTTGGTGGTCAGAGTTGGCCACATGTTTTTCTCATATTTATACCTGTAATGGTATGCCATTATTCACAGCACTTTTATATCTAACATTTATTTTAGTTACTTAATGTATAACTATTTTAGTTGTTGTTCCATAAAGTCTAAATTGGATACAGCTGGTGTTATAAATATGGGAAGTATATGCATTATACTCACTAAAGATAAGAATGAGAGGACAACTAACAGCCATTAATCTGGCACTTCCCAAATTATCATTTCTCTTTTATCTTTGAACTGTATTTTATTGGGATTTTGTGTGATATACCAACACAAAGTAGTACATAATTGTGAGGTGAAAGGCTATGTGCTTTTTATGGATAAACTTTTGAATATTTTACTTTAATACCCCTAAATAAAATCTAGTACAACCAACTTCCTTCAGAAATTACCTACTTAGTCAATAGAACCCACCTGAGAGTATATAGCAGGGGTATATTATTAAAACATACTAAGGTGCAGTTACTGAAATTTCTTCCAAGTAAAAGGTCTGAATAGAGGTCCAGCTTTTGTCTTTTATGGTCTTATCTAATAGTGTGTTCACAATTTTACTGTTTACAGACATTTCTGATGTTTTGGTTGTTGTTGAAGACGACATTGGGAACCGTTTGGAATTTTTTTTCACACATCTCGTCTTTTTGTTTTACGTCAAATATCTCAGCAACATCATTTAAGCACTCCTTCACGATTGTCTGTCACTAAATGTTTTTTTTTCTGTTGCCCCAAAATCCAAGTGAACATTCGTTTGGATGATGCTGGGCTCTAAAGGTATTTGTGATAAGTCTGGTAGATCTTACCGGGCTTATAGTTCGGCTATTTTGCGTGCTCTCTGCTCGGACTTCAGCGGATAACTTTGCTCAAAAGAGCTGTACTTCGATTACAATGGCGCTTCACATTGCCACTTTTAATTAATGCAACCAATGTTCCCCCTAAATTTCATGGCTGAGCATTCACTGGACCTCTGTGACCAACAGCACACATGCCCACTGAGGCTACACAAGTATTACACCTGTCCGAAACCTTAGATTATAACAAGTTACATGGCTTACTAAAGGAATAAAATTACAACAATAATTTCTTAGTTTAGATATAATTGATTTCCCCAAAGCTTTGAGGAAACAGTGATTGCAACCTTTTCGGAGCATATGAGGCATGCAGGTTTGGAGCTGCCTACTGGAAGAATGAACATAAATTTATCTGTCCACTCATCATAAAACAGCGATTTTCTGTATCAACTTTTCTTTCTTCTTCCTGCTGTCGTTTATCTCTTCTGCCCTGCTCTACTGAGCTCACTCACTGGCTGCGCAGGGTAAAGAAAATATTTGATTGGCTAAACTGAAGTGAAGCTATTGTCATAGTAACTGGAGTAGAGGTACCCTCCAAACCCCACCACCCACGTCTCTGCCGAGATCTGTGCCGGAAAAAAAAGTTCCATCAGAAAATTCTCTATGTTTGTGAATTTATCAGATTGGGCCCAGGTCCGGAGAGCATCGTCACTTGGTCCGGATTCTGACCACGGTCCTCCATTTGGGGATGCCTGGTATATAGTATCCTCACAACCAAGGTGAAGTTTTTTTTTTTTTTTTTTTTTAGTTTTTTGGGACAATTTTTTCATCTGTTCAGTGACAACCTATTGGCTAATTCATAATAATAATTGACTTTATTGATCTCACAATGGAGAAATTCATTACAAATTCTGCACCAAAACTACTTCTTCTTAACTGACAGGCTGGTCAAGGAAAGCCTTAATTAGAAACAGCCCTTTTTGATACATCATCCATACCATGAAATGTCTGTGGCAACATCATGCTGTGAGGATGTTTCTGTTCGGCAGGGACAAAACGGTCGATGAAAGCTTGATGGAGCTAAATACAGGACAATGCTTTTAAAGAACCTGGCAGGGACCGCAAAAGATTTGAGCTGGGGGACAGAGATTTACTTTAGAGAAGGATTACATCCTAAACACGCAGCCAGAGCAACGACTCAATGTAAAATTGGGCAATGCTTGAAAAGTGATAATCCCATTTGTTTTCTAACCATAAAAAAAATCATAAAACAATATATTATTTTCCTTCTACTTCACAAATACATACTACTTTGTGTTACACTCAAATGATCTTAATACAATACATTTAGGGTTATGATTGCAACACAATAAAATTTTATAAGGCACTCCATGTGGTAAAAAAAAATTACTTTCAGCATGCAAAACAAACAAATTAAGATAAAGGTAGTGTGACAGTTGCAGCGTTGACTGGCCAATACTTTTGTCCTATAATGAAATCTATGGATTTGATCTTGCTGGGAATTAAGGACTTACCTCTAGATAGGACATGGACACGCTGTACAGCATGTCATCACTAGTCTCCTCAATGGCACAAAACAAGTCATTCAGTGTGCGGACATAAATGCCTGGCTCTTTGTCAGTGCCCAACATGGTATATGTCTTCCCGCAACCTGAAACCCAACATAACAACATTATTTTGTTATTGAAAGTTGCACCTTGCAGTGAAAAGAGGCAAATATTGGCTCTAGGAGTTGGTGAAGGACAAAATATGAATAAAGCTAAAGCCATTGCTGGGGATCTTTCTCCACAAAAGGTATATTAAGTGGTAACATGGAAATTGAGTGCTCCCAGGCACACAAAGACATTCATGTTCCTTTGAAAATATCAAACCATTTTTCAGCATGGGAAAAATGCAAATCAAGTTGTGCTGTAAAGCTTAATTCTTAAGGTAAAAGGTCACCTATTTGTGGTTATTATGGGATCTTTGCTAATTTTGTTAGAAAGGTTGCTTTTTGATTATGTCCTTGTCCAGATGAACTAGTCTTTGCCAGCCTAAAATAAGTCTTTGCGAGCCTTCCACTTCCACCGGAGACAAAGCATGACTCATTTTCTCATTATACCTTTGCTGTACAAAAAAAGCACATCTCAATAACATTTCACATCATCTTCCAGAGAGGGTGCTGACTAATTCAGGCTGGCCACATAGTGAGGGTCAGAATAATAAAACATGCACTCGGAGAATGACAGGCCGGACATCTACCTCATGTGTGACATGTGTGTGTGTACCTGTAGAACACACACATAAGGACTGAAACACTAACCTGTGGGTCCATAGGCAAACACTGTGGCATTGTAGCCTGATATGAGGCCTTCAATGAGCCCTTTGGTTGTAGCTCGGTAAACCTCCTCCTGCAAAACAAGAGTAAAGATATAGAAATTGAAATGTAGCGCCATTTGTTTCAGCTTTACTTTGCTTTTGATTCATTTGAACTCTCTTCTTACTCACCTGACTGGCCGAGAAATCGAACGCCACGTCAAACATGTAAGTCTTCTCCCTGGAGCGGTTGGCACGCAGGATGTCATCTGGATCTTCCATTGGGTCCATCAGAACCACCATCTAATGATAGCAAGGAATTGAAAATGACCCAGAGTGAGAAGGTGTCAGAGCCCGCTTTGAAATATGGGTGCCTAATTAGTTTGCTGGCGTGTGTCGTAGTCATTTATACTGTAATGCTATGCTAATGAGCAAGTATGATCTGAATTTACTAAACTGAGTCTTGAAAATGTGGCAACACTAAAGAGCTGAAAGGAAAAAGGAAATGTCCTTGTTAAAATAATGATTCAATCAGTTCTACTGAGGTTGAATGTATTACAGAAAATATTGTTCAGCCATGGATGGATGGGAAAAAGTCATTCTTTTTTCTTTTTTCTTATTATTAATTGAGGTACTCAGCATCTCTAAGAGAACCCCCTTGAGTACAGTCATTGCAAATTAGTCATGCACTGATCAAAAGTTATTTTTCTGACCAAGGTAAAAGGAGCATGATGAAAGAAAAATCAAACCGCAAAGAGAAAGAGTTTAAAAACCATGACAAATTAGTATTACAGCTGTTTCCTATGATTAAAAGATCACAATGAAGGTGAGCTATAAATATATTTCTGAAAAAGACAACCTTAAAATCTTATACAGTAAAGCATAAATGATAAATACATTTCAATGCACTTCTATAAAATAAAAAGACTGCTTGTTTTCTATTGTGCAGTCTTTACTGGCAACACAGAAAAAGAATGGAGTAAGCACTCTCACTCTTTCCAAAAAAGGTTGTGAGTGAGCTTCATTAACGGGACAGTGTGTAACTAAGTATTGCTTTTATTAATACATATTCTGGCAAAGTCTAATAACATCACATCAAAAAGGAAAGTGTTCTCATAACTTGGAATTAGTAGTTTATAAATACATAGGTGGCGGTGCACCCACTGGGAGGCGCCATGTTGTGTCGCTATTTCTGATTTCAGCAGCCGAAAGGGGATAAACTTGTCGTTTTGCCTGTCTGTCTTTTATATGAAGATGTGCTGTTGGTGGAGAAAGAGTAAAAAACAAGCCAAGATGACCGTAGAGTATTCTATTTGCTGTTTTCTGTTGAAATGGGGGACCATCCATACTCTTTGCCCAGCAAGAGGGAAAAGAAAGTAACCAAGAAAAGAAAAATAAGTAATACAAATGAGAGTCTATATCAGTGCAGCTATTGTTACCAGGTGGAGGTAATTCATGAGCGAGTAGGGCTTCAAAATGGATGCAGAGACTTTCTGCTGAACAAGTAAGTTAAATCAATATAACAGTGAAGTTTATTTTGCCGTTATGTTAGAAACAGGGCAGTGTAGAGCAAGTATGTGTGTACACGGAGGGGCGGAATTATATGAGCTGGTTCACTATGTACACAGCACAGCAACAGGAGCGGGTCTGTTTACTCGTATTTATATAGACGCTTATTTTAAAGCCCAAATAAGCAACAGCACGTTCAGAAACGAGCCCAAAGAACCACGACTCGTGAAATTTGTAGTAGTTATTACGGGCTTAATGACAAAGTTGTTTGTAATTCGTTTAGCGCACCAATAGATGGCTTTAAAGTCAGCGAGAAGGGTATAACTGCAGAGCGTAAGAACGCCCCCACTGTCGGAACGCCCCCACTGTCGGAACGCCCACACGCCAACGCAAACGCTGATTGGTTCGTTGATTTGCCCACTTCAATACATATATTTTTTCCCTCCATCTCCTTCATTCAGCGGGACGGACGAAAAATGTCCGTCCCGCTGAAAAAATCCGTCCCGACAAAAAAAATCCCTATCGCATGGTATTAGTTTTACCTAGGGACCACATGTGATTTGTAATAATAACGGCGTTGTATGCAGACAGATATTAACCGGCTCGCGGTGGCAGGAGAAAGCAACAGCGCAAGGACTATTATGACTATTATATTTAGTAGCCTACGATAGAATTCTGTCCTGTCAGGATAAGGGCTTCTACTGGAGAAACACCCCAAATATGCGACTGCACGTTCAAAAATAAAGCTAAAAAAAAAAAAAAAAAAACTCACGAAATTTACCAGCGACTGTAGAAAAAAAAGAAAGCATACAGAGGCAGAGTTGACAGCGCTGCTTCTGTCACACAGCTGCAGCGCAGCGTATTGATTACATGTAATCCCAGGTAAAAACCAGATCCGAGCGAGTAGGCGATTGGACATTTTGCTGCATGGAGCCAGGCAAAGTTGGAAAAAAAAATCCGCTTCCTAGCATAAAGCCTGAAAAAGAAGGACAAATATGCGAGTGGGGCATTCAAAATCCGGACTGTCACCTGCCTTTCAACGGACGAAAGCTTCGGATGCTTTTGTATAACTCTGCAATATTTTTCAATGTATGGTTTGTTTAATAAAAAACAAGTGTCCTAGTGTCCTTTTATTTGCGCACCCATAAGCGGAGCAAAAATCGGGCATCCTCGGACGGAGCTCTGGAAGTTTGCTTACTTTCAATACAAATTCGAAATAATTTATTAAGTTAGACAATCATTTAATTCAATCAATTGGTCCTATGTAGCCCCTAAAGGGGTGACGTTTTCAGTCAGTTGATTTATCTGGAAAACGGGTGAGAATTCACCGGATTCAGTGTCTGAAAACATAAAGTACATTTTCCTGAATTGACTTGTATTGTGTCTGACTGCACCTTGGTCTGACCTAAGATGGCCGCTCTGTCGGCACGCCTCCCACCCGACAACGCGGCGTCTACGTATACATGTCTGTGCGCAGAAGGACCGCCCAGTCGGAACGCCCCCACAGTCGGAACGCCCCCACAGCTCTGCAGTTACTCCTTACTGAAGTCAGCTGATCAAGAGAAGGAATTTTTCTTCACCCACAAAAAATTGTTTGTCTGAAGCAATTATCGCCCCTGAATTATAAATCAATTAGACTATTGACTTGAAAGGAGTGAACAATCCAAAGCTAAAGGTTGGGAACACAACAGTTAAAGTAGTCCAACAGCCAGCCCACTAAAATGTTCAAAATATCTTTTTTTTTTTTTTTTTTACCACGTTTGTAGTTAGACATGCT
Organism: Fundulus heteroclitus; assembly: GCF_011125445.2. Classification (NCBI taxonomy): domain Eukaryota; kingdom Metazoa; phylum Chordata; class Actinopteri; order Cyprinodontiformes; family Fundulidae; genus Fundulus; species Fundulus heteroclitus. The sequence continues at coordinate 14,258,700 of NC_046370.1, forward strand.
CAGTAGGTGCAAAGCATCTGTAGACATCTACATATCACTCAATAATTGCTCTCCCCAAACATTACTCCAACATATTGTCCCATGGAAATTATCTGCAGCTGTGACTCATTTCTTTTTCTCAGGCTGAGAGCCAAAGGAAATGAAGATTGAACATTTGTATCTCGACATGCTACACTAGTAGTTGGGAGGCAGTGAATTTTAAGGGACAACTAGCATGCTGTTGTGAGAAAAACTGAAGATAGATTATTAGAGTTTGACTACACATTTTGACATCTACATTACTTTAGTGCAGCAAAATATAAAATGTACATGAATGCTTTTACCATTTTAAAGTAAAATGTTTGTCATGTGGTCATTCACTCCTGACAACAGATGGGGCTAACAACATTGTGCTTTTAATTTCCTGGGTAGGGTGCAGGTTTATTACGTCTCCGAGCTACTCCCTCTGAGACGTTTCTCTAGACTTCCTTCTCCTCATTAGATAAATATCAGTACAAATTGTTGACTTATCAGCTCACATTCATGCTAGATATACTTTAGACATGGATGGGCATTGTGTTCTGCCCACCCAGGACAGAACACAATGCCTAACTACATGGTACTATTATAAAGTAGAATAGAAGGTAGATCTTTTAGTTATCAGGCTCCTCTGATGTGGAACCAACTCCTAGTTTTAGTCCATGAGGCAGAAACTCAACCTTCAAAACCAGGCTTAAAACTTTCCTTTTTGATATAGCTTATAGGTAGAGTGGCTTAGGTTATCTTAAGCCATCACTGTAGTTACGCTGCTATAGGCTTAGGCTGCTGGAGGACATGATGACCACTGTCCTCACTCTGCTACATTCTCCTACTACTTACTCTCCAACTTTTTTATAATTTGCTGTTATTTCAACTTTTAAGTTTTATCTGTGTTTGCTTGGACACCGCCGAAAGAAAAAGTTGTAAAAAATAATGACATATGCCCTATCAAAAATAAAGGAAAACTGAATGTCAAGCAGTATTTAAAAAAAAAAAAAATCCTTGTATCAGACACAGCTTCCACAGCATTGACACACAGCATGCATGCGATTATGAAGAAACTGAAATGTCAAGTTGTTTTGATTGTGCTGCTTGACAGAGACTTTGTCTAATAGGGAACCTTTTGTTTGTTTTCTCGCCTTTGAAAACTGGTGTCATATATATATATATATATATATATATATATATATATATATATATATATATATATATATATATATATATATATATAGTTGACTCATTTCTATCAAAGTAGGTGCAATTGCATTGGAAATGTTACAGTTATTGGAAGGAACTATGCTTTATGTGCCATATGATTGACATAAAGCCAATAAAACTCAAGTCCTTACTTTGGATGTGGCAGAACGACAAGGCAGCTGGGACTTCAGCTGGTCAGCTTTGTTCAGCAGCAGAACCTGAGAGTCCTCTGAGGCCTCTGTTGCTGAAGCACACGGCTTGTTTGATGAAGCCCTAAGCATCGAGCAGCTCACTTTGAAGCCTCTCAATTGAAATTCAAGAGCAGAGATTTCACTTCTGATAAACTGACAACGCATAAATGCGGAGGGAACGGCAAGCTCACACAGACTGCAATCAGGAAAAAAGGTGAGCAGGAAAGGAGGGTGTAGCACTGGAGAAAGAAAAAGAGAAAAGATGGAGACTAAAAAGACAAAGCAACAATGATCTCAAAACAGAAGACGCACGTGTGCAACAGAGAGCAGCATGTAGCCTTGAGTGGTGCTCTCCTTTTGATCCTCTTCCTGTTTCTCATACTTGAATGAGTTCTAATTTCAATTCAATGAAAAAGTTCTGAGAACAAACAGTTTTTTTAATTCCCATCTTCAGGAGCTCTTTAGTTTCAGCCAGCCCGATATGCTTCATAAACAAGAGTATTCCCTCAACAATGCTTTTGAAAGTTGTAAAATAAATAAAATAACAAAAATACAGACCGAGGAGTTCAGCTGACTGAAGTAAGATCACATTCATTCTTTATCTTCAATGTGTCCGAGTTGCAAGTTCAATTTAAACCCTTCAAATTTCAAACATTATTATTTTTTTATTCAACCTATCCTATGCAGGCGTTTTGCTTTTTAGCTTTTTGGTGCATAACTGGCCATTTATGTGACATTTAACATGACAAGGATGTGGAGTAGGCAGGGTGTTGGGTGCAGTGGTAGTTGATTGTGTCCTAGATGAGCCACACACACCAAATATTAAACTTATTTACGTTATTCTAAACTTTTTTAGATGACTTGTACAGGAGGAAATATCCGACATTAGATCTATAACTTTAACTTCATATTTAGATTTTCAAATATACAATCGTTCACAAGAACGGGGTATAAACACAAGATGACCAAAAATGTTGCTAATATTTTATTAACATAATTTTTTACAGAGGTTGAAAGTTCAAAAAGGATAACACAATCATAATCACTAATGTTACTGCAATATCCTTTAAAAGTATCCAATCAATTATTTGTGCGGGCCTACTTCCCAACTCTAGCATGTTTTGTGTAAACATGAGGTGTCTGTGTCACTGAGTTCGCTTAAGAAAGCTGATGAGCATGCATCAGCGTTCTTACATAACTGCAAGTGATGCAGGTATCAGATGTCCACATACACGTTTGTCTCTGTGGATGCTCTTGGCGAAATTCCTGTGCTGCCCGGTGTGAGCAGGTGTTGATAACACCTCTTTCCCCATCTGTCACCTGTGTTTCTTGAGTTACACCGCCTTCACAGCTCCGTCCGTGAACATGCATATGCACCAGCTGTTGCATGGGAAGATATCGGATCTTTAATTTTCGTAAGTCCTCTGATCAAACACTACGGAGCTGGCTCTGACCACGTTGCTTTAATGTCTGGGAATGTGCCTTAGGGATTAAAGGCCAGTAATGAACGAGCCTCACAGAAGTTTTCAACACTGGCAGATGCCCTCAAAAGTAAACAGTACTTTGTGTTCAGTTAAGAAGCTTCTGAGAAATTAAGAGTCAAAGGTGAAGCACAGGTCAGGATCAGGTATTGAGCTTTACCATTGAGTGTAAATCATGTAAAGAAAAAAGTAAATGCCACTCCCCGTATTATATATTCTCCACAATTCATCTGCTTACGTAGTTGAATAAAATCATATTAATGCAAATGGGGTAAAAACGAAGCATATGTTCTTTTACAAGCTAGTCTGAGCAGGCAAAATGGCATAATGCCTAACTCAATGGTAAGACCTGAAAAAATGCTAACTTTTCAGGACCTTTGGTCAAAAACGTCGTTGCTTCAAGGAATTAGGTGAGGGAATTAACTGATCTCTCAAAGTTACACTGTTACCGATGAAAAATCCTGTCATTTAAGTAAATCAAAAATGAGTAATAAACATGCCACTCACAATATTTTGATTATTGTGATGTGTGTTGTTGGTCTCCATTTTATTATTTATTTTCTGTGCCAGAGTCAGTGCATGTGAGGTGGAAACAGGTGATAACCAAACACTATAACCTGTAGGAAAATGTTATATTCACTTTTTTTGTTGTACCCAAAAAATTACATCAACAGGCCTAAAACATGGCTATGTCAGATGCTGGATAATTAGCAACTAATCTTAAAGAATAACAACCAAAAAGTGGCTGATTTAAGTACTTTCTAAGCATTTCTGGTGTCACTATAAAGAAACAACTTGGGTGCAAATGTTGTGTTTTTGATTGGCTCTTGATTGGATTTAATTGAAAAATCATTATTCACCTTTATTTGACACATGAAAAAAAGCATGAACTTTGATACATATCCGGAATCGTATAAAGATTACAGATGCTTTGATGCATGTCCTCAATTTTCTGTTCAAAAGCAACTGTTTTTTTCCTGTCATTTGTCCCGATTAAAAAAAATGTAATCGGTCAAGATTGGAATGGGCACATCTGACGTCAAAGAAAACTGTCAGTCGTTATTATCAAGAAAAGTCAACTAGTAGGCTAGTTTGAAACAAGCAGAACAGAAACTCTAAGGAGTTAAGAAGTGCAACAAAGTGAAAAGAAAATTAACTTCTTGATTTAAAGGCCCTGTTCATATGACGCTTTTCATCTAGACGCAGGTCATGACTCCATTGAACTCGACCCAAGAAGCAAACTATACAAAGTGGCCACTGGATGTATTTACACACGGTGGCTATGAAAAAGCCCCTCCTAAAATATTCATATACTTGCAAGAAGCCAAAGTCAAACAACAGCTTGCTCATGCACCGACATGAAACCAATTAGTGTGATGGAGCTTTCTAAACACCATAAAACGCATCGGGCTGCGACGAAGCACCACAGTCATGCCTTCCCTGGCTGATGAACAGCACCTGCTGCTCCGCTCATTAAAGCAGCAGGGATCACTTGGTTGGCCATCTTGCTGATTATAGCACCCCTCTCACCCACCGCAGATTCATAATTCAAAGCCTGGATGTGGTGCGGTTTCACAAGTCACCCAGCCATGGATGCTTTTCTTTGACTCCATCAAGTGTTGTGTGACAAGCAGCAAATGTTGCCAACAAAGGCAACAAAAGTCAAAAGATGTATGGATGCTTTCATATGCGGAGGCACACTATACCTAAACAAAACCTTGAGTCACTAATAACGCGGTGGTTAGGAGCTGTGATTGGCGCTGCCATGCAAAAAAATATTGGCTATGTTGTTTGCCTGAATTTAGCTGTGCATTAGTATTTTTCTTATATTATCCAAGAAAATGGCTGGTGACCGACAGGCTGGATTTTCAAAAATCAAAGAGCCAATTTTTTGATTTTTATGATTTTTTATGATTACTGATCTAGGGGTGAAAATGTATGTTCCCACCCAGCCAAATGTTAGTAATTTTGTTAAATGGTATCTAGGTTTAAAGAACTTACAAGCCACATTGGTAGGTTTGCAATTTGAAAGTTTTTTGGGATATTTTTTTTCCCCCTAAATTGTCTGGGGTAGCAACTAAACTCATGTCAGGTGCTACCACACTGCTGCAAAAGTCATAAGTAGCAAAGCAACCTCTTCTACTGATAATGACATTTGCACAAAACAACTTAAAAGTTAAATGGCTGGTTTTCATCTAGTTAGTTGTTGATTAGAGCTGGTGCTGGTAGTTTTTCCTGAATGGTGTAATATTATTTTTTATTTTTTTTACAGTATAGTTGAATTTATAGAATCTGAAATATAAAACTATAACTATTTCTGATAAAAAAAGAAAATTTTCTATAATCAGTTTTGTTTTGTTGGTGCGTAACCAAGACCACGCAAGCTTGTTTAAAACAAATGGTGGCCTGTAAGTTTATTTTAGTGCCTGGTGCAAAAGAGATAATTATTTCACCCACTACAGTGGCTGCTGGGAAAATGAATTCCCATCCCTGCAGTGAGCACACCACAGCTTGGGGCAACCAAGTCACACTAATAACAGCCCTTTCGATGTAGAAGTTCTTCCTTGAGGAAAAAGACTTGAACAGAGTTATTGGTCAGTCAGACAAAGCACAGCAATTAAGGGAGCTATTTACAAGGGAACTGCATTTTAAGTATATTTTGAGTTAAACTTTAGATAGTGGTAGTTATTCACTACATTGCCACATTCTTTTTTTGTGGTACAAACTGGAGCCGTCTGCCACTGCATGTCAATCCGTACCTGCTGTCGGCATGTTTTGGTGAATTGTTGAATGGGCCAACTGACCCACAGCCATCTTCAACAAATAACAGGAAAACAGAACTTATTTCAGTAAAGTTGGTTTGTTTTATCTTTTTGTGCTTTCAACCTCTGTGTGTTGTGGAATGGTTTGGACAGGGAAATATAGGCAGTATTTAGGAAATCTCTGAGTTAGTTTAAAGGTCAACATTCTACTGGACAGACATGGGAATTTTACAGACATAGACATTTAACATCAGATGACAGCATTAGTTGTAAGAAATGAAGGATGATTTTAAACAAAACTAGGCCTGAATCAGTGTGATAGAGCCAATCCGTCAACCTACATGCACTTCTGTCAGGTTTTATTGTTTACATGTGTGTCTTGTCTTTATGGCTCTGCTTTTGACTGCCAATGATAAAGCTGAAAGGGTTGAGCATGAATGCAACACACAGATTAAAAGCTGTGTTTTGTCCACATGTCACACCTTTACTCCAATGTTCATCTTAGCAATTATTTCTTTTCCACCAGAGGCAATGTCTTCAATTAAACCCTCATCCCCATTGTGGCCACGTAGTTGTCATGGAGGCATGTTTCCAAACCATCCATGGATTATTTTAATCCAACTGAATATTTTAGTTAAAAAAAAACACAGTGATCTGGATGTGTTGATGCATAAAAGACAAAATATATCACAGTCCATTGGCTTGTATCAAGCACAACTTGAAAGTACTCAGTCTCAAATGATGGAAGAATGGGTTTTGGATGCTTTGAGAGACATGGCGTCACTTAAGTCATGCCAGGACTGTTACTTTGTACAGCTGGCTTGGTAAAATTCATTGGCCAGTAAAATTATTATTATTATTTTTTCAAATCAATTACAAATAAGCAAATGGCCATCTCAGTACACACAGCCAAGTCAAATGAAAGAACTGTGGGGTGAGCTGAGGTGAGAGAGCATAAGAATTTAACCTGAATATTATACAATCTAAAAGAGGGTTGTACAAAAGGTAGGAATAGTGCCAAACATTATTTTGTTTTAAAATATGATTTCTTAATTTGGGATTTTTCCCCTGCTGGATACATTTTTATACATTCTTAACAGGAGCTCCAGTTAATATGTTTGTCACTTTTTACACTACTGTTGCTTTTTATTCACAGCTGATATGTAACAGTGCTGTTACTGTTTGCTGTGTCAAGATTATGGCAAAGAACAAACCATGAAGATCATAAAAAAAAACAAAAAAAAAAACAATCAGGCCCAAGCAGTCACCTTCACGAGGTAACCTTTTAAACTGTCCTTTCAGAAATGCAACCAAAGCTTTGGAAACTCGCACCGGGCACAATTGCACTTGGTTATCTGATAGAAATGCTCAAGCCCTGCCCTCTGTGCCCTGACAATGCCACTGAATATCTTGTTTCAGAGACTCGCCAAGATTGGAGGTGTCTGTTGGACCTAACCGTACCTGATACAGTTTGCATGATTGTAAAGTCTGTTCTTTTGTGACATAGGATGTCTGGCTGTGGCGATTGAATGCCAAACTGGTGCTGTCAGATTGTAATTTCAACTCAGACACTTGATAATAGAAGTAGAAGGAGTTTAAAACTTCTATGCCATGCAACAGGAAGGCCAAGAATGAGGGAAACATGTTCTGTTCCTGTTACTTCCTTCCTTCCTCCACTGGTAATTACCACCTGTTCTATGTTAAACTATCATAGCACATACTTTATGTATTATTAGATTAAACAAAATATAAGAGAAATGTTAAGGTATCTTTAAGATGGAAATGCTATTCCAATAATAAAGGGTATTACTTTTCAAATTCTGACAGCATCATAATCAGTTTTTCTTCTGCTTTTCTGTGTGGGCAAACAGTTTTCAGAAAGAAATACTCTTGCGTGTAAAAGGAAGCTGGGTTAATAACTAGCTTTGTTGTTGCCTAATCATGTCACATCATCACAAACTAGCATTCATGGACTGGAAGGAAAGCTAAGTAACTGGATGCTGGAGGGTGACGTAGGTTGGTCATAAGGTGAGAGGTAACTTCAAGGCCAGGGGCATCAACTACCCAGAAAAGACAAAGGCACTCTTCCACATGCAATGATGAGTACAGTTTCAGCCCAAATGAGTTGTTGTTTGAGAATAGTGTGTGCATGTTCGCTGAGGCCAATATATACAAACATTGGATGGTTAATAGATGATAACAGATGTCTTGGTATTGAGGAAGAGATGCATAAGCTACCTTTACTGAGCACTCAGCTTATTGAGAGGGATCTCAAAGTATGTGATCTGCTAGAAGACAGAGGCTGAGAAGCATAGCCACTAGTCGGGTTTAAGATTAAGATGTGCCATCTACGAAACAACTTCACCACTACTTTTTCCTGCTAATGCCTGCCACTTATTGGAATGAAACAATTCCCACTTTAAATGATTACCATGTAGTTAAAATCTTCAGATAATTTTGGTTGCTCATCTTTGAACTTAAGTAAGGTGAAAGCAGTGACAACATTATCTGTATCCAATATCAACAAGTATTAAAGACTGCTGCACTTTGGATTATATTGTTTTTTTTAAAGCTGTTTCTGTCTTTACTTTATGCAGAGAGAAATGGCACAATTTGTCTTCCTCTGTTTCCAGCTACCAGTAGCTGCCTAGGGGCTAATACAGAGTAAGTTTACTTTTACTTTTGGGTTTGTCTGATAAACTACTCAATAGGTTGTCAGAGTTATCTGACATTGCAGCTAAGGGCACTCTTACATTTGCCAGGACAGCTAAAATATTAACAATGTGAGGCTTCATGCCCTAAATTTGTTAGATGTGAATCTTGATTATCTCCACAGTATCATTATAGCTGTTGAACTGACCCATAACTTCATGCAAACCTTCACAATAAAAGGCTTAATGAAAAAAAAACACAAATTAAAGCCAATTAAAACAGGCTACATTATCCTCTTCACTTGTAAAAAAAAAAAACAGTCTTACCGCTGGGGACATTGTGCGTTGGGCAGCAGACTGTAATTTGGGCATGGCATCATTTGATAAAGAAAGTGGCTAACATTTGTACATTGGTTATTTGCATCCTTTAAAAACAATTGTAAGACACAAAGCGCAATGCATGCTGATCTAGAGACAGAAATTATACAGATGAATCTATATCGTCCGTCCTTTTTAAAGTCTGGATTAAATTTCAAATAAGAAACAGGTGAGCATAAGGTGTTTCGATTGTGACATCATCATCTGTGTAGAAATCCCCATTTTTCAATACATTTAAAATCGTTTGCACTGTGCCTCCTGCCACACCCACCTACTTCTCTGCAATCAGCCTCATGCCATACACCTGTCATCTGCTCTATTTAAACACTCTCCAGCCTATAGACCTTTAAGTGATTATCAAAAAGTGCTGCTAGTAGGTGTCCAGTGGTTTTCCATGTCAGATCTCCTGGTTTCTTCCTTGTTTCTGTATCCTAGATTTCACTTTGTGCTTGTTGGACTTCTACTGAGCATCTGGGCCAATACTTTGTTTCTGTGCCCCGACTTATGAGTCTTGCCAAACGTCTAGATTTGTTTGCTGACTTCTGCCTCAATGTGTGTGACCCTTCCCCGTCCCTCGGATTCTGGACTGTTCTTTATTCATCTCTCAAGACACCGCTGCTACCTGCTGTTTGCAGCAGAGGTTCCCTGACTTTCACCAGCTTTTCTTGTTATGAATAAACCTTTTAAAATACATTGTCCAGCAGGAAAAGTGGGTCCACAGTCTGTTCCCTGACATGTTGTCACTGTTACCATATAATATCTTAAAAGATTTCAGTTAGCATAGTTGAACTAGTGGAAAGTGGTTGAAGACATTATTCACTGTCATCTAGAGTACTATTTTAACTGAAGGCGGGATAGCCTTATGTTTTTTTGGAACAGCTGATTGTTTTTATACACTTGATGAATAATTCTGCAGTCACTTATTTGGAGCAGGCATACAGGTATCATTAGCACATTTAAACTCAAAATATCAGTTCTCCCGTTGATATGTGGATGACCATCACTTTCATGATTTGTCCAGCCTTTATGAGTGTCATCCATTTGGGATAATAGACTAAAAGGCAGAATAAGACATGCTGAATCAGGTAATGACAGCCTTTTCAAGCGGAGGTAACACGCTTTTCAACTATCCATTTATTGCAGTGTCAAGTTAACATCACACTCCTGTTCACATGTAATTACAGCAATATTAAATTGGTGCTGAAGAGCATGTTATTTCCAGACTTTTAATCCATTTCATCCCATCAGATATAATGGAAAGGAGGATGTCAGTGTAAAACACAAAAAGAACCATTACTGTTTTCAAGACATTCACCGCTGTGCAACACAATGACCCTTTCACAAGATTTAGGTTTGAAGCGTACAGTCTCCTCTTAAGAAAACCAGTTCATAAGTAGCCTGAGAATTCAGCGAAAGTCATGCTCAGTAAAACAAACTATTGTTTGATGCTAAAGAAAAGTTCTCAGATTTAATTTTATTGGACAAAATATATCATGCAAATGAAGTCAAACTGACCTTAAAGTGTAAAAGGAAAGTTTAGGGTGTAAACAAAGGTTACAACATTTGCAGGATGCACCACACACCATATTGGACATTCTATGTGTCAGCTGGCTACACAAAACCAAAACTTACAACTCCGTTCTGGGACGAGGAGTTAGTTCTTGAATTAAAAAGGTTTAGGACCATGTCTGTAAAGGTAATATATTTGTTTTATTGAGCAAAGCATTCTCCAAAGCTGCAGTTTACTTCTACGGTAACAGCTATTGTCTAAGATAAATACCAGTAAATTTACTAATCTGTGTACTTATATGGTGCAAATGTCAGAGGTGTAAAACAGACATGGAAGCAAATCACCAGGACCGGGCATAAAAAGATATTTATGCATTTTCATCACAAACTGAATGGTTGCAGGTTTCTCGGGCAACTCACTTCAAAACAGTGTTTCCATTGCAGCCCAGCCTCCGATGTTAGCACTACTAAACACTGGTTCAAAGAGCCATGACTCCTAAAACTCTGGCTTTGGGGTTGTTAAACCTCATAGCCTATTTGTTTTCCAAGAGAAAATAAAGAATTTTACAGCAAGAGAAAAACATGTTTGCTTCAAGTTAAGTTCTTATTGTGTTATATGTGTTCACTGGTATGGAAAAAAGATAGTTTGCCCACCAAAGATTTGTTGAGTTCTTTTCTTGAGAGATCACGATCCCAGTTATATGTTTAAGATTAAACAACAATAACCAAAAAAATACTAAATTACCAATTCAAAATATTTCACTCAATATGATTAAAAAAGGTGAAGGTGAGATCAGACACACATCCCATCTCACCTTCACCTTTTTTAATTATATTGAGTGAAATCTTTTACAGCTTCAGAAAATAATCTGTTTTTAAGTCTATTTTTTCAATAAACCCTAAAACTTTAAACAGGCCTGTAATAATAGAAATAGCTGTATTTTAGCTGGTAACTGTTGTACAGTTAAATCTGTATTTCTTGGTTGAAAAGCAATAGTGTAGTTAGTAGTCACTTATTTAATGACAGATAAGACATGACAACAGCTTCTCTATACAATCATATTCATCCATCCATCCATTTTCTGATCCGCTTAATCCCTCATGGGGTCATGGGGGTTGCTGGTGCCTATCTCCAGCATTCACCGGGCGAGAGGCAGGGTTACAATCATATTCAATAAATTTGAATATTATTAAAAGGTTCATGTATTCTAATGACTACATTTACTAAGTGAAACAAATAATATACATTAAGAAAACACAAACTAATGTTTTTAGGCCTTCACTTCTGCTAATTATGACAATTATTTGCTTACAGCTACTACATCTAATGTTGTATTCTAATGAATACAACATTTAAGATTAGAAAATTACATCACATCAATAAAAAAAACAATTTTAATATGGAAATGTGGTGTTAATGAAATATAAGTTAATATCTACTTAATGGTTGTTATTTTCAAAAGTAGCTTTTAATCTGACAAATGAGCCTCATTGGATTACATATTCAAGGTTATAGAACATTAATGTCGATATTTATCAGAAATTATAACCTGTCTTTTTTTAAAAGGTCAGGAAAAATTTGCGGCTCTAAACGTTTTATTTAGCTGGACTGAAGATAAAAAATCTACTGGTCCCTTCTCTCTGTTTCATCTGCCTCCTGTGGACTGGAGTGGCTCAAAAGATGCCTGAGGACAAAGTATGATGGAAATGACTCACAGCCGCTTCAGCTTGATGTTTCTATCTGCACACTGTTTTTAAAATGAAGATACATTACGTTGTGGTCATAACACAAACCCAGCGTCAAACATCGAAACTGCTGTAACTCAAGAAGGTTCATCCAAGGTTAAAGGGGGAACTGAAAGTTGTTCATCAAACGTAACAACAGGACCGCTCAAGTGTTTGTTCTCCTTCAGAGACCTCTCGTAATGAGCTGCCACGCTTCGCCATCTCACATAACCCAAGAGTTTAAAAGCAGGAAAGCCGCTGAGATGGATCACATGCAAGACGCACAATCAGGGACAGGCGTAGCCACAGTGGCTGTTGTTCCAAAAGGAGACTTAGAGGGAGGGGCTGGAATCCGTGGAGTCAAGGAGAGAATGCCAAAACAAGCAGGTTGAGTACGGGACAAGAGGGAAGCACAGATTATCTACTTTCTGGGCCAAATAGGCAAGTCAGGTCACCAAATTAACCCAGTTTTCTGAAGAAAGTTGAACTGAATTTGTCAATCAAATTGTGAGTCTCCCTTTCTTGTCCTTATTATAGCTCAGTCCTCCAGTAAAGAGATTAAGTCTTCAAAGAAAGGACAAAGGACTTGGCTTGCTGTATTTCCTCTCCCTCCAACTCAGACAAGAAGCTATTTAAACATGTTGCCTCATAAAAAAAATCACGTTGACAAAGCTTCCCCTTCTTGATTTATACTCAGATTTGTCTTTGAGTATCGTTGCAATGTGAACTCTACCAGCATAGGGTTTGGTAGTTTTCAAACTAATCGTACTGACTATGTTCCTTTTTGATGGCATGTATTATATTGTGTTTTTTTTTTGTGTATTTGCATAAATAAACAAGCAATGCATTTTGCTTAATTCAGAGTCATTAACAGTGTTAAGCAACACCAGCTCCAAGATGTAAGTGAGCTGAAGGACAATTTAAAAGGAACTGAGGATTACTTAATACCTCAGCGGTACAACAGGATATCTGCATCCATGGCATGCATTTTGATTAAGTAATTCACAAAGGATGTTGTATGAATTATGAATCGAAAAAGCCTTATGAAGCAGTAAATCATGAAGATCTAAATAAAGTAAAATGGCATAATTTATTTGATTCTTGTTTAAATTCTAGATAACAACCTGTTAGTTTACAGAACAAGAACAAATGTTCAAGGCTGTAAAATGGTGTAACACAAGGATCCTTTTTAGAATCACCAATCTTCTGCTTGTATACTAATTAATTACCTAAAAGTTGTAAAGGTGTCCTGTTTGCAAATGATGCTGTCATTTATACAGTACAGCTTACATGTATCGGAAACCCTGACTCTACACAAGACATGAGGTGCTTTGTGCTTCACAATAGTAGAAAATGCCAAATCAACGGATGTCATAATCCAGAGAGCATCTAATTGGGCTGAGATTGACTGATTTCATGAAGAAAATGCAAAATGTTGCATCTTTATTTAAACCCTGGCTGAGAATTTTTCCACACAGGATTTGTACTGAACAACCTGCCCTTATATGTGTTCCCTGCTTATTATAGAGAACCACATGATGGAATACATCAGTGAAAGGTCTTATTTAAAGCGCCTGTTCTTATAGGTGTGATTGAGCACTTCAATCCTACAACAGACAACAGAAGTACTGCTTTCAAATGTACCTGGCATGCCAATACCAGGCCATAACTCACATTTATCCTGTCCAGGTTGCACAATTATGCAAGTATACCAGTCGATTCGTGTATTGATCAAAGCATATTTAACTGTGGTTCTATTATGGTAAGGATTATAACTTTCCAGCAGTTTGCTGATTGCTATTTGTCTGCGTATGTGTATTAGCTAAAAGAAATAAAGAGCAAAAAAAAAAAGAAGGAAAAAAAAAACATCTCCAAGGAAACAAACCCTCACTATAAAACATTCCCATCTGTTCACTACAGACAGGGCTGCTTAACGAGTTACAAGTTTGAGGTTCATGTAGGAAATATCATTCATGATCAGAACACACCACTCTATAAACATGATTTTTATAGCTACACACACATTATAAAAATACATGATTAGCATAGTAACTTCATACTGCTAATCAGAGAAACTAAGCAACTGGGCTTGGCAGATGGGTATGCAAAGACAAGCTAAAGTACCTTGACCTTTATCATTTTCTGTCACATCACAACCACAAACCTCAATGCATTGTTTGGATCTTATGTGATAGAACCAGAAAAATAGGGCATAATTTTGAAGAAAAAGAAAATGAAACATTTTTTGCAAAGAAAAATTGTAAAGGTGTTTTGTGTATTTGCATTCAGTGCGACTGAGTAAATAGTTTTTAGGATCAGTGCAATTATAACTACAGGACCGTTTTGCCTTTTTTTTTTCATGTATTGAGGCTCCAACTTAGTTTGATTGGAAAGACACTGTCTGTGGACATCAGTTTTGTGATAATTAACTTTACCATTAGCATTAGTCTCATTTGACTAGATTATCTACTTCCATATGTTTGCTTTGTCCCCTACATGGTTTGTGACAGGACAAATAGGACAGTAAACAAGACCTCTTACGTTTTTCTTCTCTCTTCCACGAAAGCCACATTTGAGGAAAGTACGGCAAAGACTTGTCCTGTTGACAGATTCTGGCACTTGAGCTGTGGCTCTCTCCAGCTCCTCCAGAGGTACTATGGGTGTTCGAGGCTACCTCTCTGATTAATGCTTTGGACGATGAACAGTGCTCTTTTAGATGTTCAAAGTTCTGAGTATAGCTTTGGATCCTAATCCTCCACCAAGCTTCTCCACAACACTATTTGGTCTTCATGGTGCCGTTTGTTCACTAATGTTCTCCAACAAACCTCTGAGGCCTTCACATAACAGGTGGATTTAGACTGAGATGAAATTAAACTTGGATGAACTCTACTTGCTAATAAGATGACTTCTGCAGATAATATGTTGCTCAGCATTTTATAAATGGGTATCAGTGAAATGGGGGCAGGACACACAGGCACACCACGCTTTTTCATCTGAAAACTATGTATTGTTTTCCTTTTGCTTCACAATGATGGACTACTTTGTGTCGGTTTATCGTGTAGGCCCCATTAAATTCATTGAGGCTTAGGATTGTAAAATATTGTCAAAATAATGAGAAATTTAACTCATATGGATATTTTAAGAAGGTTGGAGCAGCAAAAGAGTTTAGCTTTGATTAGTCAATCCAGAAATCCTGAAATAACTATATACTTTGAGATAAGTTAGCGGAGGGATAGCATAATACTTTCAGGTGTCTCGTTCACAGAGCTGAAGGACTGACTTTGTCTCTAAAAGCCTTAACTTGGCATAGCAGTTAGCCTATTAAACGCAACCTCTCGTGGCGTTCTATATTAAAGTTGAGAAGAAAACACTGTCTGAGACTTTAAGGCCAAAGCTAACAACGTTCTTAAGCATAAACCACTCACTGGGTCATTATACACTTGTTTACCTGTTACACCTGTTTACATGTAATCAGTGCGTCAGATTCTTGGAGATTATGGCGAATCTATGCCAAAATGCTACTTGAAAGAATTATGAAGTAGTTTCACTTATGATTCCAATAAAGCCCGGATAGCATTTTAATGTCTCGTTTATCAGACCATCTGACCAGTGTATCGCCACCTCAAGCTAACTGGGTGGGAGAAGTATATAAGGGCAGATAAAAAACACACCGGTATGAGGGCTTGAGGATGTCCGGTGGGGGCAGAGTAAGACACAGAGAGAAAAAGAGCAGGTGGCAGAAGGCTTAACCTGAGTTAAATCCCTCCAATGAGCTCATCTCCGCAGACTTAACCAGCTTTGAGTCGTCTGCTTTCTGCCAGTACAGCCAAATCTAGTCCTCCCATTCAGGCAGCTAAGTCAGCCGCCAGCAACCTGGCTAATCTGTCTGAGTGCAACCCGCAGGCCATATGTTCTTTGAGT
Organism: Fundulus heteroclitus; assembly: GCF_011125445.2. Lineage (NCBI taxonomy): Eukaryota > Metazoa > Chordata > Actinopteri > Cyprinodontiformes > Fundulidae > Fundulus > Fundulus heteroclitus. The sequence goes on from NC_046370.1 coordinate 14,274,533, forward strand.
GTCTCACAAACAAATTAATTACTACATAGTGTTGTGTGTGTCTAAATATGTAGTTTGAGGTGAAAGTTGGGTGTAATATTTAAGAGTTTCTATCTCTATACTGTTTATATGCACATTTAAAAGATTTGAGTGACGGTGGTGTAAACAAATTCATCTTTTAGCGACGCTATAATCCCAAATTATGATCCTGTTGATGCAACCTTTCTCACTGCCACCCCACCTTCTTCCATTCAGGTGAGGACAGCCTCAGTAAGCCTGTTGGTAAAAAAAAAAAAAAAAAAAAACTCCTCCTGTCACAATAACAAGTGTGCATTGTAAGCTCCACTAATCCTCTGCTAAGAACGTGACAAACTGGGCGTGATATAACACAACAGAGACCACTCACCGCGTCACTGTCAGATGCTCTCCGGGGAATTTGTTGAAATCACATTTTATTGTATATTAAAAAAAATACATTGAAATTTTGCTCACTCTGACATTAAATCACACTAAATTTTACCCGTTTAAAGTCTATCAGGTGTACTAATGACATTTTTATTTTTATTTTCTAAATCCCAGAATACTGAAAGAGAGATAAAAAAAAAAACTTGCCATCGCCTTTAAAAGCGTCCAAAGTTTACATGCAGTGAGTTGATTATGCTTTTTAAAAATGTAGGAACGCTCATTTGATGCCATCTTTTTGTAAGCTTCTGACAGGTCAGTTGACAACATGTGGCTTAAATGAAGGCACTACTGTGGATGTAATTTAAGGCAGTGCCTCAAACTGCTTCCTTGCGTGACATATTGAGTAAAAAGAAAAGAAATCAGCACAAACGGAAAGAGAGGAGTTCAAGTTTCAAAATAAATGGGTTTTCAAAATGGATCTTGGGATCTCTATAATTAGATGGAAAGTGGTTCAAGGACAACAAAGTCAATATGCTGAGGTTACCCAAAATGTTTGACCCAGCCATGCAGTTTAGTAGGCAGATCTACCATATACTGAGGAAGTAACTGGCAGAGTTGCTAAATTTAAAATTAAAGTTATCTCATTATCCCACCATTTAGGAAATATAACTAAATTTTGTAATTGTAACTCTCCTAAAACAGTAAAGGTTTAGTCCGGGTTAATGCCAGAAAGCAAGTAAAAAACTGGATGGGTGTCTTTTTATGCACTGCATTTATATATCTGATGTCAACTGTTTATTACACTATGGATTGTGCTGTTTGGTAATAAAATAAACACTGCAACACGTTGCGCAGGTAACCGAGGACAAAACTTTTTATTTTTTTCTCCCAAGATGTAGTTGCTTGAGCTAGAGACAATAACAAAGCTCTGTTACATAGGGAAGGGTGGGGGGGTCGGCACCATAACTACCTCCCTGTTGTTATGCTCCTGTCCCCTGAGTCCAAGCCTGTTATAGTGATGTCATGGCAAGTAGAAGTGCTGATGTTGCAGCTAACACCGGGTGTCATTGAATCCAATAAACAAGTCAAAGCACAGCAGATTATCTCTTCTGAGAATTGTTTTCCAGAACCACCATTTATAAAATAGAGCAAGAGCCGCTCGTCCCACCGCCACACGTCACACTCCACACATGGCCCTTTTGTTAACAAGGAGCGATGCATCATGATGTCAGCTGTTGCCACTTTGTATTTGGCTAAGCAAAACTGCCGATGACCAGCTTCCACACCGTTTTTTTTAATAAGCCTGTTATGAGTGGGGAAACACCTCTGCCGGTTCTCAGTCGAGATGCTCATTAGCCTCTGCAATGCCTTCATCATCATTCCAAATGCTACTAAAAGGTCCCTGTGCGAATCTGGCTGAATGTAAGACCTTATGGTAAATACGGGTCCTGATGGAACCGAAACATATGGTATATTTCTACAGATACGCGCGGAAGTTCATTTAAATCAGAAATGCAGTTCTAATAGTGAGAGTCATTAAACAAATGTATTACACGGAGTGAGATGTTTCAAAAAAAAAAAATTCAGTTAATTTTAGCAAACAAAAATCCAAATGCCAGTTTCTCAGAAAATCTGAATATACATGAGTTCAATGAAAAAGGATTTTTTTTTTTTTTTACAGGTTTTATCTCCTTGTTGTGGTCTGCGTGATCATGAGGAAGACAGTAACAGCCTTCACAAGGAATATAGGCCTAAAGAAATTATGAAAGAAACCATTTCACGATTTCCTACCTGACTTTTTTTAAGCACAAAAAGCAGCCGTTTCAACCATGTCAGTTATTACCCGCCAAGCCACCATTTTAGACTCACTTTGGCAAGGATTTAAAGTGAATGCCTGTCATCTACTCCTATTCTACTGTAAGAAAATGTGGTCATATGACGCAAATAAATAAAACCTACTAACTGCAGGCAGCCCAGGTCTTTCAGTTTGATCCATCACATTTTACAAGAACCAACTGAAACAAACAACAGAACCAGTTCCAGGGGAAGTTAAGCCGATCAACCGAAATAGGGCATAATGCAAAATCTGCAAATAATAATGTATAGTTCATTGAAATCATATATTAGTTTTGAGCATTTTTATGATTTTCATCGTTGTTTATCACAAACACCTAACTGCCAGAAGAAATAAGTACACTGACAAGAAGTGTTTTAAGTTAATTGGGATGAAAGGGAAGCAGAAAGAGACGAAATGATGAATTGGCGATGGAGTGAATTAATCTAAATCCATCTTTATTGATCTGTATTTATTGCTTTTCATCAACTTATAGCTTTTATATTAGTTTTCTTAAATATATGGCCTAAAAATAAGTCTAAACTAGTAAAGGGAGAAATCTACCTCAAATTGTTTTCGGGGGGAAAAGAAGCCAAGTCGAAGGCTGTTATAACAATCTGAGCTGGAGACTGATGCATCATTAACTTTTCATAAGAAACTGGCTTTTATTTTTTATTATCGACTGACTTTCTTTTTTTGCTTCTTTTGCTTGAAGGAGAGAAAAAAATTGTGCAACCAAAGTTTCCACAGAAAAAAAACAAAACTAACAGACTGAAATGTAACCTTTGATCTCATGGTCGAAAATCTTTGAGCTGTATTTGGCAATAATGATAATTAAGAAATTAAAATGTGTTATTTAATTTTTGTGGCGCGTTTGTTTTTGTCGCATTCGCGTCATAACAAAAATCACTTGACTAATTACCGCCCTAGCCGCACCTTCACGGTTTATATTTATGAAATTCAGATACTCGACCGCAGAGATTAAACTGTTCGACCGTCAGAATCAATGTTTGGCATTAGAAGTGCTCCCCAGCCACGCCGCTTCTAATATAAATTAGCCAGAGACATTCACAGGGGCGAGACATTCAGATGCTTGTTTATGGAATAATTTGTTTTCTCACATTACTTGAAAGGTCACTCTCAGGTCCGCATTCACATACAAATTGAATGTGACATTTGAGCTTTTGCAAACAAGTTTCAAAAAGAGCTGGCTGGCTTTAGCGGGGTCCCTGCAGATACCTTATCTCTGCAGGCTGGTGACAGGCGCCAGGGATGGGCGGGAAACAAAGACGAGAGCTTTCTCCCACACCAATGCACACCATCCCCATCAGTCACGCGAGCGCTAAAGAGATAAGAGTAAATGATGGCCATCTCACCTGGTCGTCCACTCTGTGGGCCACGATGGTGGCCGCCTCCTCCTGCTCCGCATCACTCAGGGGTCGAATCCTCAAGGCGACCTGCAGCAAACGATGTCATCCACAGTCATCCTCGAATTTCATCAATACAGTGAGATCCAATTTACTGAATTTAGCGGTAGCAAAAGTGTACTATCACTCAACCACAACTGCTTGTTTACAAAGGATGTTCCTTATTTGGCACAAGGGCAGTTTTTTCTTGGAAAAAGACAAGAAAAAGGTAGAACATTTAAATCCCATGATAGATTTGCTGAAAGCGCGGAATAAAGGCAGAATTCAAAGTAATAATTTACGTTATCAGTTCAGTTTTAGCATTTAATGTCATTAACTACTCAAAAAATGTTCTTTTGTTTGTTTAAACATTAAAAACAATGTACAAAGGAAAGTGAAGCAGAAAGACATTTTCCAGTCTATCTAAAGGAACTTTGTAAAATATTACACAGTATATGCACTAAAACATACTACAAAATAAATTACTTCAGAACCTGACCAAAAACAAAAAGTTTTCTTTCCATTTATTCATCTTTTGTCAAGTTACAGCTATAAACTAATTTTCCTACGATTTTGTATGGATGTATTCAGCCCTATTACTTAATATTTTTTTGAAACCATGTTTAGCCGCAAATGTTTTTAGGTATGTTTCTACGAGCTCTACAAATCTATAAACTGAAATTGTTGTCCATTCTTTATTGCAAATCAGTTCAAACTCAGTCGGATTGGAAGGTAAGCATACCTTAACGTTAAATTTCAAGTCTTGCCAAGGACTATGCATTAGATTTAGGATTGGACTTCGACTGGGCCATTCTTATATGAAAATGTGTTGATCTAAAAACCATTCCATTGTGCCTGTAAGTTTGTGTTAATGTTGTTGATGGCAGTATGGGATCAAGGTATTTCACTGACTGGAAAGTGCTGTATTTCAGATTTAAGATTGTGCTTTGAAATGAAACATGTCACTGAAGCTACATCTCGTAAAATAAGACCACTAAATGATCTCAGGATGATCCAAAAATGTCCATTCTGCATTAAAGGAACTGTACCTGATCCTGCACAAATTCGAACCGTGAGTGAGGAGAACAGTTTAGTTTAAACTGTAAGCCCCGCCCCCAACTGTTTTTTCTCCCAATGAGAAACCGAGGACATGCACAAGACGAAACACCTGCCTCAAGCTTGTGCACAATCCTACAGAGGAAACAAGGCTTCATCGAGAGATTTTCTTCGTTTTATTTTACATAAATGGCTACACCTTGGGAAAAATGAATTTTTCTATGTGAATGGTAAACATGCCCAGTCCTGCACACGCTGGACGAGCCGCCGCTTAGCAAAAGCTCCGCACTTCGTTGTGTCATTAGCAGAGAAAAGTTTCCCGGGTTGTCCCCAGTAGTCCCCAGTTCGCAACTTATTCATACTAAAAAAAAGCCTGGATTCGTTCGATCGAACAATCAGTCAATTGTTATCAAATGTCCTTAAATAGAAAACCTTTAATCAGGTATAGTTCCTTTAATTTGGAGAATTTTAGTATATACTGCCTTGTGGTGCTGAACGATTTTCGTAAAACATCGCAGGCCAACATGTTTGTTTCCGACTGCAATGACGTTAACGAATGGGATTAACGCAACTCGTCCCGCCCACTGTCTGTCCTTTTCATTATCACAATGTCCCTGTCGCTCTCCGTAAACCTTAGCATTCTGGTAAAGGAGCTCTAGATCAGGTGAGGACAGTGACCGGCCATCCAAGCGACTAAATATACAGTTTGCAGGGAGAGTCTAAGTGCGTGACACCTGAAATGGAATAGCCAGTCCAATGTTGCACCTTAGACCTTTGTGTTTGCATAGACAACAATATGACAATGACAATTACAATTTATTATAATGTGTCACTCTGATGCACTCTGACAGGAGCGGCAAGGTATCTGACATTAACAGCAACGAGGCTGATCTATCTCAGGCTGACCAAGGCACCAGATGGTAATACTATGGCGCTTTCTCCGTCAGCACATTGTGGAAGCTTTATTACACGCTGGACAAGAGAGACCAGGCAGCTGAAACAGCCACCTCAATAATTCAGGTGTGCACTGCAGAAGACGGCGCAGGCGGAGGGAGTGGAAATTGAAGAAATAAAAGCAACAGCGGGTGCTATCGGGGGGCCCGTAATGAAAAACAACAGGGGGAAAATAGAAAAACACACAGTAGCCACATGTATCGCACTTTCATTGCATCCGTAATGCAAAGTGCGAGTTCTTGTTTGTGCTTGTCACAATACAACCACAAACTTCAATGTCAGTCATTGTGATATTTATGTGAAAAGAAAACACATAAAGTGAACGGTTGTAAAATACTAGGTTTTCTTTTCAGAGATTCTTACCAAAATCTGTGAAATGTGGTGCGCATTGATTCAGCCCTCTTGAATCTAGTATCGCAAAATAAAATCATTTGTAACTCGTCTGTAGAAGCGGCTTGATTAGTACGGTAAATAGAGTCCAGAATAGAGTGAAGACCAAGAACGCAAAGTTTAAAGCATGGTTAGGTTTTAAAACAATATCCCAATCTTTCCAACCTCCTCCAAGTTTTTCAAACTCTGGAGAGATTAATAGCTCAGGTTGGAAACGCTGTAGACATGACATCTGGTAGTCATGGCTTTAACTTTTTTTTTTTTTTATTTTTTTTTTAAGAGAACCATAAAAATACCATTTAATGTCATCTACAGCCATGTAAGAGACACAGTAAACACAAGAGTCATGGTCAAAAGAGACATACAAAGCGCTACATGTGCATCACAACTAACAACGTGCATAAACTAAACACTAAACATACATTGATTGGAAGATGCATGGAACCAAACACAGGACAATCCTGTGAGAACACTTGTAAGAGGCTGCCAAAGAGTTGAGAGTGGGGCCGAGGTTTACTTTCCAGCAGGACAACAACCCATAACCGCCAGAGCTACTGGGCAATAGTTTAGATCAAGCCATACAAATGTGTCAGAATGGTCCAATAAAAGCACAGAAACAAAATCAAAATGTTAGTATAGGAAAGACTTGCAATAAGATTGTACCTTTTTGGCTGATTGGAAATGCTCGCCGCACTTTTCAGAATTTATACATTTCACTTTGTGGTTCTAACACGAGAAAATATGGTAAGGAGTTAAACATAGAGCTGAACTACTTTTGTAACGCTTCAATGATTGTGGAAATTAATGAAGGTTTTAATACTCAGATGAATGTCTAATATTATTACCATTTTATATACACGACTCAGTATGAGTCAACCAAACTACACTGAAACTTTTACAAGGGTCAATAAAACAATGAATTTCCAATATATTGCTGTTGTGTTTTTTTTTTGTTTGTTTGTTTGTTTGTTTGTTTTTTTTTAGGTACAATTACGAACATGATTGAATTAGTAAAAAGTATGTAAGGTCGTTTTGAAACTCACAGTTAGTTGGTGGTCCTTTGATTCCCCCGTGTCCTTCATGGTCGCCTCGGGTCCAGGTGAAGATAGGAGCTTTAACACCAGGCGGAGCAGATCACCATCTCGCGCTGCGGTGTGGGCACCCGCGTGCCACCTTCCCTCCCCGACACCCACCAGCACGCCACACGCTTCGCTGACTAATGGCTTCTGCTTGCTAATTAACCCCCAACTGTATCCACACACTTTTTACGGGCGAAACTATCCAACGTACCAAACGCCTGCTCGTCACTTCCCCTCCTAAAAGGCGCTCTGACCTCCTCTGGGCTCGTCAAAGTAAGTCGAAGCTCCGCTCCTCCTGAATGTTGGATTTCCGCGCGGCAGCTTGGAAACACGGGAGAAAAATTCATCTCCCTCCTATTGACTGGAAGGAGAGTGAGTCAAATAACGATTGCAGCACTTCCACCTGCTACATTGCCTGCTCTCCGCCTGCCAGCCTGCCTGCCTGCTGCTGCTGCTCCTGGGTTTCTGTCTGTGCGCGCGTTTGTTTCTTTTGCGTACGTGCGTGTTGTTGTCCCTGGAGACCTGCGGCGTTATCAAGACAGCTACGGCTACTGTAAACAATGGCGGCACACTTCCGATTGTAAAATAAAACAGTTTTCGTATTTGCTCAGATCAAACTAAACAATTATTCTTTTTTTTTTTTCTTTTTTTAAGCCCATTTGTGTCATAATTATTTTACACCAAGATAGGGGTGTGAAAAGGGTCATCCCTACTAATCGGTGCCTTTTGAGTCCCCATTACATAATGTGGTATATTTTGTTTAAAGGTGCAGTAATATTTATTTTATTAGTCTCAGCTTATATGTTTGAGCTTCCTCCATCATAAAACACACAATCATGTGTACGCAAGATGGATTTATTTAAAATCACTAAATCTGACTTTAAATGCTGCTTGGGTTTACTGTCATGTCCCCATTCGTGTTTTCTTAAATTGAGTTACAATTATAAGTAATACAAAATAAATAATGTAATTAAAAAAAATAAGTTTATTTATTATGATTCCATTTATAATTGTTGTCATCCAATTACCTTGTATGGTAAAATATTTCTAACGTTTAAATTATAATATATATATATATATATATATATATATATATATATATATATATATATATATATATATAGATATAGATATAGATATATAGATAGATAGATAGATAGATAGATAGATAGATAGATAGATAGATAGATAGATAGAGTCCCTGAGTCAACTGTCCTCCCTGTTACTCTACGATCCCCGTCGCCACCTTCCCCCAAACCACTTCTCTAGTCACATGACTCACATGAAGTAGTAGACATGTTTGAGGGGAAACCATCTACAAGAAGCAGGGCATAACTCTTTATTTTAACCTTTTTATGTGTTTTAAGACAGTTCATTGATGTGGTAAAGCATAACATGTCCACTCTGTTACCCTTATATAGATTAAAAACTGATATTTTTTTGTAGTTTTTAAACGTATTGCGAGTAAATAAAAAAAATTGTTCTCAGAAGTTGCCAAGTGCAAGCTTCATTTTCAATATAGGACTAGCTGTCTGACTTTAGCTGAAAATGTCCCCCCATTGTACATTTTCATGATACAAAAATTGTCTTTCCAATTGTGTATGATAAATTTGTCATTTACAGTTTAAAAAAAATATTAATCAAGAAATATAAATGTGTTGGTCATGGTATGATATTGTCTGCTGCAGAAAAGCAGAGATGCTACAGGGCTCGTCGTGATGCAGACCCTGAAAGAAGGCAGCGATACCTGATAAAAGAAAAAGCAAAGTGGTAAAAGGACAGAGAGGAAGGAGGAAAAAAGAAAGTATCAGATGTCAGTGAAAAGCAGAAGAGAGTGCAAAGAAAAGGATGGTGGTAAAAGAAGAGAAAATGGAGAAAATGCTCCTCAAGCAGAGCCCTCAAGGTTAGAATAAAGTTGACAGATGAGTGCCTTGTCGAGTTGGCAGAATGTGCAATTATCTTGCATAATTTCCCTTTTTCCCACGCGTGCACACATGCACCTGTAAGTGCCGATCAGAGTAAGTACTCTAAAAATTAGAAAAGCTATATAACTGTTAAAACTACTATTACTTACAAAAACATTGTGTGCCCCATTAAACTGATGCTGTCAGATAGGCATCTCATTTTTATGTAACCCATTGATGAATTCTTGGATCCATTCATACAGTAAGTACTTCCACATATCGACAATCTACTTTTTTCTGCATTAGGCAATACGTTTTCGGACGGAGGAATGTAAGGCAGGGGAGAAGAAGACTTCAAAATGCGATTGAAAATCTAAAGGCCAAATAAGAAGAATACAAAAAGAGATAGCAACACATAGCAGGTGGAAAAAAAAGATCCCCACGTGAATGTACTGCTGCAATGTCAGAAAGTTAACGATGCTGTAAGGAGACAGTTGTTATTACAAGAATCAATTATTCTTAAGAAATCAGAAATAAATACAAAAATGACAGAGAGAGGCAAATTGTTGCAAAAACAGCATTGGGAAAAACTACAAAGAAATACAGGCTACAGTGGGCTGCACAGGCAACTTGGGGCTTTTCAAAGAAGCAAGGTCAAAGACAAAGTGGAGGGCTCATGACCTATGAAAGAAAGCAGAGGAATAGATTGCCTCCCTGAGTGCAAAAAAACAAAGTGAAAGATTTTTTTTTCTAAAAGATGATGTGAGTCAACTGACAACAGGGCAAAAGCAAACTGTAACTCAAAAGAAGGTAAACCAAAAAAAAAAACACACACGTGCTAACTGACAGAATGAAGATTCTGCACCAGAAATTCCTTTCAGAAAACGACATCAGGACCTCTCACTCTGCTTTTTGTTCTTCAAGACCCCTTTTGGTATCCGCAGAGGCTGATCGTGAAACCTGTCAGTGCAAAACTCACGAAAACTTACAATTCACGGCCAACACTTTACACAGTCAAGGTCTGTCAGCAACAAAAAAATCTTGAGATGGTAGATGCAACAAAGTGTATTCCCAAATCCAACGTCTGTGCAGATGGTGAATGTAAAGACTGTCAGCTCCTACCGACACAAAAGTAGCCCTTACCGAATGGTCTCTGGAAGACGATACCAATGGTAGTGATCGAGAGGATTCTGGGAAAAGGTCAGTAATCGCCGTGATGACAACAGAGGATGAAATTGTAAGTGAGTTCCATGAATGGCTGTTCAGATTTAGGTGACAGATTTTTAATATCCGCTGGCACTATGGGGCCTGCAGACAGCTGAGAGAGAAATTAAGAATAAGAATGAGTGTCTACTTTATGCAGATTCCAGTGAGACTTATTCTTGCAAGTATTCTTAGGAGGTTCAGTCAGTCGATTTTGGAACAGGCAATCCTCCGTGCTGGAATGCTATACACTGCAGCTGAAAAATCTCCAGTAGCATTCTGTTCCATCCCGTCTTCCAGGAGGCACGATCCCCCAGCCTTATAGGCCCATCTTAGTCCCGTGTTAGACATGGTGAGACAGAAATATCCTCTGATCACTCACCTTCATTTCGTCTGTGATGGTCCAGCCACTCAATACAAACAAAAGGGCAACTTTTACCTACTTTCTCAAGTAGGCCCTTCAAAAAGGTTTCAAAGACATCAGCTGGAACTTTGCTGAGGCCACCCATGGAAAAGGGACCTCCAGACAAAATTGTTCAACACGGACTAGATATACCTGATGCAGAGGCCATGTTTCAGCAGCTAAAAAACAGGGGGACATCAGTAAAGCTGCAGGAAATGCTGTAAGGGTCACCACTTGTGCCAGTAAAAGGAAGAATGACAATCCACCAAGTCATCTGCCTCTCTCCAGGAAAAATTTTATATCTTAAAAAAAAAAACATTGTAGTCTCTGGATTTGAGAAACCTCTTCAATTTGGGAGTGTGAGACACTGGATGTTCAAGTTTGATGTGGACACGTTTTTCCTGTGAAGTTTATTGGCAACTACCTTGTTTGAAGGAAACGTGCTATTCGCTGATATGATGTCCACCCTGTTACACACTGTCCCTGTTTCTCCGTTGCCTCCCCTGTTACTTGTGTGTGTGTGTGTTTATATTAATTGGATAAAAACAACAAGGATTCTGCTTTGTTTTATAAATACCAACAGTGAATAACTTATATGTATCAATAAATAAAAAAATAAGCAAAGTTCCATTGAAATGGCCTTTTATTCTGAAAGGGATGGGTTAAAATTACATTGTGACTTCATAGGAAACAAGTCTCTTCAAGATAATGTTTTTTTTAATAATGTAAAAGCCAAACATAGGGACAGGTAAGCTCTTCTAAACTGTAACTTTTGATTAATTATCTTTTTAAAATACTAACTAATTACATATTGGTATGTTCTGTAACAAGGTGGCCATATGATCCTTGTCTAGTGCAAATAATTTAATAAAAAGCAGGACAGCATGATTTCCTGTGCTTGACCAATATACATTTCTTGTAGTCTAACAAGCCCTTCATCAGATTAAAGTATAAAGTCAAGAAAACTTTTTTAATACAAAGTTATAATGGTCAAATGGCACCAATTAGTTGGAATGACCCAAAAGCTTCTTCCCCTTATAGATTTCTTAAGTTGTTTTGACATTGCTGTGAGTAAACACATGATGCCTTTTTAAAAATAAGATTTTATTCATTAAGAACATGTAACTCTATGTGAAAATATATTTGTCCTGAATGTTAATTATGGATTAACTCTGATTAACCCCCTTTGTTTGGCAACATTTATCTAACCCAGAGCAGCAAGTGGCTCTTTGGGGCCTTCACAGTCCCTAATCACTAAAAAGAAAAAAAGCAAGGTTTTCAGCAGTTTGTCTGGTTCCATGAAAGATATGCACATAATTTCCACAACAGAATGAGACTAATAGTGCAATTAATTATCTGTCATTTTAGGTCAATGTTTTTTTTTTTTACATAATATTTTGTAAAGGTTCACATTTCATAGAAAATATGTATTAATTCTCCTTTTTTAAAGTTAATGTTGCCTAAAAAAACTAAACAAATGAAAAGTAGTTCTTTCAAAATCAAAAGTTTTGTATCACAGATATTTATTTAAAAAATATAGCTTCTTGTATCTTAAAGAGATGTAACTTTTATGTCTCTTAACACATTTTATTTAGCTGGACGAAGGGCAATAATAGCTCTCAGAATCATAAAGGCTGCAGACCCCTGTGGTAGTCACACGCCGGCCTGAATCGAGAAACAAGTTAAATATAAGCTAACGGACATAGAAGTTGGCTCTATGAGGAAAGCAACACATCATCTTCCAGTACACGATAATAAAGTCAGTGACATCTACCAGTCTGGAAAGGGACTTTCTAAAGCTTTTGGTTTACAGAAATCCTGTAATAAGAGGCGTTACGCACAAATTGATGAATCATGGAACAGTTGCAAACCTTTACAAAAGGTTCCAGCCCACCATAATTACTACAAAAGGGCATAAACAACTTATCCAGGAGGAGACAAAAGATCACAGAACAAAATCTACAACATTGCAGCTCTCAGAGTGTCCATGATTCAACAGGAAGTGTTATTGTTTCTGCTGTGGTCATAGCGAATGAACTGAACTTATACATCAATTTTCTAGTTTGTAAAACCACTCAAAAAGCTTTCGAGTCCCGTTCACACCCCTAACCTCATATCAAACGATACACAGATCAGTAGGCAACTTCCCCAGGGTCACATCAGCATGTGGTGGAAGTTGGAATCAAACCCACCACTTTCTCAACTAGTGACAACTGCTCTATTCACTGCCACCCAGTTGTTTTGCCATATTTATTTTTTACATCAAGTATGGAATACAATTCATTATAATAAATATAATATCTGAAACGTGCCGAATGGAACAATTTAGAATTTCAGCTTTAATCAACAGCTTGAAACAAAAAACAGAGCACCAAGTGATGGCAACCTTCCCTTTTCCTCCAACATCAAATTGTTTATGGGCTTTTAGTGTACTGTATTAACAGGAGGGTTGATGGAGCTCGCTCGGCAGTAGCTTTGCAACACTACGCTGACATCTGCTGGATGGAAGAGAATACTCGCCGCAGCTTGGCTTCGACCAAACAGGTGGCAGATTCAAGCAAAAATATGGAAGCAGAAATTACTCGACTTATTTTAGACTGGGTTCATCGTAACACCAGCAAGCTAAATAAGTGTTCCCTACACTGAACACTGAATTATCACAGAGTAATCTGAACTACAGGAAAAGGCCGGAGAGCAAGCTCAGTCAGGCGAGGAGGCAGATGGAGAGACTGAATAGTAACAAGGCTGCGTGTCCGGATGGTGTTAGCGGTCCGAAAGGCATGTTGGGACCAGCTACCTGGGATTCTGCAGGAGCTAAACAGCCTTAACCCGACCCAGGAGGCGTTTCCAGTAAAGTGCAAAATGTAAGGTACTGTACATAGAAAGACTAACAAAAACACTCTGGACAGAAATAAAATACAGTGCAGAAATAGTACAGTCATAAATCAGAAAAAAATGCACTTGTGTATTGCATGTTGCCCCCTTTAAAGAAGTGAGGTATTAATTAGCGTTAAAGCATTTTAGTGAGAAGTGTCCCTGAGGCTATCAGTGCGTTACCTCAGCACTTTGCGGGCAGATGCTCAAACACCCATCTGGCAACTGCATTTGTCATTTGATCATTTCTGCACATGGCAGGACTCTGACGCGGGGTTTGTTGAAGCAGATGTTTGACGAAAAGAAGAATCGCTCCATGGTGATAACCAAACTGCAGGGGTCTCTGAAAGGTGCACGTCTGCCTGTTCGGGTCGGCCGGCAGGTATCCCCTTCATGTTATGAGGTGTAGGTTTGTGAAGGACCCACGCGCAAAACAACGAGGCAGACGCAGGATTTTAAAGATGAAATCAAAAACTTCAAGCAGGCACGAGGAACAGAAATGGAGAACGAGGCAGGGAGACGAGTCATAAGGAGGAAAACAGCGGAACATGAGGCAGAGCAACGGGGAGCAGGAAATGAATGGAGGAAACTAGCAAAGACCTGAGAAAACCTGTCCGCCTATATAGTGATGGGAGATGGGGATGAGAAACAGCTAATTCTAATGAGGACAGAGGAATCCGATGAGAGGAACAGCACTGAACAGAAATAAACGCAGGGAAGAAATCTCAGAAACAGTACAAAATCTTCTTAGAACACAAGAATTAAATAATCTAATCCACAAATGGATGAACTAAAACGGCGACGCCTAGACATCATAAACAAGGAAGAAATAGAGGGATATGGGGAAAAAAACAAAACAAACTTTGACATGACATATGGTTCGGTGGACCAATTTCGCTGTCCCACTACAAGCTGTAGGCTGGTACAACGACAACAAAGATTTATTTCATCTTGTGTATCAGAGATGGTGAAGAAGCTGAGCAGAGTAAGCTGGTGGACTGCTTTTTAACATGGTGTGGAAACAATAGTCTCATCTTAAATGTGAAAAAGAGAAAGTAGATCATTGTAAATTTCAGGAAGGACAGGAATGGGTCCAACACTATTTCTGTTGTGGAAAAGAAGTGGAGGTAGAGGAGGAGAAATATGTCAGCGTTCACCTGGACAACAGACTGGACTGGAGAGCATTCAGTGTTTGCAGAAAAAATGCCACTGATTCTCTGTAAGTCTGTTTTGGAGAATCCAATCTGTTCTGCCATTATCTGTGAGGGTAAAAGCCTCAGAGCCAGTGACTTGAAAAAGCTGATAATGAAGGCTGGCGATGTTCTGGAGACTGCTCTGGAGCCTCTGAAGATTGTACGAACGAGGCTTCATTAAAGGAAAACCACTAGACCACCCTGAGCATCCCCTTAAGACTGTAAAACAAGATGGACACATCAAATAAATACCAAGATCATTTCCGTAGTTCGGACTGACCTGACGTAGTAAAAAGCTTTGATGACAGAAGGTTATAAAATGCTATGCTATATTTTTTTTTACAATTTAATTGGAAGCATTATGAAAATGCAGGTGGAAAAGCTTAGGAATGCAATGTGTATCCCCAAAAATAAATTTCTTCTTATTTTTTTTTTTAGAGAGATTTCATTTACATTGTCATATAGGTTTGCTTAAATTTGTTTTGTGTAGATTTTTTTTAACAACATAAACAATGGCTCGTCACTCTTTGTACTCTAACTGGTTTATTCAACTTACAATTAGACTTTAGGTTTTGGGACACACAAAATTAAGCACCACTCTCGGTGCCTTTACAGTGTAACATGCTACAGAAAAATACTATTAATCAACACTGCCTGTATTCAATTCTTACAAAAAAAATTAGTCAGTAAAAATGTGCTGTTGCATGGCTGAATTTAAAGACAAATAATAAGCAGAATTGTGTCAATAATCATAGCCAGAGCAGCACAGCTTACCGGACTATGATCCGTATTCGTTGGATTAGAGATGCACATTTCAAATTAATGACTTATTAGACGATAGAAAAAGGGCTGATCTTTTGTGACATTGCCACAAAAAAAATAAAAAAAGACTACATACAAAAAATGGCACACAATTTGAAGAACTCTAAATAAAAAAAAAAGAACATCATGGTATTTTACAAATCATTTACAAAAGCAAATGTCACAAGTTAGCTTTTCTCGGCAAAGGTTTCAGACGTAAAGCTCGTGTGAGGATGCAAATAAAATGTTCTTCACCACTTCCTCCTGCAGTGTGCTGTCAGTGCTGGGTTTGTGCTTCGCAAGTTTCAACTCTGTAGCATATCGGGGGGGGGAAACGTCACGTCATGTTTAGAAGATTTTCCTTTCCGCGAGTTCATCTTTGAAGACCTGGATGTAAGCTGTGAGAAGTCAGACACCAAGCTTCGCACAGCGACGAGCAGAAAAACCTTCACTTGAAAGTATTGTTGGAAATCTCCTCCGTTCTTTTAGGATGATTCGGAACTTTTCGCCAGGCATCATGTGAGCATAAAAACAATTATGGAACAGGTTATGAATTAGGCAAAGATCTTTAGACATGTAGAAGAGGTATCGGTTAGGACCTTTATATACAGTGCCTTGCAAATGTATTCCTACTGATTGAATTTCTTCTGACCAAAGAATTCAATGTAATCCGTCAGGATTTCATGTGAAACACCAACACAATGTGCCGTATCATGGTGAAGTCAAAGGAAAATCACACGTCATTTTCAAAGTTAAAATGAAACGGAAACGATGTTAAAACAACAACGTCTATTCAGCCGCTTTTACTGGTAACCCAAAATAAAACCAAGTGCCACCGATTGCCCTCAGAAGACACACACAGCCGTGTGAAAAGGAAATAAAATGTAGGACATTAACTTATAGGCCGGGGAAGCATTGCTTAGAGAAACAGACAAGACACCCTGTTTTGCTGCAGCAGCTGCAGGAGTTCACAGCTCAGGTTAGAGAATTTATCAACAGGATAATGATTAATCATATACTCCACAAATGTGGCCTTTATCTAAGAGTGACAAGAAGAGGCCATTGCTGAAACAAAGCTATGATAAGTTCTTTTTTAATGTTTATCACAAACCAGAAACTATGTAGAAGAAGGTGCGCTGCTCCAATGAGACCAAAACCTCACTGCAAATGCTTTGTGCAGCAGAAAACCTACAAAGTAGCTCACCCTGAGAACACCAACTCCACAGTGAAACACGGTGATGGCAGCATCATGCTGTGGGACAGATGAATGGAGCCAAAGACAGGGCATTCCGGTAAGAAAATGTGTTAAGAGTCTAAATCCCCCCCCCCCCCCATACATGAGTCCGCAGATGCGTGCATACTCTAGGCAGACTCTGCGCAGAGTGCAATTTTTACGACCGCGTACGCGGTGTCAGACTATAAACTGCTTGGTGGCAAGAAGTCTTCACATCGAACTGTTTTATATGTGACACTGAGCTTGATGCACTGAGCTGATCCAAGCAGGCGGTCGCAAAGACGCAGGTCCTCTCTGTTCTCACTTACAGGTGGGAGCTTGCTGGGAAAGAAACGGCTCTAGCTGCTCAACTAGCTAATTACACATTTCACCAGCCTTTCCACCACTTTGTCCTGTTGGCAGAACGTTGGGGAATTGTAGCAAGCAATCTGACTGAGCTTGAGCTATTTTGCAAAGAAGATTTCGTTCATTCTGACAGACTATAGATGTGCACAGCTGGTAAAGAAATACCCAAAAAGACGAGCAACTATAATTGCAGTTACATGTATTCGGCTCGAGGGGCGGAATAAAAGTGCATCCCACAATTTATAAATTTTTGATTGTAAAAAGAATCTAAACCTCTTGTGTCGTTTTATGCTCCACTTCACAGTTGAGTCACACCTTTGTGTTGGTCCATTACATAAAATCCCAACAAAGTATGTTCACTTTTTGGTTATACTGTGTAAAAATCTGAAAAAAAAAACAAAAAAAAAACAAAAAAGAATCAAGGCATAATTACTTTTGCAAGGCACTGTAGCGAAGAACAGCACAGAGTTGTGTTTTTTTTCTTTCTTTTTTTTTTCCATCGGCCTGACACTGCACAGGCAGGAGTTCTGGACTGCAGAGATCTTAAAGTCCGTCCGCTGTGAAGCATCCACCAGCTGCTCCTGGCTTTTGTGCGGGTTCCCTCCTCACAGACGTATAGAAGTCTAGGCTTGGAAGTCGCTTCCAAAGTGTCTGCTCTGCCCTTCACTCATGGAGAGGTAGGTGGCCCTCATCGTAGGGGAGTACTGTGGAGCAAAGACGAACACAGACATATACAGAAGTATTTTACACGTATGCTCAAAGCGGGGTAAGCATTCAGAGTGGAACAAAAAGAGGGGGGAAAAATGGACATAAAGAAGTGGTCCACTGAAAATCTATCTTATGCAATGCATAGGCCTTTGCAGAAACCAGCAGTGTAGTTTCACTATAGTTATACATTTTTTGTTCTTCTACACAGGTAATAGTAACTGCTGGTATCTGCTTTTCTCAACAAAACTTCATGGCAACAGAGTCAGCAAAAGATAAACATTTTCAGTGGAATGTTCCATTAACCATACCTGTTGAGTTACTTTGACAAAATGTGTTTCTGCTCACTGAAAATACTTATCAGCTTAGTTACATCTTACAAGTTTATTATATGTGCAGCTCCATGAATTACAATATCTTCAAAAAGTTACTTTATTTCAGTAATTCAATTAAAAATAGGACTCATATAGCATTAATTCATGTCACAGCCTACGCATAGTGATGACTGCTGACTTGACAATTGTTCAGCAATTTGACACCCTGAACAGAAAGGGTCAGCCACAAAAGTTTATTCCTAAAAAAAAAAACTAGCTGTTCTGAAGTGGTGTATACAACTTATCATATTAATGGAAAGTTGAGTGGAAGAAAAACCTGTTTTGCATTTCATTTCATATCTGCTGGTGTTGATCCACTGTGTTTCATCACAGAAATATTAAAGCACTTCAAAGTTCTGTCTGCTGACAGACTTTATGCAGATGTTAATATTTTATTTTCCACCACTTGGACACACTGCCAAAGCACCAATATCTGGTTTATTAACAATGATATTCAGCATGTTTGATTTGCCAGAAAACTTGCCAAATACTCCTAAGAGAACCAAACTAACAGAGACCAAGCATTTAGTAGAATAACAGGAACATACTATACAATACACTCATATTTCTCTTCTAAAAACACATTTTCTTGGTCTGGTGTTGATTCTTTAATTGAATTGATGAAATAAATATGTTTTTCGCCAATATTTTTAATTTATGGAGATGCACCTGCATATGAGGCCTGCTTACTCAGCTCAAGTTGCAGATTGTAGTAACTGAATCAGGACTGCATGCACAGTGGGAGCTACCACCCTGCGAACACCAGGGGGAGACATGACCCTGTTCTATGTGAAACGGGAAGTCATCTGGAATGAGGACAAGAAAAAGGGTGAAAGCCATGCCAAACGAGGAAAAAACTGCACGAGGAACCAAAGTGACATGAAGTGACACAGAGGTGGTGATACTGTACAACAGAGGGAGAGGGAAGAATTTAATCCTTAGGAGAAGTAGAAAAAGACTTACTGGATTTCTATACGGCTGAGAGTATATCTCCAAAAAGTTGATAAAAGAAAGAGGGGATATAAAAATGAAAGAAATACAAACACACACACACACATATATATGACAAACAAACGCATAAAAAAATATATAAAAAGAAGCAGTTAGCTGAAGACGACTGCATGGTGCTGCACAGTTAAAGTCATGGGAGGAAATCTGAACGTGTTTGCTGGTGTTAATTAGGAAACAAGTAATTAGGCAGAGAACATGAAATATGCTGTTTGATGTCTTGTGAGAAGAGTAACATGAGGAGAAAGTAAAAAATATATATATATTTTAAATTCATTATATGCATTACTGCCTTCTGTATATTTTTGGGGAATGTTAATACGCAAAAGTAGCATTAACATTTTATTTTTTAATATTCAAAGCAGAAGTCACTCTAACGTTTACTTATTTATTGCATACCTGGCTTCAGGATGATTTTAAAGAGGCTGTGCCTAATGAAACTTTAATTTAAAACATTCCTATTTTTATCCCTTTGAAGTAACGGGGGAAATCTAGCCCAGCAGTGTGTGAAATAAATCAGCGAGGAGGGGGGGCGGGGGGGAGTTCAGCGACAACAGCTAAAGAACCAAAACCTGAACCATTTTCTCCAGAAAAAGGGGTCTTAAGAAAGGTTAAATAGTTATCTGTCCAAATTAAATATGAACCAAATAAATTTTCTTCTCTGTAAATCAGCAAAACTGTATTTTATTGACAGGAAAGACCGGCCGAATATCTCTGTAAATATAATCACACTTGATGTAAAAATGTGCACACTGCCGATAAACAGCCAGGTTTCTGGAATGTAAATAAAGTTAGACCAGATAAATCATTTCAGAACTTTTTTTTTCCACCTTTAATTTGATATCTAACCCGCGCAACTCAATAAAAGTCAAACAGATTTTTTTAAAGCAATAAAATGGGAAATTAAAAACTAAAACACTGAAGTTTCATATGTGTGCAGATCCTCACATAACTGGGGTCTTGGCTGTGTTGAGAACTACATAGCTCATGTTGAATACACGTCAGTACATACCTACCACCACGTGATTAATCTGAGACAGAACTCAGCTGGAGGGTTTTCCTGACATTTTCTTAGTCACACGATACAGAAAAACAGCCACGGTCAGCAAAGAGCTTCCAAAGAATCAGAGGGCTCTCGTTTTCAAAAGGTATCAGTCAGGAAAAGAGTACTAAAGAATTTCAAAGGCATCAGATATACCAGTGAACACGGTAAAGAAAGTCATCATCAAGTGGAGAAAATTAAATGTCCAAGAACAAGATCTTCCTCCTTTTGATTTTAATAGTGCAGTATTTCCTCCAAAACTCATGAAATTATGAGATGAATGCTGGTCCTGGATGCTGCCACGAGGCCTAGAGTAATATCTAAAAAAGATGCAGAAACCTCTGCCAAGCACTAGCTGTGTAGTAGAGGAGATAATAATCTCATGCATTCTTCGTAGGCTTATCTAGGGCAAAACGAAGACAATTGGCTAGATTCATCGTCTGTCAAAAACATTATAATAAAAAAGTCCCTACTTGAAGGCAACCAGGGAAAGAGGTTCCCATTGGATAATTACTGGATCGATGATTACGTTTCTGCTGGCAACAAATTATTTAACTTTGACTTTCTCACACAACTATGTTGAAGGACACATCCTTTGAAAGAATGCCACAGCAAACGGATGAAGTAATCAAAGCTGAACGCTGTCTAGCAAAACATTAGAGCGTGACATTTTTGGGGCATGGACAGTGTTTTACAATAACTCACTTAAAGTCTCCCAAAACAATGTGCAGGAGATGTATTATACTCTGATAAATCCCCAGTTGAACTTTTTTTTTGGCCAGAATTCTAAAAAGTATAAAGATTTGGCAACAAACCATCACTGCATATCACTAAAGTAAAACCATACCCACTTTAAAGCATGGTGGTAGGAGCATTATGCTTTGCGGTTGTTTTTCTTTAACTCTGAGAACCTTAGCCAGTTTGGAACATATTAGTATTTTAGAGAACAGCTAAAATACTAGTAAGTGTTGGCACAAACACCTTTAAGCTTCTACAAGAGGGCTTATGATGTATAGGAGCTTCAGCTTTCACCACAACAATTGTCCAAAGCATAAATCCAACCCAACAAAAGAATGGCTTCATCAGAAAAAAGGGTTGAGTCATGGAATGGTCACGCCACAGCTCAGTCCTCAATCGGATTAAACAATATATGAGATAATCAAAAGAGAAGTCCTCAGAAATCCAACAGATCTAGAATATGTTTGCTAAAAAAACAACAACCAAAAAAACACAATGACAACAAAAAAGTCAAATTGTTAGTCTCCTACCCACAAAAAGACGAAGTGTTGATGAAGTCAAAAGGTGACTTAAAGTATTAATTTTAAAGGTGTGCATGTTCATTTTAGTTTGGAGCCTGTTTTTTAAATAATTTCCCTTACAAGTTTCATGATTAGAAACAGGAGGACCCGAGCTCAGAGTAAGATGAAGGTGAGAGGTTTAATGATAAATAAAACATACAGATAGTAGTTGCAAAAGGATTGAAACAAATGGGGATGGATAAAAAATGAGTGTCAAGAGGCAGGAACACAGAGAGAAGAGCAGGAGACAAAAGCCAGAACCACAGAGGAAGTGAGACATTACATACTGGGGCAGGCGGGGAGAAATGAGACAGAAGACAGGTGAAAGTAATCGGAGGAAATCAGAAGCAGCTGAGACCAATTAGGACAAAGAGTAGAGGGAGAATGTTGAGCAGAGGCTAACAGGGAGGAACCCAGGGAAAAGATCTAACAGTAAATAATACAAAGTGAACATGGGAAGACCAGAACAGAATCCACAAAAAAAAAGCAGTAAAGAAACCACAATCTAGGAACTGAAACCAGTCCAACTATATATACACATAAAGGAAAATCAGAACACAAACACCTGGAGAACGTGACAAAACTATTTCTGTTGGTCTTTCAACTGAGTGGTTTGGGCATACATCCTATTAACGGTGGAAGAAGTTCTGACATGATTTATCAAGTTGTCACATTTTTGTATCACAAAAGCCTGATGTTTCAGCAGGAGTGAGTAAACTTTTTTCATCCAATGTAGGTTTTCAAGAAAAGGGGTACAAGGCCCCTCATATTTACCTATCTAGTAAAGATGAATAAAAAAAGATTGACTTAAATTCTTCTTTTAATGCCGGTAGAATAACGGGATTACCACAATAAAACCAACAACAAAACATCAACTGTGTTGAGTATTTTTTTTTCTTATGAAATAAGATGAAAAATTAATTAAGATTTTACTTTTTATTTTAATCCGAAATTGCAGGAAATTGTAATCAGTAATCCACGACTTCCTGTTTCCCTGGGGTATAAATTGGCAGGAAAAAAGGGCCCATTTACATTAGCCACTGGCCACAAGGCTGGACAAGGACCGTTAATTTCTTGCCACCAAGTGAGCAAGATAATAAAGGAGATAGAAAAAAAATACCTCCTAAAATCACAAGTAGAGAGCTGCAGCAAAAAGTGGTACCTTGGGAACACTCAGGCCGAATCCAATTTCTTAGGGTTATTCAAAACGTTAATTTCTCCCTGTCTCTGCACAGCTACTACAGGTACTGGTTAGCGATGAACATTTTTAAACTTTTTCAACAAGTTGATGCATCTCTTCAGTTTTTGAATATACAGTGTGAATAAACATTAATGACCTTATATGCCTTCCATTTTGGTATCATATTGTCAATATCCTTACAGTAAAATCCACTATATGCCATTAGGTTTTTCGAAATAAGTAGAATTGAGGTATATTTATCTTCAAAATAACTTTAAGCATGCTATTGATGAGCTGGACTGATTGAAATTTGATACCTTTGGGTTAAGCGATGACTAATTGATGTTGGGGTGTCAAAGGGTTAAATTATTTCATAATGCGGGGGTTTCCTTAATAAAATGTATTCAGATTAAATGTTAATTTTTTCCAAATGATTAAGTCAGAAATGATACAGCTGCAAAATGAGATGCATGTTGTTTAAAGCTTTTTAGACATTTTTTACCAGGGCTAAAACAAGAATAGAGGACACTAAATAATAAGTAAAGCAATGACATTATATGTGGTCATTGACATCTGTTACTGGATTAGAAATCCCCTACAAAGGTGCCACTGCTACACATCTAGTAAAAACAATGTTGTTCTAATGCGGAAACAGCTCACATCTGTCAAAAAGAAAATGGTCACTGCACCCTTGATCTGGATTATTATCCTATTTTAATCAAATATGGCTCAGATTAAAGTTGAGAAAATTGCTGATGTTATAATACATTGAAATATGTTCTCTCCCTAAACATAAATCCATAAGCAGCGTGGCAACTGTGCAAATAGCATCAGACAGGTATACCTACTGTGCTATAAAGATTACATTGCTGTCAGTTTTATTTTTAACAGCTTGAGCTGCATGTTGTATCACAGTTTGATGGTTTCTCTTTAATGCTAAAATGTCCAGTTAATTCAGATTCTGTGCACCCTTCATAAACGCCACTAATAAATTACTATAATTGAATACTTGTATTGTATTATTTTTTATGTTCCCTTTATTTAAGCAGGTAAAATCTTTTGTTTTATTACTGTAAACACTGTAGCTACTACTTCTGCTTCTGCAGCAGCCCTGACTCAACGCCGGTGTGCCATGCCGTTGTCCTATCCAGTAAAATATATCAGTGTATGTGGCTTCACGTTTTAATGTCACGAAGAGTCATTTTACAAACACAATAATCATCTGAGCCACAGAATGAATTTGCTGGGCTTCAAAGGCTGCATGTTAAAGCTTCGAGGGAAATAATGTCATGTGAAATACTTGGTCTCTGGGACCCAACACACCGAGGGAGGTGGGGAGCCTCTTCCTATCAGAGGCACGTTCTCATACCGCGGATTTCCTCCAAAAAGAGCTGTCTGGTTCCTGCAAAAACAACAAAAAAGGAAGTTGAATCAAGCAACTACGGTGATAAAAGGAAGTCGAACCCTATCACAAGCGGAGCCTTGTTTTTGAACACGCACTCACATGTACTCGGACATGGGGGGGTTGGAGATAGTCGGCGCAGGAGGGTGCAGGCTGCTCTGGCTGCCCATGCTGCTGCTGTAGCTGCAGAAGCTGTGCAGGTTGGCGTGATTGGGGTTCTGAGAGACCGTCCTCCTGGCTCGTGGGTTGAACGGGTCTTCCTCGTCTATGTCGTCGTAATCTCGTTCTCTATTCGTGAAGACGAGAAAGCAGCCAACGGCATTTGCATTTGTTATAAAACATCTCCCTTTTTGAGCAAAGACAACATGTTCATATAAATGCACGGTTCTGCCTGAATGGCACAGTACAGGCGCATCTAACGTCATGATGATATTCTAATTTATTTCAGCGATTGAATTCAAAAATGAAACTCCCACAATATATAGGTTTTTCACACACACACACGCACACACACTGGTATATTATAAAGCATTTATGTCAGTTCATTGCGAAGGTTATGGCTTACAACTGATGAAAATGCAGAATTCGGCTTCACAGGGAATTGCAATGTTATACAAGAAAGACCAATAAAAAGGTTTTTTAATGACAGAAATATTAAGTTATGGCCTACACAATCATAGGGAAGATCACTGACTTTGTGTTTGTTTTATTTCATGCTTGCACCCATTGTTGCATCCATACATATTTATATGGAATGTTGAGTGGGAGGAAACAATTATTACTTCCTGTCAGGAGGAACATGGTGGAGAAATTAAAAGCATACTTTAAACCTAAATCTACCAGGGGTTGGAAACTAATGTTTGGTTTCCATTAGCTTTGAGCCATAAAACAAACAAACACTTGAACCAATTACTCTGTCTATAATAATATACTGTAATACATGAGTATAACTTTATTAATTGAATGGCTGAAATAAATGATGTTTTCAATGATTTTGCAGTTTACTATGAGCTGCCTGCACATGTGCAGTAGATGTGTGCTGCATGTTCAAGCAAGGGGCACTCAGGCGGTAAGGTGAGCTGGAGAACAAACTGACCTGCTGGCGATTTGCCTCAGTGCCCTAGGAATGGCGCACAGCATGACAGTAAAGGCACAGGCAGCGAGGACGGAGAAGAGACAGAGATACAGCATGCCCTCCACGCCATCGTAGCACACCCCCACCATTGCGTCCAGGTAGTCCTACAGCGGTTGAACGGGGAGCACGAAGATCAGTCAGGGACGAGCGGTGACCCGGTCGCCATTGCTCAACGTTTGAATTCACAACAGAAAAGCAATCAGTCACCGTATCTGCCAGCCTCTAGGCAACTATATTAGTGCTTTGCATAGTAAGAACCCATTTAATCATTATGGGTGTAAACTATGTTGCAGTCCTGAACATTTTTCAATGAAACACAAACTGAGTTCTCTTAAAAAAAAAATTCAGAGGAAATGACCTTTTTCTAATTACATCATTTTGTCTATCTCTGCTCTGCTCCGGGTCCACTTTCGTCCTCTGCGCAATATCCTGTTTGGCCACTTATTTCTAAGATGGCCTACTTTGTAAAACTGCAATGCCAATTAGGCTGCGGTGAACAAACCTTGTTGAGCCCCCTGCAGTCCAGAAGAGCCGTTAGCTGGTGCAGGCTCGCCTCGGAGGAGTTGAGCAAATGCTGGATACCCAGTAAATCCCTCTGTGCGGAGAGACATTGTTGTTGGAAATACCTCACCAATTATTTAAATGGGAGCATTGGTCTGATGAAACAGCTCGAACGGTTTCACGACGATACCTCAGCTGTGGGAAACAGGGGCACAGCAAACTGCAGAAGACCCTGGATCTGGATCTGCATGGTGGTGAGGGACCTCTGGAAGATGGTCAGGGGCTGCAAAGGATAACAGACATTTAAATGCAAGGGAAGGGCATACAAATTAGGACAGCACAGCCACACAGATACTATGAATGCTACATTAGAAATGAAAGAATGTCGAGCTGCGTAATGCGGTCACTAGTGAATAGCATTTATAACATGTACAAGGTAAAACATAACCTGAGAAATTGCAAAACTGTCTAAAACCATCATACATAGGAAGATTTCCTGTTTATTTTTGAGTTCATTAATTAATGAGCTTTTGAGGACTAAGGTATTAAAGTTCATCCATTCAAAATCCATCCAAAGTCCGTATTTTTCAGACTATAAGGTGCACTTAAAATCCTTAAATTTTCTCAAAAATTGATGGTGTGCCTTATAATCTGGTGCGACTCATATATGACTACCGTTGTGCTTACTGACTGATTTTATGTGGTACAATACACTCAAAAATCTATTTAAATGCGTAGTGACTGGAATATCTGATCTAGAAGTGCATTCGTGTAAGGCAGCATGCGCCCGGAGTACGCGCTAGCAACAAAAAACCAAGTAAGTTCATTCAATATAAAAGTTCAGTTTATTTTGGCCTTATGTTAGAAACAGGGCAATGTCGTCCAACTATTCTGTCCTCCCGACAGAGACGGATAGCTCTCCCTCTCAGGAGAGCGGTGTAAGATGACCAGATTAGATTTCTCTAATGAAAACTGGGGACGTCTCTGATTATGTTAAGGGCAGAATTTCTGCCCTGGGGGTTGGTTTGTTTTGTCTGAACTGCAATGCAGACGGGGCAGCGGGAAGACCGGGTGAATACCTCTTGTTGCGCTAAACTTTTTTACTCCATCATGATACACTGAAATCGGGGACAGCTTTTGCCGGGGACATGTCATCCA
Organism: Fundulus heteroclitus; assembly: GCF_011125445.2. Lineage (NCBI taxonomy): Eukaryota > Metazoa > Chordata > Actinopteri > Cyprinodontiformes > Fundulidae > Fundulus > Fundulus heteroclitus. The sequence goes on from NC_046370.1 coordinate 14,301,396, forward strand.
AAACGGGGTCTGTCCCCGGAAATCAGGGACATCTGGTCACCCTACCGGACGGGCAGAGTGATAATACACACTTGGGAAGAATATGTAATGCGCCTAATAATCAGGTGCGCTTTATGGTCCGACAAAATACGGCAAGTTAGTAGCAGTTTTGTCCTTTAAGAAATTTTATTTACAGCAAAGCCCTGTTTTTATTTCATCAATGTGTTGTTTGATGACAGTATATCCTCAGCCATCAAATCAAAAATAAGCTGGGACCATTAACTGGGCCAGTTAGTGTTTACCTGCAGGTTTAGAATAATTTACCCTTCAAATTAATTTGAAGTACCCACTGCCTTCTTAAGGAGAAAGAGCTAAATCATTTAGATAAATATTTACTTAAAGGAGCTATAAGTAAGATATTTTACTGTACAATCCTTCTCATTTGTCACCTGTGATGGAAGTAACATTCTCTATAAACAATTGGTCCTCTCCACCAGCAATGTCTTAGTCAAGTTTTTGTCCTTTCAAAATTAGAGGTACGGTCTGGAACTACTTTGGTTCAGAGTGTAGCCCTTGTTTACTTCCTGGTTCCTCAGCCAATCATATGAAGGTTCGCCAGGGTTCTCAAAGCAAAGCGCAGCATTTGGTATTTTATTTTGGCAAAAGAGCAGCAGCCTGCAAACATGGAAGCCAGTAAGAGAAGCGGACCAGAAATAGAACAGAATACATTATATACCTATCCTATCAAAGTAAAAAAACCTGTGCAACAACAAACCATTGAGTAAATGGCTGGTCTCTGTGAAAAGAAGGCGTTGTGTATGTGTTGTTCCGATTTTAACCATTAAATGTCATTATTACTTATTGTTCCTTTAACGTAAGTTGTTTTTCTGTAAACTGCTTCAAAAAGTATTTGTTCCAACTCAGAAACATGTACAGTTACACCAAGCCAGGAAAAAGCTAATTTTATCTACCAGAATAGTTAAGTTTAGTAGTAGCTCCTGTTTTTTATTTTTTTTATTTTACAAGAAATTTGATTTTTTTTATAGATTAGTTTTACTTGTAACTTATACCATATACACAGTTTGGCCATCAACCCTCACGAAGCCAAAATGTTTAAGAACTGATTATAAGCAGTTTCTATTTAACGATAATTCTGTGCAGCTGGAAAAAAAAAAAAAAAACATATAGTAATTTCCCCAGGTTTTTCCCATTCCCTAAACCTTTACGACATTTGTGATGTTACAATCACCGACTTCAATGTACTTTATTTGGGATTTTACAATAAGTAGTGTATAATTATGAAGTGGATTTTTGCATGTAACTTTTTCTTACTGGAAGTAAAAGAAAAATTGTTACATGTATTTCTATTTTATATAATGATATATAAGGTGGCTCAGTTGGTAGTGGTAGTGGGTTCGATGCCAAATTTCCATTGTGTCAAGCTAATATGCCCCTGGGCAAGGCACTTAACCACAAGTGGCCTTCTGATCTGCATATTGGTATATGAATGTGTGTGCAATAGCATTAGCGATTGGGAGAATGTGGCTAAAGTGTTAAGAGTTTGAGTGGTTGATATGAGTAGAAAAGCGCTATATAAATTCAGTCCATTACTTTTGACTTTTAATGTATAATTTACACCCCGAACTCCTATAAATTGCCTGTGGGAAAGGTAACTTAACGACCTCAGCAGCAGGCTTGTGGATTTGTATTTTTTTTTAACCAACAGGGGGCAGAACAATCCTCCAAATTGAGCATAAAACCCTCCAATTCTTATCTTCCCTGAAATGCAACCCCCACCCCACTTTTAAAATTAATATGGGAGCATAACCATAAAATTACTATTGTAACATCTTTCTTTGAAGTAAAACATTATCTTTACAATCATCCAACCTACACAGGAAGCCTGGAAACCCCCAGGCTTGAGGCATAAAGTTAAATTGAAACAGGATGTGGTCAATTACCTCAGCTATCTATGAATGTAATTCTTTTTGTCTGATCCGCCTTTTTTTTTTTTTTTTTTGGCTTTTAGTACATCCACAAAATATGACTGTCTGTGGTCGCTGCCCCCCCAGTGGAAGATTATGATAGGTGGCGTGGATTTGTCTTTTTTTTAGCTGATAAAAACTGAAAAAAAATAACATGCTGTGGAAAGTATGGAGAAGCAAGGGGAAAAAAAGAGAGCATGAGCACAGGAGCATGACCAAAGCAGGATGAACAGATGCTTTGCGCACTGCTGCTGTACTTCTGGTTGGAAGTACAGAAGATTGAAACAGATAAAAGGTGAAGGGGGAAGAAAAACACGAAAAATTAAACAGTGAATGCTTTTGTTTTAGCTAATCTACTGCCAGCTTGGTTACGAGCTTTATACCTGGCTGTGATCTGTGTGGCAGAGAAGAGAGCTTGTTTATCAGGCGGGTGATGCTTGTCTGCCCTCTGCTGCTACACTGAGGGGCATGTCAAGAGCCAGATAATAAGCTCTGAGCTATGTTGGGCCATAGTTTGCAGAAACAGGCTCAGGAAGTTAAGTGATGTGCCCTGAAATCCTGACTCTGCTCCGCCAAATTGTTTCATCAAATGAGCAATTTCATAGTCGTTTTCGTGGCTGCTTTTGTGTCAGTCAGGCATGCTTTGGGAAACAAGAGACACGAGAGAAAACAAAAAAGAGGGACAATCTACGAGAAAGAGATTGATGTCTGGCAATTGTGAGCTGAGGTTGGGAGATGATTCGGGCAGACAGGACGAGACAGGAGAAAAGCGGCTGACAAAGATGAGGCATGAGGGGCAAAGAAATGAGGCCCGTAGTGAGCAAAGAGCTACAGAAATTACAGCTGAATGGGAATGTAGACGTTTTATTTTAAAAGGAACTACAACGTTTGCTTATGTATACCAAGTTTTCAGGGTGTCATGAATTGTTACTAATATTATTTATTAAAAATGTACAGCGCCATGAAAAAGGTGTCCCTTTACAATGGTTTTGTTTTTTCTTCATCATACAACACATTTTAATACTTCAGGTAAATTGAGTAATTGCAAAAAAAAAAAAAAACATATTTTATTCACACCAACATAGGTAGAAAAAGAAACTTCCCCCCTAATGCGGCCATTTGCGGAAACAACAGGCATTGTGCATTTGCAAGAAATGGGAATAAGTCTTTAATATTTCTGTGGAAAATGTTTGTCCACTCTGATTTTTGCAGAATTGTTGGACTTCATCTCAATTACCAATGCCTCTCAGTCAGATTTAATTGCAGACTTATTAGTTCTAGGCCACTCCAAAATCTTTAATTTTCAGCCATTTGGATGTTGAATCCACTGTTTTGCATCACCGTCCTGCAGTCTAACTCAGGTGGGCCTGAGCTTATGGTGCTAAATTCATGGCTGGATATTCTTCTTCATGATTCTCTGACAGAGAGAGGAATTCAGAGTTGAATCAGTGATGATAAGTGATCCAGGTCAGGAAGCAGCAAGGCAGCCCCAAACCATCACAACCACCATGTTTGACTTTTGGTATGGTTTTCTCTATCTGAAATGCTGTGTTAGTTTTACGAAAGATCTAACAGGAAACACATCTTTCAAAAAGTAGAACTTTCTGATGACTTTTACATTATAAAGTTCTTTCTGAAAAGTTGGGCCTTTGTGTTATTTTTGGTCCCATGGGTGTCCTGTTTGTCAATTCTCTTACTTTATTCTAATGCATGAACACTGACCTTAACTGAGACAAAGGAGACCTTCAGGGCTTTAGATGTTATTCTGGGTTCTTTTGTGACTTTAAGGAAATTTGACACCATGCTCTTGGAGTATTTCTGGTAGGTCCACCCACCTGGATTTATTATTGTTCCATGCTGTGTGATGTGTGGATAATGGATGTGATGATGTGTTGCTTTTTTTAGATCCTTCAGCCTACTTAATTTATGTTTAAGTTCTGAATTTATCAAACATCAACTACAAAATTCTGACTGATGAATCTCCTTTCTTAGGTGGAAAACCCTTAACCAAATATCCTAGGAGTAGACGTCCCAGATTTTCTTTCCAAATTCTTTCCAAGTTTAGACCCTGCAATATTTTTGAAAAAACGCCTAGCTCCATCATACGGTTGGATAGCGTGAAATGACAAAAAAAAACAAAAGCGTGAAAAACAAATATGGACGCGCAAGTTTTTGTTCCAAAGTTGCATCTGAATGAACCCAATGCTTTTGGAACAATACCCAGATGTGACCAAAAAGGGAATGTTGAACACCAAACAAAGACTGCTCCTCAACTGGACACCGCTTGCATACAAATCAAGGCCTTGCAACTGTCAAGACCCGATCTGAACTTAATTGAAACAAGATCATAAAACAGCTGCGCAAAAACAAATGTTTGCAAACCTCAATGATCTGAAGTGATGTGGTACAGTGGAGTGGGCCAAGATTGCTACATCGAATGTGGTGCCACTCCAAAAACCAGTGTTGTCACTTGAGAGGAAAATATAGCGTCCTGTCTGTCTGACGTGCTGCCCTCGCTTGATTAGGGAAGCGCACTGAATCCGGCATTATGTCTTGATTGCTTTACTGAAACAGCGCCTTTCGCCCTTACATAGCTACATTAAGTGGCAACATGGTGTAACATGATCTGTTATTGCTAATCACAGCAAGGCAAAGTGGTACTACCCCGCTCCTCTCTCTCCTGTCAGCCTGGTACAGGAAAGCACACCTCTTTTTTTCGCCTCTTTTTTTTCCCACCGCTTGTGTCACATGACACTTGCTCCACGTGTCACCAAAGTAACTATATTACATTTATGGCTCCTATAGAATGTAAGAGATGGATAAAGTCTGCTGGGAGTTATTGATGCTAAAGGTTGTTTTTCAAGCTATTGCAACATGATGTATGCCTACTTTTTTTCATGATGGATGCAGTTATTATGTATACATGCGTACAGAATAATCTATTCTGTTTTAGGTTAAAACACAAAACAAATGATGAAGGTATTTTCAAATACAATATGCATATTTAGGCTGGATCTACTCAGGATGCTTCACTGAAACTGAGTTCCACAAAGCATTAATTCATATTTAGCTGTGTATTGCAGCATTTTCCTACCTGCTGGAAAGGGTTGGAGAGAGTCTGGTTGCAATAAAGGTAGTAGTGGACGATATCTGCAGAAAACACAAACATTTGTTATCCTGGCAAACACAATTGGATCACAGTCCTGTTTATCACTGTATTATTGTTCGTTTATTGACACAGATGCTCACCGGAAGTGATGATCCCCTTTGTCTGACTCATGACGTACTTGTCAGGCGACACGCAGAAATCGCTTGTGCCCTGAGAAAAGAGGGCACAACAAACAAAAACCCGTGTGAGAAATGTGAACAGGAGACAAAGCCGCACCCTTCGAGCAAGGAATAGTTTTTGCCTTGACTTGTTGACAAATATTCGTTTCTGAAGAACCGCTAACGACAAGAATAAACCAGAGCTGTCAAACACTATGCAATCTACCTGACAGCAACAAGGAAATGTAAAAAAAAGCTATGCTTCAATTTACAACATCTAGACAAAACCACTTTTTAGTTCTGTCAGTCACAACAACTATTACTACTCTGCAAAGTGGTAACAAGAAACCTGCGCTGGCAAAAATAATAAAAGTGATGAGCAGCAGTTTCATCTGAACTCTGCCGTCTGAATGCTAAATGTCCCAAGGGCTCAGGACAAACACACTGCGCATAGCTTAACCTTCTCTGGGGGTTACGCTAATGAGCCCCAAACACTCAGATGAGATAAAGCAAGCTGAATCTCTGAGAAAAGCCCAGCCCAAATTGCTAGAAGCAAGGGATACCAAGGAGCTCTCCAACAGCGGTGCAAGCATGTGAGAATTCCCAAGAAGGAAGACAGGAAACTCAGAGAATGCAGAGTTCTGACTACACAGCCTGTAATAAGTCATTCTCGAAAGGGGTTTATTCATTATGCATATGTTTATAATCCTTTCAGGCTATAATCCAACTGTAGACTACAGACCCCCTACAGTCTGTATATCCCAAACCAGGTATGCGTGCACACACACAAAAACAACAAAGGCCATGCCTCCGAACTGAACTTAGCAGGGTTTTACTTCCTCTCGATGTGGAGGAGGTGGAGTGAGATGAGCAAAGGAAAAATTATTCTTATTTAGAGTCACAGAACTGTGACAAAGTCTAAAAGTTCAGCTTGCTTTTGGTTAGAGGTTCCTCAGATGTGCCTGATTTTGGGTTTAAATTGGGTAAAGAAGAATGTCTTTACCAAAGGTTGTTTTTTTCTGTTCCCTTTAGGAATCAAAGATCATTTTGAGGTATAGTTTGGTTTATTTTCAAAGCATGGGTTTTGTAGAAGTTATGAGTAGACATAACTTCTAAGTCTCTTACCAGCAAGAGATACCTGTCTAAGCAATATAACTTTATACAAAATATAGAGATGCATTAAAAAAAAGAAAAAAAATCATCTGTTAACCAGAATTGGTAGATTTTTATCTTGAGCAGACCTGACTAATGGCTGGCAGATCATAAATTAAAGATCTGATATTTTTACATCATACTAAGTGTTAACTGGTCGTACTTACAATAACAATCTTCAGTGTGGACTGTGTTACCAAGTGAGGTAGACTCAAAATTAACATTTTTCGAAGCTAGGATGTTAAAAATGAAGTCAGAGATTTAAGAGGGAACAATTTCTTTACAACATACTGTATTTGTGGTCCATTCGGGCTGCAAAATTGCCGGTAAAAGCAAGATATTGAGTTGATAGCAGGTAGGATGATTTGTTTGTTTAGTAATCAGGCTGTTACTCTTATCAATCTAAACTTTTGTAGCCTGTACATTAGAGATCCCTTTCCTAACACATCTGTGGGTTGGTAACCTAACCCAGCATGCTAGAGCAAACCCATGACTCAATCCTGTTGCATCAACATGGCTGGATCTGTCCATGTTTGACCCAGGGCTGTGTTAGCAAAATTAATCCAATTATAATAAATTTTCCCCCAAAGTTTTTTTTTAGTATGTGCTTCAGATACTGACATATTGTGCAGGAAGTAAAAAAAAAAAAAAAACACCACCAGGAAAAGACCTAGCTTTCTAATTTCCTTTATCTTTAATTTTCTTCAGACTACAGGATGTAAAACAATGTTTGTATTTAGTACTCATAATTATGTCTTGTGCTACCAAAGTTCTCACCTTTATACTAACACATTGCAAAATATGACTCCTCAAATTAAGCCTGCCTATTTTTTTTCTTCTAAAAATCACAGAAAGATTACAATGTGTTGAAACAGGAAATGTTCAGTCTTCTTTTCTCCATATTTTTAAAGGTTTACCCTTAGGTTCCACCTTTTGACTAATTCTATTTAAATTCTATATTATTGATATTACATCCTTATTAAACAAAATTACATTTCATCTTCCTGCTATGTAACCTCTCTAAAAACACCTCCACAATAAAAAATAGAAATATGTAAATAACATGGCCTAATTGCTCTTAATCCTGATCTGTATACTTTCTTAATGATGTTCAAACTTATTCACTGTCGAGGTTCTCGTTTAAGTGCCAAATATTCGTTCAGAGCAGAGAAAATCTGCCGTTTGTAATCATGCACCTCACACTTGGTATATACTTCAAAAAGGTTTTAAAATGACATCAGTGATTATTCTGTCTTAGTCATTAGTTACAATCTTATTTATTTAAAGAGTCGTTGCATGGTGAATCTACGTAATTCTTGCTCTGTTTTTGTGCTCTGTTTTCGTGCTCCGTTTTAAATGATGTATTGCAATATCTTGTATGCACTACACCACCAATGGAAGTATGTGGTCTCCCTCAATGTGCTTAATGGGGACTAAATAAAATTAAACTCATGAAAATGTGAGGTCAAATGCAGTATATAGCAACCACATTTTTTTTTTCCATTTTCTAACCTTATCTGAAGAGGTGGTGCAGTGTGCACGGTGTGTTATGTTATGTTATTACAATGCAAAACGTTCAACTCGGTGGAAACATATTCTTGTTTTGGTGTATTGCACTTGAACAAAGGTTTACCTTGAACAAGAAAACGATCTATAGACTGAGCTACAGTGGAATGGTTTAGATGAAATAACATTATTTTATTATGTTGGCCTAGTCAAAGTTCTGCATTAATGTTGATGTTTTCATTTATTAAAGCTAATGTACTGCTTACATTTACAGGAAAAAAACTATTCTACCATATGAAACTCAACCTCTAAAAGTCAGTTAGAAAAATACCCATCCTTAAGGCAGTTGAGTCAATCACCACTCATCCACCTATCTTTGCTGTATTTACCCTCACATCGACCTAGCACAGCATGCAGCTTTTTAAATTACATTTGTACTATTATTATAGAGCAAAATATAGAGAGCTCAACTTGTTGGTATGCAACATCAAAGCTCTGGTTAAATGCAGTGCCGGTTGTTAAAATCCTTGACTTTAGATCAGTTTATTCATGCCAGTATACTGATGCCGACAAAGTGTGTGTTTGGACCTTTGTTCTTTCAACGGCCTATATTTAGCCACAAGCAGTTTGATGGCAGAGATCAAAAGCACATGAAGCCACAAAAAGACAACTGTGATCGCAAGACTGGGTAGTGAGACAGTGCTCTTCATCGGGGATGTGTGTGGGCTTTATCGCTTTCAGAGGCAGTGAGACTTAATGGCAGAGGCTGTTGAGGTTGTTGACCGGCCACTAAGAAGTTTATAACTTACATCAGATAAAATGATTAACACTCATGATGCAACCATTAGTAGCTGTATGTTCAAGCAAGAAAGTCTACATAAGTCAACAAGTTAAGAAAAAAAATTAAATACAAAGACTAATGATTTGTTTTCATTTAATGGTAGCCAGTTTGCTTCACATTGAACCCATGTATTCTACATACACTTTTGCTAAATCTTAACTTTTTTAAGGAAAAAGCTTGAGCAAATGAAAACAGTGGAAGCCCACCAAATTGTAAACATGTAGCAGCACAGTTATCACATGAACATATTTTTATCTAAGCAACACAGTTATGACTTGGGCTCTGTGTTAAGGGTGGTTGTCCAGGTGAAAATTGAACCTCCACTCCAGTACTAAGTTTTTTTGCCCCAACCCAAGGCCTCAAAATCTGATATATTATCAGACACAACAGCATGTTCTAAAATATTTTCTTCCACGATTGCCTGGCATTTAGTTCCCTTCATCTCCCCATCCTGTCCCTATAGTAAAGCGTGACCATCATTCGATGGTTACGCTTTACTATAGGGACAGGATGGGGAGATGAAGGAAATATTTAATGAGGATTGCATGTTTAGGGTAACGTACAGTGTTAGTTTTCCACCACACTTACGTACAGTGTTTTGCATGGAGCCCAAAAAGTTCTCTCTGATCAGAGCACTGTCTTTCACATGTTTTAGTGTTTGCAATATGATTTGTGGTAAACAGCAAATTAAACGTCTTCTGGCTTTCTTTCAAGTAAGGGTCTCGTCTTGACACACTTCCATAAAAGACAATTTTTTGAAAGTAGAACTAGCAGCTGTTGTATCAGCTATTTATTTCAGGGTATCAGCTTACAGTATTAATTAAAAAAGATTGTGCATATATGGTTTTTGTTGGTCTATTTAATTAAGTCCCAATAAATGACATTAAAAAGTTTTGGTTGTGATGTGAAACATTTGGAAAAGTTTAAGGTGTACAAATTCATTTGCAAAGCAACACAATCTCTAGAAAATCAAAGTATGCATAGCCAATCTGGAATACTGGCTACTTCTTGTTGCCCAACCAGTAAGAAGCTGAGCTGATGGTGCTGTAAAAGGGAACCACTGGAACATAGACATGTATGAGGAAACAAAAAAGTGATAAGAGCATAGAGGAGAAATATGACATTAATAAATGTATCTATAACCGCCCCCCGCCAAAAAAACCTGATAACAACCAAAAAAAAAATCTGTACATGACTAAACACATTTTGGAAAATAAATCCAAAATGAAAAAGTGAAGAAAAAGCTGAAAAGAAATGGGTAAAAGGTAAAAAAAAGAAATTTGTAAATCCAAAATTATTAAATGAATGCATTCAAAAATGAAAGGGTAAGTCTAAACAAATAAATAAAGCCATTCATTTTCCTTGTCTGGTATTGCAAATATGACCGGTTCATTGTAGGCTTTGTGAGTCAGAGAGGAAGGAAAGTGAGTCAGTTTACCACAGCAGCAGCGAGGTCAGCGCCCAGAGAAGTCCAGCTCAGGATCAGAGTCAGCACGCCAAACACCATCATCCTGCAGGGACACATAGCAACAGCATGATGCAGAGCAACTCCACGGATGAACTGATTTATTTGTTAAACCAAAGGCGAACTAAAAGAAAACCCATTGAACAATGACCCAGTGGCTCTCTTAAAGTGTGAGTTTCTTTACACAGTATGGTCTGTCCTGATCATCCAATTCCTCGTTGACATCATACAGGAATCCGCAAACGTGATTCAAACTAGCAGTGTCATATTTTTTTCAACAATAGGGGTAAAGTAAGATTTTTCAACATATTATCAGCTTATATGGTAACTCATTAGACCACAGTAACGTTTAAATTCAAATGACCTTACATAAATCCCGTTCTGTGCCATCAGGGAGTACCATTTCCACAAAAGAGTAGACATGGTCTGCATCAATGCTTAGGTAGTTGTCAAAATAACCTCTGCATGGATGACAGGACTCAATGTTTCCCAGGAGAATATTGGCCTGCCTTCCCTTCTTCCCAGGGGGCATCCAGGTGCCATATTTTCCCCTGATAGGTGACACACAAGCAGACTGCCATTCCCAAGATGTAAAAGTAAAAGTGATTCTTCAGACTACGCCACCATCTTCCCTTGCTCTATGGTTCAGCTCCTGACCTTGTGTGCCAATTGTTGATGCCTTTGGTTAACACATTCGCCATGAAAGGCCTGAAATTATGCAGCTGTTTTTGTAAGAAAGGGCCCATGTAATTTGTTTATATAGTAGAGGGCTCCCACTTCTTAGTAACCCTGGATATTTTTAATGCAAGCGATCTGCGAGACCCTGACCAGCTGTTGAAAGTCACATTTGGGAGACATGTGGCTTTTGACTTAGTGAAAAAGTGGACCAGATCTTGACATTGAGGGAGGTCCTAAAGGGTTATAAGAGTTGATTGTCAAGTCCATTCATATTGTTTGGCTAAAGAGAAGGGTAAGGTTGTTTTTAAGAGCTATTTAGTCCTTTCATGTCCAAAGATATAATTGTGTCTGCATTCTCAGCAATACAAACTTGTTCCCAGGGCTGGATGGTATCCATGAGGCTTCCCTGTTTTAACTGATCCAATTTTTGGTATTCGTGGACATTCATGATCCCATTGGATCGATTTGGATAGGGCACACCATATTTTGGTTGATGTGCCTCTGTTTGTGTCTTCAAACCATTACTTTCAGCTTGACGTGGAGATGTTTAGAGGTGAGTCTGAAGTGACCTGGATAAAAGCCAGCTCAGCTAAATCTGACTGGTGTCCCACTTGAGAAAGGTGGATTGCTCCCTCCAGATTGGGAGCAAGGTAAGCCTTCTGAGTGCCTCCTGGAGGTTTTCTGGGCACGTTACACAGTGAGGGACACTGTGACAGATCAAGAACTTGTTAAAGAGCTGCAACATATTTAAATTCCCCAGAGTTAACCAGAGAGTTTCACTGGAAGGAGACATTTCTGAGTTTCCCAACTGGATTTCTCCTGTAGCCTCTGCGACCAGATCTTGGGTTGAATGTTGAATGTTTTTTTTGTTTGTTTTTGGTCTTTTCATCCAACTTAAGAAACTATTTACTTTAGCAAACTTTAAGTAAATATTAAAAATAATCAAACAGCCCAATTGCAGTACTTTAAAAAGCCTCCACCAGTTTGCAGAAAATCATGATGCTGTTAAGGTCTAAGCATTCTTAGCACTACTGAAAAGGGGGTTTCCCTTTTATTTTCCTTCTACTCCTGATTTAAGGATGTTGGAATGTGACAGTAGAAAAACATTGTCACCATGATGGAATAATAACCTGGTCATAAGGACCAGCCTGTTCAGCCATAATTCTTATCCTCATCAACCAAACTATGCCACTACGTGTATCCCGGCTAGTGCCCCATATACCACCCAGGACCCCAATTAGCTTTCACCATGATAATAAGCCACCATGACCTTTCTCATATTTATTCATGCTCAAAACCTTTGGGGAACTCTAAGACTCTATCATGTTTTGGTGATACCTTAAAGACTACGACAAGAGACCAGGCTTTGATTGAAGAGCTTTTATATTGAGCTCAGGTTAAACAAACCTCTAACGTCCAACAACTGGTTGTAGTTATACCTATTATATGATTCCTTTACAAACCAGTACAATACAGAGTTATTGACATTATTCAGCTAAGTTATTCAAGGAATTTGAGACTCAATAGTTTTGTAAGTGTAGCTTCACTGCCATTGTTCCTTCAGCTATGTCTAAGATTATGCTCTGAAACAGGCAAAAAGGTCAAATGACAGCAAGACAAGAGAAGCAAAGGACAATGACATAAAGACACATAAAATACATATTTTAATTTCATTTAAATGAAAATAAAAGAGTTGATCTAACTGTCCTGACAGCACATGAATATCTGTGACGTTGTCAATGCAACATCAGCACAATGTTGGAGCAGAGTTGCTTCGTCAACCAGATAATGGTCAGCAGTCCTCCGCTCTGTTGGTCTGCCCATGCAGATACTCTTGTTTGACTTCATTTCTCAGTGGACTAAATCCCCAATGATGTCAGTTTATAAAAATAGAACTTATATACATGTGATCAAATGGTCTAAAAGATAACATCTAGGCACAATTAAAAACTAGGATTGTGGTCAAATAATAGGACTCATTTAGTTGACTCTGGTAGAAAAATCAATCTGTTTCTTCTAATTATACCATTAAGACATGTTGCTTTAAACATACTTTTTCATCATCATCATCATCATCATCATCATCATCATCATCATCATCATATATAACTTTCAATTCTCTATGGCTCAGGGAAAAAAAAAAACATTTGCAGAGAAATGAGGTAACAGTGAGAATACAAACTGCTGTCTCAGTTCTATGCCTCAGTATTCCCATGGCTCTGCTAGCAAGATCCTTTCAACATTTTCTGCCTTCATATTAGCTCTTTGCTCTTGTAGTTTGTGTCCCTGCTTCTGTGTGATACCAAAACTCTCAACGAACCCAGACAATAAATGAGATAAGAAATGAAGGGAGGCTTTACAGACTGCCTATTTTCATTGTAAATCAAAGCATATCCAAAGACAAAAGCTTTTTTACAGTCTTGCAGGCACAGTGTTGTAAATACAAAAATCTGTATGTAAATCTGAGCAATACATTAGTCTATGCCCCACAGAGCTGAAGAAAGTTCTAGTCACTGTAGCACTTTCTCAAGCACCTTCCTTTCTAAATAAAGCAAATGTACACTGTAAATATTAATGCAAATTTGACCAAAAATCTTGAAATAATAACTTTTTAAACCCTCAGTATATACAAATAACATGATTATGGCAAGGATTGTGTTTTAATTTCATACTATCCTCCTAACTGCTATTAGCCATTACCTTGACTTATGAAGATCAAAATACAGCTACCTTACTGTGGACAGGTAGGCAATGAGTGGTAGGAATAACAGTGGTGTACCAAACAAAATTATGGAAGCCGGGGAGCTTTGAGGTCCTCTATTGGCTTTTTTCTTTCATTTTCTCTAAAAATAATCCAAAGTACAAGCGCAAAAATTGCAACATAAAGTGCATGGAGGCATATAAGCAACAGTTTCCTAGCAGCAGCAGAACATCTCAGTGAATGAACTGGGTGCCTTTTAAAGGGTTCAAACCTAACTCTGTAAGACCATTAAAACCACTAGGGATGTACAACATTAGCTCTATTAAAAACAATGTAAAACTCCTCCATTAAAACCCACCAATAAACCATGTAAAAATAACCCACCAACTAAATAGAAAAATCCCAATACCATAACTATAAATAATTCCCCAAAAATCTAAAACCATAAACTACTCCTAAAGTTTCAAATAGGTGTCTGGTCCCCCAGGAATTCTTTTGGAAGGTAAGTAAAAACAACACATCACACAACACTAAAACCCTTACAACAAATCACATACACTACACACTAACATTTAAAAGATATTACTAAAATCACATATTGCACCAAATGATTGCACATTTATAATTGTTGATTCTGCTACCGGATGTGCATGGGAAACCCAAAATATTCAATATATATCTTTTAAAAACAATTGTGTGCAATTATTTAATTTTAATCGTGCAAATTAGCCAATAACTTAAAAGCGCAGTGTGCTATAAAAAGTGCCATGTGCATGTTCAAAGTACTTCAAGTATGGTGCATGTGTGCACTTGCCCATTAACGAACCGGGCCTTCGTTACACTTTCTTGAATGTCTTTGCCATTTTGAAAAGTTAAAAATAAATCAGTCTCTATTTCACTTATTTACGGAAGTCATGGATTAATCATTTAGATTGTGAGAAACTCTGATTAACTTTAAGACCTAAAGTATATATTGCAATTTGGATGATTTTTATAGGGTGACCATGGGTGATATGTTAAAATCATTCATCTCTTAAAGTTGGATAAGAATGTAAACTTATTCATATAAAATGTTGTACTTTTACGTCTTTAAACGATGAGATTATGCAATTGCAATGAAATCAAAATTTACTTTAAAGTTGTTGTTTTTTAATTTTACCAAGGGGTAACGATACATCTGTGGATGCTACATTTCCTAACTAATGATTATTTTAACTTGAAAGGCTCCCAAAACATCTTAAATTGATATAAAAGACTATTTCTTTCATCAACAATGAGACTAAAAGAGCATGAAAAATGCTGCCGCTTTGCTATCAAAATCTTTATGCTCAAATGGCTGGGATTTAGTGACCTACATGTCTGATTAACCATGAATGTTTGACTTTACTGAAGTATGTGACCGGATTTAAACAAGTGTTACATTGAGTGACTGGGTAGAAAACAGGAGAAACGTCCTCAGATTGCCCTCTCAGTGCCAGCAGGTTGAGTCCTAGCTGAGCGAGGGAGCGATACTGTATAACTCAATTCTGTGCTCTGGTAGTCAAATGGATTTCCTGACTTCAAGAGAAAAGCAGCAAATGGGGTGTAAACCTCAAGCAAAGCATATCCAAAGGAAAAAAGTCACAGAGGCCCATGGAGCAGGGCAGATGACGCAATGGTGGATGCACACCAGTCAGTATGAATTAAATCACATTAGAAAATAGGTCTTCTTCTGAAAAAAATAAAACTCTACAACTTTACTTAACATTAATTGAAGACACCTTTATCCTTAAATATTTTATTCATATTTATGGAGTAAAACAAAAACTATGCAACCTTCAAGGCAGAAACTACAGAATTGTGTCCTATATGGCAGACCACTGTCACATTTATTTGAACCACACTCCAATGTCCAATTACATTTTTCATTATTATTATTGAATTAGTCAGACAGACATTGGTATTAGTTAGAATTAAAATTAGAGATTTGTATTTGAGGTAGGGTAATCAAAATATTACTCTGACTTTCTTTGACTATGGTGGGGTTTTCTGGAGCAGCAGCTTATCTGCATAGTTACACATTCTGATTTTCCCAAATTGTGCTACTGCTTCTGGCAGTAAAACAATGAGATGCCGCTGCAACTGTGAAACTTTGCCAACCTCTCAAGTAAAGCCAGAACAAAAAAATATGTGACCCTCTTTAGCCAAAAAAGCAAACACAAAAACGTTGTTTTGAGGCACTTTCCCTATGAAGCTGACAGAGAGGAAAAAATATTAAATGCAGAATGATACACATGCTAACTGCGCTAACGTTACAAGCTAACACAATGACACTAGTATTTGACTTAAGGTGACCAGAGTTCTCTAATGAAAACCAGGAACGTCTCTGATTTTGTTAAGTGATTGGGTGGGGGTGTACCCAGAAATCGGGGACATCTGGTCAACCTAATTTGACTGTAACTTTAAAAGATCACTACAGCTTCTTTGTCTGCAACAGTAAAGCAGTAAATCTCCTGAAAGGTTATCTGGCTATATATTAGCTTCACAGACATGGACAGCCCAATGATAAAGCTATGTTGTAGTGATAAAGCGATAGCCATTCAAAGTATCTAAAATCTTATTTTCGATGAGAAAAACTTCTGGAAATCATCTTTGAAGTTTGTGTCTTTGACAAACTAACTTGCTGAAGTTACATAAACTTACATACGTCTTTTTTGTTGTTGAATTTTATGGAACAACCTACGAATGTTTCCGCTAAAAAGAAAATCAATTTATGATTTTAAAAGTTGTTTTTTTTAAGCATTTCTTTTGTATAGCTCATCCATTAAATTGTGTATACAAGTAATAAACGCCCTGGCAAACTGAACACCACAAATACAATACCTGATAAAATCTACCACTTTGAGGTAGCGATTTAGAAAAATTACTTTATATTAACTGCAGTGTGATCAAGGACTATTCACTAATACAAAACCAAGATTGCAATCATAAAGACTGAAAAGCATGTTTTTTTTTTATTCCAGCAATGCAAGCAAAGTCCTAA
Source organism: Fundulus heteroclitus (assembly GCF_011125445.2). Classification (NCBI taxonomy): domain Eukaryota; kingdom Metazoa; phylum Chordata; class Actinopteri; order Cyprinodontiformes; family Fundulidae; genus Fundulus; species Fundulus heteroclitus. Next base: position 14,317,992 of record NC_046370.1, read on the forward strand.
AGTCATACCAGAAAAAAACTGGGCAAAATCACATTATTTCAGTTTGCTTGCAAATGTTGCTTTTAGTTGCAACTGTAAACCCAGATTTTTCAAATAAAAACATCCACTGGGATGGCTAGAAGTAAATTACCAATTACTCTGAACATTTGTCTCCATTCATTCAACCCTACCTGCTATCTCTTGTTCCATTTCATTGTGCACTACATGTTGCTTTTGGATGGTCTACTCAAGTTAATAGAAATGTTTGATAGATATAGCGTAACCTAAAAGCACTCAATTCCAGCTTACCCCAAGTGTCCTTCCAATCTTCGTACTGGTGTATGAATGTGTGGGTATTTGTGAGTGTGATTATTTAAATGTGGCCATTGTTTAGGCGCTTTGAGTGGTCTGTAACTAAAAAAGCGCCATATAGATTTAGTCCATTTACCATTTGGAAGACCACCCCACCCATATATTTTGATTTGCCTTTCATTAAAGCACCCTAGGGCGATCCCACTGTGACACACAGTGAAGCATGACAAAAACTGTGGTGTATAAAGCTACAATTCTGGTAACATTCAGATTGACATGCAATTTCTTAAAAGCAGCTTGATAAGTGCAATGCGTGTTTTGCTTTACAAGTGTTATAGTTTATACTAAATAATGAGGTTTTAATATGCCTCCATGTCTACACGGGCGTGTCACAGGAATAGAGAAATGAACTTAAATTGACCTGTCTGTCTCACTTTAGCTCTGTTACTTTTAATCAGACGTACATAGTGCAAAATGTCTGACATTGAGGACACTCAAGGCTACTGACACAGTGCTCACTTCCCCTGTAAAACTGTTTATTACTCTTCCCACAGAGCCTTCCTGTAAGTCATAGCTCACGACCATCTAATGCTTTTCCTCTCTTCAGGGACACACATTCCATCCATAAAGTTGAGGTTATAAAACGGGTAAGAGGCGGTATTATCTCACTCACTTAAGCCACATGTTTCGTACATGCTTACATGTTGACCTGTCAGTTTTATGTAGGGCTGGACAATTAATTGAATGTTCAATATTACAGCAATTTAAAAAAAACGCAGTTTCCAAATTGCAGAGGTCTGCAATTTTTGGATATGTAACAATTAATAGATCAGACACGTCCTTTAGGTGTGGGTAATATATTTAAAGTGCGTTCGCCTCCACTTGGAGGGGAAGAGAGTTGCAGCAGTGAGATAATCCAATTTTATTATTTGTTTTAGAGTTTATATAATCATACTTTTTTTTTTTTTTTTTTTTTTACCAGAAACGTTCATGAATCTCACCATGGACTAAGTACTGGTAAAAGTGATTAATTAGGGCTGGGCAACGATTAAAATATTTAATCGCGATTAATCGCCCTGATTAATCGCGATTAATCGCATTGTATTTACAAACTCCAAGAATGAATTCAAAAGTAGTGTAAAGAGCACTTTTATTTTAATGTTCTGCTGCCATATGAACAAAAGTGTTGTAACATTTGTAGCACTTATCAGTAACACATATTTAGTGTAAAGCTCAACTTAAACATGTAAAACAAAAAATAGCAATAATAATAAATTAAAGCTTATTGCCACTGACAGGGAATTCTCTTTATGGGGAAAAAATCTACCAAAAACAGGCAATTTCTGAGGTAACAGCAGGGAGCAGCATTACCATTTTATGTTCAATACCAAAGTTTAACTTGGCAGTGGTTACAACTAACTTGTTTCTGTCATATTCGATGCTGGAAGAACTTTAAACAGAAATGCTTGCTAACTCGATATGCGTGCATGTTTATTTGACGTTAACACGCGTTTTTTTGTTGTTGCTTTCTCGCGTGCATATAGTGAATGGCAGGGAAAAACAGGCAAAAACACATGGATACTTTGAAGCGAGAAGCGACTTCACCGACGGCGTCTAAGCAGACCCCCTCGCTCCGCTCCGCACAAAACTTGTTCAGTTCGCCAACTCACCGCCTCGCCTAAGCAAATTCCTGCGGGAAACACCGCCTTCCCCACGTCAGCTTTGTTTTTTTCCGGCCAGCACCTTTCTTACTCTGAATCCGAGGTTTGGCTGACAGCGAGGTTATTGGCGCATTATCGCCACCTACTGTTCTGATTCAAACCCCTACACCGCAGCAACAGACCTTCACAAAATAAAAGCATGTGAGCAACATGCGTTAACGCGCGTTAAAGAAAATATCGCCGTTAATAGTCTAATGAGTTAATGCGAAATTAACGCGTTAACTTGCCCAGCCCTATGATTAATACATAGACTTATTTGTTGGTTGCACTTTATATTCAACAAGGATTGACATCCAACTCAACAAGCTACTCTCTCGAAGAAGAATATTCTGATTAATAAAAACTGTTAAATTTCTTGTTTTAAATAGTCCTTGTTTACAAACATCTTTATCTACAGGGCATTTTTGTTGCTTGTGGTTAATGCAGAGAATTGTCAAAATTAAATCACAATCGCAATTATGGTTGAAATATATCTCAATTTTGATTTTCGGCAAAATTATAGAGCCCTGTAGTTTTATGCATGTCCTCATCATCCCAGAAAAAGAGGTGAACAATCTAAAACAACTGATAACTATAAAGTTTACAGCAAAGTTTATGGCTGTCCCGCCCTGTTTCACATGTGCGTATAAATTCTTGTCAAAGCTGTTATTCTCAGTGTCACAGTAACACCCAGTCAGCCGGTTCAAAGCACCACAAGGAGCTGTTAGCCCTCCAGAGTGTAATTTGCCTCAAACCACTTCCACTCCACTGGAGGAGAGCCTCCGCTGGGACGGCAGGCTCTCTTGACGCTATAACTTGCCTCATGTGTTTGTGTCGGGGTTAAAGGGTGAAGTGGGAGGGATGGGGATCTGTGTGGTTAGTAGGGTCCACTTTGCCTAAGAAAGACGAAAAAAACCTATTGTGGTCTAAAAAGATTCATCTGATTGTTCCTCTATGTCTTGACAACTCCTTCAAGACAAAAGAACGAACAAGAGAGGCACAAAATTAAAATGAAACATGACATCCAGCATAGCAACCCTGTACAACAATAACCAGAGGGTCAGACCTAACATCTGCAGAGAAGCAATGTGTGCAGGAAGTCTATTTGTACTCCTGTCACTTCTAAATGGTCAAAGCCATTAAATATTAATGCAGAAAACACTTTAAAAAGACAGAGTTAAATAATTAATCACATGCCAAAAGACTCCCCACATCTACCGTGTTTTTGCCTGTTAAACATTTTCTAATTCACGTCTATAGCTATTTAAAGCAGGTCAAGTGTTTAAGTGGAATAACAATCCTCAGGAAGTTATATTGTAGATAACATCTATGGCCTAGCTCCCATCTCTCCACAGCTCCCCCAGTTCAATTTGTAGAGCAAAGCCACTGAGACGGCAACACTCTGAGATAGTTCAGCCTCCTGCTGGCAGCACTGAAAGGCAAACGGTCAAATAAGACGGGGCAAGCTGAGCTTTATTTGTACATGGATATGATCCAGGGCTTAGCTGCCTTGTACACAGGATATTTCCCATGGGAAGACACAGAAACCACACACCAAGCTCCTGTGATCTTCCCCAGTTTAAAGTGAATCATTACAAATTTTTACTCACCTCTTCGTCCTCTGCTGCTTATTATATATAATTAACAAATTTGATCACAATATGAGTGTGTTAGACTGCTACAGGAGATAACTTATTTGTCTTTTAAATCTTTTTCAGTTTTCAAGCTAGGCAAAGCAGTGAAAAGTCACGTTTTTATAGACAAGAAAAAAAAGTATTTGAGGCAATTGCATTTTAACTTTAAAGATGCATTGCCATGTTATTTGACTTTTTTTATTTATACGCAAGTAGCTCACTCTGGTTGCATACAACGTTTTTATGAAAGTTGATCATGTCCTGCTGGCATATTAGTTGTTATTTTGGTGTTTTATGCTTTGTTTTTGCTAATTTTGTTAGTAAATAAAGCTTTTGGTGTTTATTTGCAATGTTAATGTATGTACGTACGTACTGTGCATGCACAGCAGGGGTTAAAACAAGTTAGCAGCTAATGGCAGTTAGCATCTCCCAGCGAAACAATGCAGAATGGTCCAAAATCCAGTCAAAAAAAGCGCAAAAAATATGATTCCAAGAGGGAAAAGACTGGAATGTCGCTGGGAATACAGTATGACCGTTGGTGTTCACTGAAGCAGACGCTAAACCTACCGACTGTTCAGGTGTGACCGCAGAGTTGATTGACATGAGTAAATATTCTGATATGAGACTGTTAAAGTTTTTGTAGATTTGTTTATTTAACTAATAACAGTTGGTCTTTGATCATGCTATGCTGCCACTTAATTGCGAGGCATTGCAGCGGGTCAGGCGTGGTCCGGCATAATTTACAATTGATTTATAAATTAAGCAAACTGCCATTATGATAGTTCTGCGATACTGTCACTAGATGTTGCCACGTCTGTTCATAACTGTTTATCACGCCCGAGAGCAAATAAGTTTTTGGCTCAAAAGGACTATCAAAACACTATCAAGATAGAGGCTTGGTGTATACAACCTTATTTTATCATGATCAAATGGTTTTGGGTCTCTGTTTTTTACAAGCAATCTACAAAAACATATTTTTTTGCCAGATAACTTTCAAAATGTCCTGGTTTAACCCAGACTTCAGTCAAAACTGAATACGTCCTTGCTAAGTTGCATTGTTCAAAAATGTTTTGTCTGAATCCTTATAAACATGTCAATGTGTTTTCCATGAATAACCTTATTTAGCAAATGTGGTGGTTCAGACAATTTTGTAATAATCCAAAATTAATTGAAGGTTTCAGTTTTTATTGATTCAAAAAACATCAATTCTTTTTCTGCAAAAACAATTGCCATCTTTAGTCAGGTTTAGCCAATGGTTGTATTCAAGGCTGCTTTTGAGCAAAAGTCATTTCATTCTTGCCAACTCAAACTGAGCCTTAGAATCCATCAAGCAGGATTTGCATTCCTGATCAGAGGGCACTGACCAACCTTTCCTAATGGGGCTGCATTAAACCCCCTTTCACATTCATTTAAGTTTGCGCCATGTGATATATTATGTTTGTCTATTTCTTTTAATCCAGCACAGGGCCACTGCTGCTGATAACAATTTTACTTTATTATTTGGCTTGAGGTTTACTAGTTTGGTCCTATGGTTTATATAGTAAACTGTTATTGCATCTACTCTTCATATTTTCCTACCAGACGTGCTTTGGTGTAAAAAACTGAGAAATCAGGCTTAAAGACATACTATGCAACATTTTTCAGTTAATTAATGTGTTCCATACCGTTTTGGATGATTAAATGAGTCATTTCAGGTCGAACAAAGGTTTTCTCGGCCGCCCTGGGGGTCTGTGGGGGAAATACCGCACTTGCAATTGCAAGAGCTCACGGCCCGCACACACAGAAGTCTCGCTTTACGGAGAGAACTCCATGTGTTTTTGCCCTGCCATTCACTATATGCGCGCGCGAAAGCAACAACAAAGAACCGCGTGTTAACGTCAAATAAACATGCAAGTATATCGAGTTTTATTATTATTATTATTATTATTTTATTTTTTCTATGTTGGCGAGACGCTACCGCTCGCCAACATAATAATAATATTATTGACATTGAGGCGGCCTCAATGTCGAGGCCGCCTCGCTTGGCGCGAGGCGGCCTCGCGCCAAGCCGCGAGGCCGCCTCGCCAAGCCGCCTCGCCAAGCCGCCTCGCCAAGCCGCCTCGCCAAGCCGCCTCGCCAAGCCGCCTCGCCAAGCCGCCTCGCCAAGCCGCCTCGCGGCTTGGCGAGGCGGTGGCGGTAGCGTCTCGCCAACATAAAAAAATAATAATAATAAAAAAAATATATAATAATAATAATAATAATAAAACTGGCGAGGCGGTCGCGGCTTGGCGAGGCGGTCGCGGCTTGGCGAGGCGGTCGCGGCTTGGCGAGGCGGCGGTCGCGGCTTGGCGAGGCGGCGGCCGCCGCCTCGCCAAGATAGCGCTGCAGGAAGCTTGATGTTCATACCTTCACTGTGTTAGTCATTGTTTCTACTGCCGTTTTTTCCACTTTTCGTTGCGTTCGCCTGTCTGCTAAGCTAAAAACAACCGCGCCTGACTTGACGGAGAAACCAGAACAGCTGAGCATCATTACGACAGTGCACTTTTACTTTCGCCCTCTGGGGGGAGCCTCGCTGGAAAATCAACCCCGGTTGCATAGTATACCTTTAAATGGCAAAAATAAAAAAAATAAAAATAAAAAAGACTGACAGTGTTAATGTAACAGTTTTACAGTGCACATAGACTCACGTGGTAAGGAGCCAGCGGGACTGCTTGGCCAGGCCCAGGCAGGCGAGCAGGCAGATAATCAGGTCCAGGATGAGGAGCAGAAGGTAGGTTAGCCATCTTGAGACACAGACAGAAGTGAAAATTAAACTGTTGCCAGTGAATGAATGTTAATGTTACAGTATAAAGGGAATTTTCTAATAAGAAACAATAACTCATTATTGTATATATATATATATATATTAGCATATTTAGAAGCAAAAGAATATAAAACAAGCTAAAAAAGATGGTTACAACAGTCGCCCTTTGAAAGCCAAGTCATTGGTACTAATAGGTGCTTTGTCTTTGCACTTGATTTTAACCTCTGTTGGTAACTTCACATAAACCTGTCTGTATGAAAAGTACTATATTAATTCATTGTCTATTTCACGGGTTAGTTATGGAAATACATACAGTATATTCAGTATATTCTTATAATTAATTTAAAACTTGCGGAAAGTTGCACAAAATGTACAATAACATTTCAGATAATTAAAAGAATTCACTGCATGGAAACGCGGACAAATATTCAAACAGCTAACCCCACAAAATGGATGATTTCAGCTCCATTTCTACATAAAATTCAACGCATAACGTATAGATGCGAGAAACTGAACCTAATAACAACCAACCAAGGGATATTCCTTTCTGTTGCTCAATAAAACAGAAAGTAAACACATCACAGCTTTCCTCCAGCTGATCCGGTTCAGGCATTTATGACTATGTTAAACTACCAAGGTGTAGCTAGTATGTGGTCACCTCAACAGTATTACTGAGCTTGCTTACATACATGCATGGACGGATGGATGGATGCTTTATTTTTCCAACAGTGTATCCCCTAAATTTCGCTTGGACTGTAAAAGGATGAATTAAAGGTTGAAGGCCCCTGCATAAGACTCCAAATTAAAATACATAAATGTATTATTATAGCACTGAAAAAAAAAATCAATAGGTAAAGTAAGTAAAATTAATAAATGGAAAAAATTAAAACATATTAAAAACATAACTTTGAAAACAAGTTGCGTTTTTATCATATTACACAGACGAACGTGTGCTTATTCCCGGTTCATGTAAAGAGAACAGCAGAAATGGTTATTCAAGCAAGCAAATTTCAATCCACCTTGAACAGACAAAGAAACAGAAGCATGTACGATTAGACGTTCAAACACAGTATGGCAGAACAAAATTCATAGTTTGTTCAAACACATCTAATTTTCTCAGAAATCATTGTCTCTGGAGTCGCCAGGAACAAATCCAACCCAACAATTGCTCCACACAGTACCACTGAGCATACGCTCATTAACACTGGTGAGAATAATGCCCACAATGCATCAAATCAATTAGAAAGCAATTTAAAAAAAAAAGGAAAAGAAAAGCAAAGCTGGGAAAAACTTAGATTTTCTTTCTGGTCTGTAAGATAGTAAAAAAATGAAAGGTAGACCAAAAAGAGAGCATAACCATTAGTAGACGCGTGTAACACAGTAGTTGCCTGTTAATGTGTGTGTTTGAGGACCAGCTTTGTCTTCTTTAATGCAACCATCTGTGAACAGTATTCAAGCTGCAGCCGAACACAACGCAATCTGTCCAGCTGGTTAATTATGAATGGCTTTGAATCCATATGGCTGAATGTCCAGATGGACATAAAAGACTTTTCACTCCACCTGAGATCTATCAATCTATCCTACCTGCCAGCTGCTGCTGTCTATTTATTTCCACCAGGGTTTGTTTTCCTCCAATGCTCTCATCCTTCTTCAGCACGGTGTTGACGTTCTTTTCCGTCTTTGACTTACTTCCCACCGCCCCACACTCTCATTACTCAACAAAACCTCTGATTCTCTCATGCACAGGTTTTTATTTATTCCTCCCCCTCTCTGTTTAATCTTGCGCCCCATCTCCGTGTTTTTCCAGCCTCCCTTTTCTTTCGTACCCTTTTTCTTCTCTCCCTCACCTCCACCTCTTCACTGCTTCGCCCTCATCTAATCTCTTCCTTCGCTGACAGCGTGAAGCGCGGGAAGCTGATGCATCTACACGGGAGTCACTCCGGTGCCACCGTGTTTGCCTCTGTCATCCTTAATCCAATTAGTCAGACTGGGGAAGGCAGGGATACACGAGGGGGTGGAGAGGGTGCGTGTAAGCATCACAAAAATTGTTTTCCAAAGAACCTTTGGTAAAGGCGGGGGGGTGGGGGGGGGGAGCGGTGCAAAAAGTTGTAAACAAAAAAAGTTAATGATAGTGTGAAGCCTTTTTCACAGTTTGTCCTGTTACAACCAAACCTTCAATGCATTTCCAAGGGTTCTTATTGATAGATAGCCCTAAACACTCACTCTATACAGTTCTACTGTTCTTCAATTATGCATTACGTGTCGTCATGTCTGCTTTAACTTTCTGTTCTCTCTCTTCATAGTAGGTACACCTGGTCTGGCGTTCTGTTAACTGTGACATCATCCAGAGAAGACGGCTCACCCGCTATTACCATCTAATGTAGAACAGATTACTAGATCAATGTGTGCTTCTGTGCTTTTTTGTCTCTCTTGTTGTGTCTCTGCTCTGTCTTCTGTAACCCCCAGTCGGTCGAGGCAGATGACCGTTCATACTGATCCCGGTTCTGCTGGAGGTTTTCCTTCCCGTTAATGGGGAGTTTTTCTTCCCACTGTCACTTCATGCTTGCTCAGTATGAGGGATTGCAGCAAAGCCATGGACAATGCAGATGACTCTTCCTGTGTCTCTACGGTTCCCCAGGAGTGAATGCTGCTTGTCAGGACTTTGATGCAATCAACTGGTTTCCTTATATAGGAAATTTTTGACCAATCTGTATAATCTGAACCAATCTGTACAATATGATTGATTTGACTTTGTAAAGTGCCTTGAGATAACATGTTTCATGAATTGGCGCTTTATAAATAAAATTGAATTAAATTGAAAAACAGAATCCACTCCAAGCCAATGCCTTTAGAAGTCGCCTGATCAGTAAAAATGGGATAGATTAGATTGTAGAAGGATAAATCCATATGTTCTCTAAAGGCCTGAAAGGTTTTTTGAGAACATTAGTGAGAAAACTGCATCTTGAAGGACAAGAAATCCATCAGACAAGTCAAGGATAAAGATGTGGTGAAGTTTATAGTAGGGTTAGGCAGAAATCTCACCGAGCACTGTTCAATATGTGGTCGATCTTCAGTAACGAGTCAAGTTCTATATGGGTTTTTATGTTTTAAGTTGTTGAAATGGTCTAAAATATTGAAATTCTGAGGCGAGGATGTTCTGCAAGTATTATCATGAACCGCAGCAGCAGAGCACAGGTGAGTGGAAAAGATTTACCCAAGAGCTAACGATGAGCCAGAAAAAAGGTCATTTAGATTTTTTAAGCTTCTGCTCTCTTAAGTTAAACAGAATGTCTGGCTGCTAGCTTTTCCCATTTGGTCCATGTGTGAAAGGTTAGCTGCCTTCATGTGTTAATGTGCAGACTTTATGCTGAACCACAAATTATTTTTTGACACCCTATTTAAATAAAATGTATATCTGTAGATGGTATGAAAGTTGATTCAAAATCTAACAACAAATATTCCCAAACTACTCACACAATGGAACAAAACACATTGGTAATTTCAAAGTTTCCACCTATATTAATTAATTTGAATTTAATTTAATCTAAAAGGTTTAATAAACAAAAAGGTTTAACAAAATAAATTATTTCACCTTGGAGATCCACTATAACTGTTCTGAGACCCATTTGTGTTGTTTTCCAGTTCAGTCTCATTGTATTTGACATTCTGAATATACAGAGCGTCTCAGTTGTACAAACACTATTCTAATTGGAGTTATATATCTAATTTTCGAGGTTTCACCTTATACTGTGCAAGTTCAATCTTATTTTGAAGTGCGATATTTTGTTTCTAGTCTCTTTTTTGGGGTGTAAAAATGTAAACATTTTGTAAAGAATAAACACAGTATATATATATATATATATATATATATATATATATATATATATATATATATATATATATATATGCACACTGCACATTTCAGAATTCTATTATTAACCATATGTCACGCTCCCCCAACTTCATAATTATGCACCACTTTACATTGGTCAGTCACATAAAATCCCAATAAAATATATTAAAGTTTGTTATTGTAACATTACAAAATGTGAAAATGTCCGCTGGGTTTGAAGAATTGTGCAGTGTATGTCAAATATACAAAATAGCTACAAAGCAATTTAAATGGATTCCTGGAAATGCTGCTACCCATTAGTCCAGCTAAAAACACAATGAAAACACATGAAACTTTACATTTGTCTGGATGGAGTGTTAAAAACAAGCCCAATGAGAGCTTGTAGTGTCTCTGTCGGCACCAAGTTGTCCGTCTCTATTAGCCTAAGAATGCTTCATCTGTGACGCAGAAGATCATCTTACAAATCAATACAAACACACCAGCATATCTTCAGACTCCACAGAAAGGTCACTAGACCTGTGAAACAATCTGGTGTGTTCTAAAGATTTGGTTTGACCTGGAATAAAAAAAAAAAGATGTGTGGGGTGGAGTTTGATGTATTCAGAGCAGTCCTGTGGTTATATTTGGATACATGGGAGTACAGTATAGCTATAAAACTCAAAGAAGTGTTGCAAAGTTAGTGCTGCGTGGAACATCACAGTCATTGATTGGATGGATGGATGGATGGATGGATGGATGGATGAATGGATGGATGGATGGATGGATGGATCTTTCTATCATATGTCCCTACAGTTTGAAGGTGGGACTGCAAAGACAATAGCTGATTTGTGCTAGATGGACGTCACAACTAACCCAGTTCATGGTGATTTGACAAGTATATCGTATTGACCTTTAACTATTTATTTCTTGAATGTGTTTTTATGATACTGCACTGAGAAAAGCAACATCTTCAAAAATAAGACCGTGTTTCTGCATTTATTACCTTTGCATCTATTCACAATATTGCAGTGATTTATATGCTGAGGTGGGGAAAAAATCTGGAAAAAGGTAAAATTATACAGTCTGTTGCTATGGAAAACTGTCACTATGGAGTTGATGAAACACACAATGGAAGAACAAGCAGAAGGATAGCTGACTGGACATGTTGAAGAGCCTGTGATCCACGGAGATGATGAAAAGCTAACAACGGCTTTCCTCACTGTGTGCAACATTCAAACCTTCAAACTTTTTGTTTAACTGGATATCTTTTGGAAGGCTCAGATCTGGTGAGGTGATCATTCTGGGAAGCCTATTTCTAACAACTAATAAAAACATCAAGACATGACAAGTCGATTCTAAAGCATTATTGACATGAACTTTTTGCTTGAGCTGCTTTCTGTTTACTGTGTAAATCCCCTACTTCTGTGATACAATAGTTGGAAGAAATATACACTTTCTGTTTGACTTTTGATCTAATAGAATAATGTCAAACATCTATTAGAACCCCTTAAAATGCCCAAAATTACATGCAGTAATAGACCAAGACCAAGAGCATAATTGTGTAGAAAAAGAAAAGAATCCTTAGCTTCTCTACTAAAAATCTTCCTATTTCTTATTAAAAATCAGAAATATATACACTCACCGGCCACTTTATTAGGTACCCCATGCTAGTAACGGGTTGGACCCCCTTTTGCCTTCAGAACTGCCTCAATTCTTCGTGGCATAGATTCAACAAGGTGGTGGAAGCATTCCTCAGGGAGTTTGGTCCATATTGACATGATGGCATCACACAGTTGCCGCAGATTTGTCGGCTGCACATCCATGATGCGAATCTCCCGTTCCACCACATCCCAAAGATGCTCTATTGCATTGAGATCTGGTGACTGTGGAGGCCATTTGAGTACAGCGAACTCATTGTCATGTTCAAGAAACCAGTCTGAGATGATTCCAGCTTTATGACATGGCGCATTATCCTGCTGAAAGTAGCCATCATGGGTTGGGTACATTGTGGTCATAAAGGGATGGACATGGTCAGCAACAATACTCAGGTAGGCTGTGGCATTGCAACGATGCTCAATTGGTACCAAGGGGCCCAAAGAGTGCCAAGAAAATATTCCCCACACCATGACACCACCACCAGCCTGAACAGTTGATACAAGGCAGGATGGATCCATGCTTTCATGTTGTAGACGCCAAATTCTGACCCTACCATCCGACTGTCGCAGGAGAAATCGAGACTCATCAGACCAGGCAACATTTTTCCAATCTTCTATTGTCCAATTTCGATGAGCTTGTGCAAATTGTAGCCTCAGTTTCCTGTTCTTAGCTGAAAGGAGTGGCACCCGATGTGGTCTTCTGCTGCTGTAGCCCATCTGCCTCAAAGTTCGACGTACTGTGCATTCAGAGATGCTCTTCTGCCCACCTTGGTTGTAACGGGTGGTTATTTGAGTCACTGTTGCCCTTCTATCAGCTTGAACCAGTCTGGCCATTCTCCTCTGACCTCTGGCATCAACAAGGCATTTCCGCCCACAGAACTGCCGCTCACTGGATGTTTTTTCTTTTTCGGACCATTCTCTGTAAACCCTAGAGATGGTTGTGCGTGAAAATCCCAGTAGATTAGCAGTTTCTGAAATACTCAGACCAGCCCTTCTGGCACCAACAATCATGCCACGTTCAAAGTCACTCAAATCACCTTTCTTCCCCATACTGATGCTCGATTTGAACTGCAGGAGATTCTCTTGACCATGTCTACATGCCTAAATGCACTGAGTTGCCGCCATGTGATTGGCTGCTTAGAAATTAAGTGTTAACGAGCAGTTGGACAGGTGTACCTAATAAAGTGGCCGGTGAGTGTATTTCCTCTAATAACCCCTCAATATACAGGACTGTCTCAGAAAATTAGAATATTATGATAAAGTTCTTTATTTTCTGTAATGCAATTAAAAAACATGAAATGTCATACATTCTGGATTCATTACAAATCAACTGAAATATCGCAAGCCTTTTATTGTTTTAATATAGCTGATTATGGCGTACAGCTGAAGAAAACTCAAAAATCCTATCTCAAAATATTTAGAATATTTCCTCAGACCAAGTAAAAAAAAAATTATAACAGCAAAACAAAATCAAACATTTGAAAATGTCCATTAATGCACTCAGTACTTGGTTGGGAATCCTTTTGCACAGATTACTGCATCAATGCGGCGTGGCATGGAGGCAATCAGCCTGTGGCATTGCTGAGGTGTTATGGATGCCCAGGATACTTCAATAGCGGCCTTTAGCTCATTTGCATTGTTGGGTCTGGTGTCTTTCAGCTTCTTCTTCACAATACCCCACAAATTCTCTATGGGGTTCAGGTCAGGGGAATTGGCAGGCCAATCAAGGACAGTAATGCCATGGTCAGTACACCAGTTACTGTGAGAATCTTATGTCGTCTCTTAACCACTACCATACTTGTGATTTAGTTTACTGAACCAAGCTGAGTGTTTTTCAAGGCTCAGGAAACCCTGCAGTGTTTCGAGTTAATTAGACGATTCAAGTGATTAGTTGAATAGCCTACTAGTATACTTTTTCACGATATTCTAATATTTTGAGATAGGATATTTAAGTTTCTTAAGCTGTAAGCCATAATCAGCGATATTAAAACAATAAAAGACTTGTGATATTTCAGTTGATTTGTAATGAATCGAGAATGTATGACATTTCATGTTTTTTAATTGCATTACAGAAAATAAAGAACTTTATCACAATATTCTAATTTTCTGAGACAGTCCTGTAATGCTGTGCAGCCTCCAGAGGCCACCTGTTTAGTCAACATTTTCACCAACACTGTACATGACCCTGAGCACATCATCACTACAGGGAAACACGGTGGTGGCAGCATTATTCTGGGGGAAGGTTTTACTACAGCAAGCACAAGGAATCCCTGTTTTGTTTCTCACCTGTTCCCTAGGTTGGTCTATCTCATGCTGCCAGACAGGATTTATTTAAGTTATTTTAGGATTTGAGGATTCTGAAGGCTCACACATTCTGAAAACTGAGAAATGAAATAGACTATTGGGCTATAATTTGTTCAGCATTTCAGTTTATGGCTGACTGAGTCGTAGGTCAAAGCTAAGTAACCTAACAAACCTAAACAATCCTTTGACGGTTGTCAGAACTGAATTGCAGTTGAGAGAAAAAAAAATGCAAAAGTCCTTACAAAAACTGTTCAGAAATCCTGAACAAGTACTGATCAGGTCTAAAGAAAAACTCCCTCATGGATGCAAACCATTTGTGCTTTTTTTAGTTGATATGTTTGACGCATGCAAGGATGGCTAAAGACCTCAAATAATTCAAGTTAGAGCCACTTTTTACACAAGTGGGTGATGCATACATGTAAAGTCATGTTTTGTCCAACGCCAAGTGATATATCCAGGTCATAACATGCTGGACTGAACTCCCTACACATTAATTAGATATATCGTCATGTGGTTGAATTGCTCAGGGTTTGGAGCTATAAAAATAGACTTGATATCATATGGTGGAGCATATTTGCTTCTCCAAAAAAACCAAATGACCATATCTAGATTTAATGTTCATAAATATGCCATACTTCATTCCTGGTCTGCAGGGAGTTTGACTCATGCTTGGAAGTCTCCTCACATAAATTTCGCAAAGCTCATGCAGCTTAGACATCTCCGTATGAAGATGCAGATCGCTACTGCCTGAGCACAAATAGCTGCATCCTGAAACCGTTCTGCTGTAATGGCCTGAATTTTCAAACCGCACACTCAAATTTTGCCCCCCCCCGCATAAATTTGCGTCCACAACAACTTAGTGTAATATTCATGAAAAGGAGCTGAATTTTAAATTTCAAGGAATACACACTTTCTGAATATATGCTCTCTGTTGTGGAAAAGGTGACGCGTTATCAGGTGTAACTTTTCATCTTAGAGCCAGTAAATGTTAATGCATTTTATTGGGGTTTGATTTGGGATGTGATACAACAACACAAATGCAGATGCCTGTGTAGAACCTCAATCATCCGAGGCATGGCAACTGCAGTGCCGACCTGAGAAGTGGAATCATTTAAGGCAGCAGTTTCCTTCCACTGAACATTTATCCACTGCTATGTGTTAGTCTATGAAATCCCAATAAAATACCATAAAGTTTGTGGTTTTGATGTGCCTAAATGTAGAAAACTACAGGGTCTATGAAACCCTTTGCAAGCCACGCCCTCCACTTACTGAGCCGGACTTGTATCCTTGCCTATTTCCTCACCTGTAGTACTCTATATTTGCAGTCTGATCAGCGGCGGTCGCCAGGTCCACTTTAGCCTGGTCCCAGTCAGGAATCCCCAGCAACTGTTTGATCACGTTGTCCGCCATCTGCTGCATGAACTGCAGAGTCTGCACGTAGTCGCCCCGCGTGGCGAAAATCTCATCCAACCTCGCCAGGTGCTGGTGCAGACCAGTCCTCATGTTGCCCATGGTGCCTGTCACCTGAAGAAGAGACGCTCAATTAGCTTAGCAAAATAAAATAAAGTGTTTCCTCAATGATTTGGGAAGAAGATTGAACCGTAATCCATAAAAAATGAATAGATGTAATACAGTGATGGCCTTAACTTTTTGGACCAACTGTAAAGATGAAAGTACATGCAGGCCATAAAATTTGATTTTTCACTAAAAAGCAAACAATAATTTAATTTAGTTCTTTTACTTTTGTATATAATACTAAACTATAAATTTAATATTTTTTAACAGAAGAACCAAGGGGGTATATATTTTTTAATTGACCTGTAATTCATGTTAGAGCCAAAAGGTAAACGAAGATCTCACAATCTTAAAATTTCTGACATTTTTGCATCAGTTGTTAGAGACTATTCTCAGCAACAAGAACAGGAAATTGTTCACTCTTGCTTCAAAAATAGCTGCTGAAACGTATCAACTGCAGGGAAATTTGAACTCTGGTTCAAAAATGGCACAGCACAAACTCCTTCCCAGGGCCACGAATGGCCCATGGGCCACAGTTTGGTCACCCATGATATAAATTTTTATTTTTCGCTCCAAATGAACTGTTCTCCGGGACACGGTTTCCTTGCAGAGAGGACACATTTCTAAATATAGACTTGTCTGCTTATTGTAGCAATGCATTCAACCAGCCAATGAATAGCTGTTCCTCTGAGGCCAGTCACACTTGGAAGTAAGTACCTTTTGAGATAAAGCTAAAGGTGTACGAACTGTGATTTTCGTTCTGGCCAATGAGATGCTTCGGAATGTACTTTTAGCTTTAATAATCAGAAAAAAAATTGACATCAAAATGAATATAATTTTTATTAATGTGCTCTTCCATGAGCACATTAATGTGCTCATGGAAGAGTGCTCTGCCATTTGTATGCTTCTATGAGGCAGTAATTTTACTAAATCTAAAGTTTTTTTTAAACCATGTTAACATTTGTTAAAGTTTACAAGATATGCTGGGTGCAAGCTAAACTATATTATTGGATAGTTCCTTATAGTATTAGAAATATCCAAAGTACATAAATAGATAAAGTAAGAATTATAAACAAAAAAGAAAAAAGAAAGGTTTTTTTCTGTGTTTGCAGTGGGGACGATACTGAAGAGATGCAATATCGAGCATGTGTCTATTTTAAATTTTCAGAGAGCATATAAGGTGAGGTAGTGACAATGAAACATTTTTTTGTTTTTGTTTTTTTTAACAAGCTAGACATTTTATTTATGAGTTTCAGTCTGTAATATTAAAACATCTGATCCATTCCATGAGCGGACACCATGATCCTCCAAAGCGACTAACAAAAAAAAAAGATCAGACATTTAGTGTGAAGAGTTACAGACCAAATCATCCCACATATCGGTGCAAATATTTCCTGTGTAAACACTAAAACTCATCTACTTGTGTTTAAATGCTCCATGCTTTGCTCAGAGGGAGTCGTTGGTGGGAAAATGGCACTCACGGAGACATCCT
This sequence comes from Fundulus heteroclitus, assembly GCF_011125445.2. Lineage (NCBI taxonomy): Eukaryota > Metazoa > Chordata > Actinopteri > Cyprinodontiformes > Fundulidae > Fundulus > Fundulus heteroclitus. Next base: position 14,335,197 of record NC_046370.1, read on the forward strand.
GCTATTTGACAATTAAAAAGCAACCCTTTAGCTATGGGTGCCAACGCATATTGCTTTTGTGTTTGCCAGCGACATGGTTCTCTGAAGCTGAGGCGAGGAGAGGTTGGAAGGAAGTAATTAGCTGGGGTGTGGATTCAAATAGACCACACTTCATGAAAATAAAATAACAGAAAGACGAAGGAAAAGAAGGAGTTATTCACGGTTGACCGGTCACTGACTGACAAGCTTCCACAAATATGTTTTCGAAATCCTTGTTTGTTTTGGTCTTTTTCATAATGTATTTCAGTTTTTCAAACAGGGGTATCATTAAAATATACATGTTAAACTTTTTTTTTTTTTTTACAAAAATGTGAATGAATGAAATCAGTAACTATATTTTATATAAATAAAATGACAACACCATCCGGCTAAAGTGCACTATGGTTACATAGTAGGGATAACAACTAGGGATAATGAGATAATATGCAATTTAAAAAAATATCAGTTTTTCATTCATAGTTTAACAAAAAATGGCAAGGCAAAATTTTATAGTATTTCTTGTCATTCGAACAATCAAATAGTTCTTATAATTGCTGACAATTAATTTGCATGTTTACATTTTGGATAGTTAATTTTTGGTGTTTAGCTCATAGTCACTGATGTTGGATGTCTCCCTTGCCATCACTCAAATATTTAGCTCCCCCCACCAATCCTCTATCAGATTCCAGTAAAGACTTTATTTGCGCCACTGGAACACCTCAATATAACTTCTAATCCAAAGACACATGTTTGCAAAATAAAAGGAATACTTTTAATCTAAACCTACTTTTGGTGTGTATAATATTGATCTTAGCTTTATTTTACACAAGGAGGCCGATGTTCCACTCAGGCACAACACATGCTGAGTTTTAGCTGATTCTCTGATAATATACCTGTTTTGGACTTCAGCGTTTCCTAAGAATAAACAAACCTGGCCTTTAACTTGCTGCAGACATTCTGACAACTCATGTCTGGACCAAGGTATGTAAGACCTGGATGACTGACAGCCTTTTATTAAAGGAAAATGTCTTGAAAAGAGTTTCTGATCTAAAAATAATAAATTACAAAGTTGACCGCAGACGATCGGCTGAGCTATGTTTATGCATGCGAGTCTGCCCAGTTCTGGGGATCTGAGTTATCCAATGAATTAATAGTTAATTAATTGAGGAATTATTTAGTAGAATAGGCATATTAAAACACATTAGATCAGCAGCCCCTGCTCACCACTTACTGACTCAGTATGGGTTCTTCACTGGCTGTTGTAATATCTAAGCAGATAAATATGGACACATAAGAAAAAATATATATTGTTGAATAAAACACCCAGAATAGTGTCACTGAGGCCTAAAACATTATTCTTCCCTGCATGTAGGCTAATGTTAAGATAATGTGTGATGTAATACAATAAGAAACACATTTAAGACACTCTTTTCGAATAAAATCTTTAATTTCAGGCTCAGGGCACCTAAGTAAATCAATAAATAAAACGACAAACCAAGGTACAGCTGTCATCGTTTTCAAGGTGTGGAGCTCTGTAGACCCGGGGGATGAAGATCGCAGATACAGAAATGAAGGCATGTATCTGATCCCTGCTGCTTGTGCGAGAATGAGAATTTTATCTAAACGCTTAGGGAACCGGCCAATCCAACTAATCTCTGCTCTCGGTCTGGGTCTAATCCTCACTGTGTAAGTGATGTGCACTGATCATAAAGATAGGATTCTTAACCCAGTCTTTATCACACTTTGATGTTTTTTAGGCCATGGAGAAGCTCTCTTTGCCTGTTGTATTTTCTAAACAAACACCTTGTAGTTCAATTTAAAGATTTTTTTTAATTGGAAGATGTTCATTTCTACACACCAGAGTGAGAAAAGATCAACATACAAGAAAAAGTGACAAAATATTGAGGAAACTAAACATTGCTTTAGGCTTGAAATAAAAAGTGACAGTGTATTGCAACATTTTAAATTCAGATGTTGCTTCGGATTATGTGATTGAATATGGATATACAGGTTTTATCTAAAGTGTTGAATAACATGAGTAGGTATTGTGTCACATTTATTATTGTTTAGTCCCCTAAAATTTTGCCTTGTGTACTTCTTCAAAAGCTTAATACTTTATTTTGTCATACGACAACTGGACACAATAAAATTTTAAATAAATTTGAACTAAATCTAGATTTTTTTAAGCCTGTAAAAATACTAGTTGTATTAATAATAGCAGTATTAAGTTCCACCTATTGCTGAACATTAAATTAACTTTATTTCTCCTGAAAAATCCTTTTTGTTTTTCTTTTACTTGTCTCAACAACTATATAGCTTATGTTGGGTCCTTCTCAATCAGTTAACTTTAAGAAGGCATTCTTACATATATAAAGTAGCTGCTTTTCTCTGGCATGTTCATTGACCAAAAATTATTAAAAAAACAAAAAGAAAAGTTAAGGGCCTGCAAGGGACCAGTCAATCTGAAAATTGGCTGATGCAAATAACCTTCTCAGGAATCAGCATGACATCAGTTATGAGTTGAGCAATTTCTAACTCAGGTGTTTATAAAAAAGTTTCCCTTTAACAATCAGTAAATCAGACAGGATGTAGTTTTAGTAACTCAAAATAAATTGGCGCCAATTTAAGAGCACCTCGGTTATGTTTTACTTTAGTTTTTATTTTTTATCTAGATGATAACATGGTAATTGAGCTTCTTAAAAATTGTATGTCCTAGATGGCGTCCAGTTTGGAATTACATTTTCTTTGGATCTAGTTATGTTTTCTATCATACATTTCCATTAAGTTGTAATGGAGTGTATAAATAACTCACACAGAAAGAAAAATCCATCGAGCAAAGCCTATGCTGCGCATGATCCCTGCCTTTTGTCAAAGTTAATAAACCTGTGTAGATAAAGTTCTCAATCCGGAATTCAAAAAGAGAGGCCCTCCTCCTGCTATGGCTCACACATGAAAAATGCAATTTGCTGTACAGTTCAGTAGACGTGGTGACATCAGCAGGAAAAATATGATGCAAGCTGAGGTGTAAATCAAAACCTAGGCTGTAGGTAACTGCAGCAGGACTCCAGTTACCACCTTGCATTGGCTGTAAATCCAGTGTTACCATCTACTCCATACTGATTAGTCTAATTGTCCAAAATGGAAAGCTAAATCACCTAACCAAGTCATATCTTGTAATCCCAGTAAAGATAAAGAGTTTAACATTATCTGCCCCCCCCCCCCCCCCTAAAAAAAAAACTATTCCTGAGACTATGCATGTGCAAAACTATGCAGGCCAACATCTTGTTAGTGTTTGCATTCAAACATTCAGGGAATGACCCAGTCATCAACCCAGTCCACTCGGTGATTACTTACACCCATCTTTAAACAACAGAGCTATTATAATTGTGGCCAAACTCCTCAAGCATCACATCAATCCGGTTTCAGGACAGAGAAAGCATTCCGACTTTTCCAGATTTAACATCCCTGTTTAGAGAGACGTGAGCGAAGGATTTCTTTAAATCACATTCTCAGATAGACACATCATAAGCATTTATTCCAGACCGTAACTAATCACCGTCTCAACTCAGACACTCAGCAGCCTTCCTTCCTTTTTTTCTGTCCTCCTCCGTGAGCTAACTCTCTTCAACCCTCTGTAGGAGCTGGGCTAAAAGGCATTTGTGTGGGCCAGAAAGGAGTTTGGACCTCATTGTCGAAAGATTTCAATACAGATTTCAGTTGCCGACTCTGCCAATCAGGCGTTCTGGCATTGCTTCTTGTTCTTCCAAATCAAAGGGCTTTGTCTCCTGGGATCATGGTTGATTAGGTGGGGGGAAACTGGGAGCTGTGTGCGGCACACTGGGCTCTTTGTCCCGCTCAGGAATTAGACTCCTTAACAGTCTATAGATGCATGCAACAAACTCACTCATGCACGCACACACATTGGACTAAGCGCTTATGTGCACGTGAAAAATAAAAGCCGCCATGTCTTATAATGTGTTTGCACAAGTTCACAAATCCCAGAAGATCTATGCGGTAATGATTTCTCTCTTCTTGCTTTTGTGGCGCTAAGGGGAAAAAAAGGGAGGCGGGGTCTAGAAATTTAAATGCAGACATCCAGTACCAACGCCTGCCTATAATGCAGGCTTAACATGCAGTTATGTGAAAGAAATGGAGTAAATCATTGGCTACAGCTTGTTAATGCCCATAAAGTGAGAACTAATCCCTAATGCATCAGCCCAACTTGCCGAGGACGTTTTCACTTTTAATATTTATAAACGGCCGGGAAGATGGGGACTACATGCACTCTAATAAAATCCTAGATCCCTTCTCCTCGCCATCGCTGTCAAATGTCCCAACATGACACAAAATAGTGGCAAAGTGAGCGCGCCATGGGCTCTTTACTCTCACAGCAAAGTGTTTATTACCAAGGCCCCTTTGAGTCGCAGCACTGAGTAGCTCTCACAGCAGCACATTAATCTCCATTAACACAGATGGAGACTTAATCCCTGCTCTTCGACAGCTAGAGGGCCCAGGGTCAATGCCCAGGAAGATACATTTGCAGAATAGCTGCTGGTTAAAGACTACCAAAAGAAGAGAAGCACCATCAAAGTTACTTTCCCCCCACTTTAAAAACAGAATACATATGCAGTACATAGCAAAGGTTTTAGACCCCAATACAAGTTTTTGAGTAATAAGTCCCGAAACGCATGCCATGCATTTCCATTCAGCCCCAGTTACTGCGATTCCTCTAAATAAAATCCACAGCAACAAATAGCCTTGAGCAATGTGCACGTATGTATAGTTTAATTATAGCTCAGGAAAAGATGTGGAGATTCCTGGCTTAAGGGAATGGATCAGTCAGCAAAACAACTGTTTCTGCAGCATGTCATCCTGATAACACCATCCACACAGACAAAGTGGTGGCACATCGTCCCGTAGAGATGTTTTTCTTCAGCAGGGGATAAGGGGCTGGTCAGTGTTGATGGGGAGATGGATGAAGCTAAATACTGGGTAATCTTAGAAGTAAACTGGCTAGAGGCTGCAAAACACTGGATAATGGGTCAACCCAGTCAAGGTCCAAACCTAAATCCAATGGAGAGTCTGAGACAAGATTTGAAGACTGACATTCACAGACAACCTCCACCCGATCTCACTGAGCATGGGTCAATTCACACACAACAATAAGCAGACATGTCAATCTCAGGATGAGCAGTAACTGCACTAAAACATGGTTCCACAAACTATTAAATAAGGCAAGCTGAATACGAATGCATGTTCTTATTAAAATGTAAGCCATGTATCATTTCCCTTCCGCGTCACAATTATGCACAACTTGGTGTTTGGTCCGTTACGTGAAATCCAAAAATACACTGAAGATCATAGCAATTCAGTGGATATGAATATGCACTTCAGCAAGGGGCTCTGTACTTTTAACTCACTGACAATGTAGAAAAAGAGAGTCTTGGTTCTGCTGCTTTAATTTTTTTTATTGTTCAAGCCTCGTCGCAGATGTCTCGGGGTTTCTGATCACACTGCTGCCCATGAGACCGGGTCCTGTGTCAGGAGCAGATTAATTAATCTAAAAAAGCACAAGGGCAAGGAAATGTCAATATCCATGTCCACATTTAGTCTCACATGAATCACTCTGAAGTTAAAAGAATGAAGAGGAACCGGAAATGTAATATGACCAGCCTCTTTCTGAGGATAGTCCCACTCAGGATAAAAAAAAATAAAAAATTGAAGACAAAGGAGCTAGACGTGACACATTTTGCTCATGCTGTGGTGGGCAAGTTCCCGCCTCGCAAGGAAAAAGCTTTGAACATCTTATATAGATGTATTCAAACTATATCATTCTGATATTTTAAGCTCTTCTCAGATTGCTAAATAATTATCAGTTCAAACTGGAAAGTTATTTACTGAGTGTACGTTCCTAATTATTTCAGTTATAGTGTAGGTACCATAGTTGACAAACCTTAGCTTTGTGCAGTTAATTGGGCTATTTAAACACATAAAATAGTCAGAAAAAAAGCTGTGAGACCTCTGACAACTCTTTGTCAGTCTTCTGCTTCAGGCTGATATCTGGATTAAAGTGAGATTAACAGTGTGTTTACCGAGCCCAATGTGCAAAGATAACTCCTGACATTTTCAAAGTTAAAATGATTAAGGTAAATTTAAAGCAACGGGAAAGAAGATAATGGCACATCTACATGGTGCACAGAGCACACAATCAAATCCTGCATACCAAAAATCATCCTTTTTTTAAACCAAGAATTGTCTAAGTTTTAACAAATAGGATCCTATTTTATAACAGCCATTCACTCCTGAGTAGAACATCATTTTAATGCTGCTAGAGAGAGTGCTGTGATCAAAGTCCATCATTTAAAAAAACATTCTTTAGTTGCGTAGCGTCACTGAGTTCAGCCCAAATTTAACACACCCACTCGTGTGTTTGCTCATTTGAATGTGTTTATGCATAACGGTGTGCAGCAGGTTTGTAAAGCGAAATTTAAGGAGCTGGAAGCACCACAAGTACCCCGGCTGAGATGGTCAACTACCTGAGTTGTTTGAAAAAAAAACAAAAACAGATGGTTGCAAAACATTTAAATAGACAGTACAGGCAAATTACCAAAACAGTTATATCTATCTATTATATATATATATATATATATATATATATATATATATATATATATATATATATATATATATATATAGATAGATAGATAGATAGATAGATAGATAGATAGATAGATAGATAGATAGATAGATAGATAGATAGATAATCTACAGATATACAGGATTTTCATAGCCTATAGCAATTTATTGGATAGCTGGCTATTTTAATTTGACTTCTTATACTTTTTTTCACCTAAAGGCTACTTTATGTGAAATAGAAAATACTGTTGCAGCTTGCTTGAGATAGGTAGTACTTTACAATTGAATAGACACACAGGGTTATTTTATTGTATATAGATGGCATTGAAGTTAATGTTGCGTTGGACTGGGAAATGGGAATCAGTATCAGCAAATGCAATGACTAGCATAAAAATCCTGATTGGGGCACGCCACATAGTTTACTCTTCTTTAAAGCTGGTTTTTGCCTTCCTTGCCCAAATTTCATCTGATTTTTACCACTTTTGGGTACTAATTAAATAATGTATTTCAAATAGTAACCCAGAGAATTTGAACTGGATTAAACCATGTAATATTAAAGGAATCAAACTTTTTATCTTTTATTTATTTATTTATTTTTATTCACATCAAGCATTACTATACAGACAACAGGAGGACGGCTTTTCAGCTCTGAGAGCTATCAGCTCAGAACACCTTTGATTAAAAATAGATCCTAGAAATATTAGCTGGAAACAGCACTGTAAGAAAAATATATCTTAGTCAAAAGCTGCTTTAAAGGAACAACTACCACGTCATTAGTTAGAAACTTTGTAGCTGTAACCTTCACTTAGACGTCTGAGTGATGGCAGGGTAAAAATAGCACGTCGTGCACACAAGCCGAGTAGGAGTGAGTGCAATGCTTTGTTTTCCGCTGAGGCCACAGTGGCCGGAGGAGAGCTTTTTGTGTGTTGAGAGGCTGTCAATTTGTGCACAGCAGTTCAAAGCTATAAAAAGACCATAAAAAAAAAAAACATTTAAAGGCATACTAAGTTGAGTCGGTTGAGATTTCCTCTTTGCTCAGGTGTGTGTATTGGAATGTCTGAACTAAACGTACTGAATACAGCCTAAAACACATCCGGAGGTTTCCGTCTCTTCTGGGTCAGGCCTGAAGCTCTTTAACCCGTTCGTCACGAGGCAGCACTGTAAGAGAATCGGCGCTGAGCTTACCAGACTGTCCACACCACCCAGGGTGTGGTTGGCATTGTACAGGGAGTAGGTCAGCTGGTACACGCCGTCATTGGTCTCACTGTTGCCATAGAAACCCACGCCCACCGAGATGCTGCAGGGAACAGAGGGGAAGGACAGGTAAGTTAATGAGCGGAGCAGGGCACTACAGCTGTTCATAATGTATATCTTCTATATCCACAAGGGCTGTTGTCTTGAAGTATGAAGGTTGTGGGTGCAAATCTCGGTCTGAGGTCCTTCTGCATGGAGTTTGATGTCTGGTTACTACAGCTTCCTCCATCGTTAAAGCCATTCATGTTAGGTTAAGTGGTCTCTGATTGCCCTTAGGTGTGAGTCTGTATGTGCATGGGTGTTAGTCCCATGTCTCTGTATTGTCCTGTGATGAACATTTTGATTTGTTTTACCTATGAGAACCTTATCATTTATTGACATAATTTCAAGCAAATATCATACTTACGCCAGATTTTATGTAAGACCTTCAAAAATATGAAAACCGTTTGTGTTGCTGTGTTAACAACACCCTCCAATCCTAAAATTAGACAATTTGCCTGCATGCTTTTAAATTACTTCAGCAAAAATGTGGTTATAATACAGTTAAAAGGGTAAAGAGCTGTTGTACACAGTGACACACAGTGGGACGTCACTTCTGTTCCTAATACAGACAATTGATAGCAGCAGCAGGAAGGCCCTGACCACTTTTCATCTTTTTTTCTCTCCTAACCAATTTTGTCTGGCATTTTCCAGTTCCACCGCTCACATCATGGACAGATAAAAAAACAACAACAAAAAAACAGAATCGTATTACATTTTCAAACATTAGATGATATGAAGACACTACAAAAGCTCCGGTGTTTCTTTATCTATTGATTCCAACAAACTATGAAACCCCTGGCAAAAACAAATTGTCCTAGATACTGTAGAACTGCAGCTGGTCTCTCGCTTTTTAAGTTATTGTGCTGTCTACTGCGAGAGACTTGTCAGAAATTATTTGGAACTCTGAATGAACTGCATATTTGGCAAATTATCACTATGAAGTGACAAATCACCAAATAAAAAAACAATTTGTTAAGGCTAGCACTAGAAGGATGGCTCCCAACCACAAAGTTTTAACAAAGATTTGAGTTGAAACAGAGAACTTAAAGACAAATTAAGAACAGGTGAGTGGGAAAGTAGTGACAAATGAAAAAATAGAGAAGAAGAAAAACTAAATACAGCTAAGGGTAAAAAAAAGAAGAAAAAAATTACTAAATGAGTATTGATGCTGACCATTACAAAGATATAAGGTAACAAATACAAAACCTTCAGTACCCATAAAGTACTCACATTGGTAATTCCATGTACAACCACATCTATAAACAGCACAAACCAGATTAATAACAGCAAAATAAAATACAATAAAATGCATACCTATGTTCAATTCTCCAGACCAAAAGACAAAACATCTGACTTGAAATCCTTCACGGTCTGTCCAGTGCAGATATAGAGCGATAAAGTCCAGCACTGGTTTGAGGCTAGTTTTCTTCAGCTGAAACTGGGGCCTTTTTAAAGTGGAAGGATTTATGAAAAGTTCAAAATGCCAGTCAATGTTGACACAAAACCTTTAGGCTTCTGCAAGAAAGCTTTAGATGAAGAGGAACTTCATCTTTCAGAGCAATGAAAACCCAAAGCATTAATCCCAAATCAACAAGAGAAGGCTTCCACAGAGGATGATTCGAGTTTTGTACTGGTCCAACCAGCACACTGACCTTAATTAAAAGTCCGAGGAGTGATCTGAAGAGTGCGGTGCTGTGGTGATGACACTAGCTTGTAAATAAAAAGGAAAAACATGGGTGGTTTTGATTTAAGCTGCATTATTCTTTGTTCTTTTCTTTCGCTAAAATTCTGATGAATGTAAAATCTGGTTATGCCAATAAAAATGTGTTATTATTTTCTCCAGCTTTTATGAAGTTAGTGTTTCAATGTCACTCCAAGTCACACTCCCAGCATTAATGAGTTAAAACTTTAACGCAGTATTTAAATTCTACCCCAAAGCCAATACAGACATGCAAAAACTGGACTAACGAGTTAATGTGTTTTTACCAGTAAAAGATAAACTAAAGCAATCCCTAAACAGCACAGCAAAGACTCATTTAGACCAGGACACAAAGATAAGGCTTCACTGTAGCAATAACTTCACAATGGAAAAAGCTTTATTTCACATTTGTCAAATAAAAGAAGACTTACTAAATCCATAAGACTTTCGGTAATTCTCACTGGAAAAGATGCTCTGAAGTTCTGGATATTTGTTGTTTGAAAGAGGTTTTGGTTCAACTACATTAGCTTGTCAGCTAGCACAAACAGAACTCATCTTGCAGAAATCCATAATTTTACCATCAGGGGACATGCTCCAGATGGAGGCCAAGATGGGTCAGGTCAATACCAAAGGGAGAATTTTAGTTAGGCCTCAACACTTAGCCCCGTGGTGTAAAAATCACCTGAAGCCAACGATCCTGCACAGTTGTTAACAACAGTCCTGGAATGTTTGGATGAAGCAGAACCACGGCAGCTATTTTCCCAGTTACTGCAGCAAAGACATGGTCTCATTAAATCACCTCCTGTAGATAAAAACACCCAATTTGAAGGTTTTCTCCTAACCCCAAGAGAAAGAAGTGGAAGAAACAACAACCCTGACAAAGTGCAGATGGCAGGAATGCAAAAAGATCACTGCTTTTCAGAGGCATGAGCTGAGTCAGTCTCTGCTATAAGGGTATATGACATGAAATGACATATGATATGTGACAGATGTTATTTTTATTTCAAACAGAAAATCAAGTTATCTAGCAACCCCTCACATTACACACCAAAAAGGTGGGTGTTTTTATTCTTCAACCAGCTGCGTTAATGTAATAAAAACACTAAATTATTGTGATATTCCAAAATAATCATATTCATGACTATTAGTGCAGCTTAAGTGCTTTGAGGTGCGGACTTTACAACTAAAAAAACAACATTTATACATAAGGTCTGTTCATTGACCCACTGGTTAGGCACAATGAAACCTTCTCTGTTGTTGGTTATTATAGAAGCCACCATATTCCCGCCTACTGAGTTTAATGGGTGAAGTTAACAGTTTTACTAATTTCATGATGAGTCTGCTGCAAGGAAGCCATGAAATAAACAAATACAGAGTCAAATTATATATATATATATATATATATATATATATATATATATATATATATATATGAATTTATTTATTTACAACAATGACGTTTAATAATTTAATGTTATCATTTAAAAGCTACGTTTGGTTATTTAATGGCACATTTAATTATTTAATAATGTATTGAATAAATAAATTATTATCTAATGGGACATTTATTTATTTATTTCACCATAAATTCACATTTATTCATGTCATTATATATTTATTTAATTAATTTGTCCCTTTTAACCCCCTATATGTTTTGATGTTATATTGCTTGATGCATGTTGTTATTGTAAATAATGTAAAAATACTTTCTGCATTTGTAAATGTAATGGCTTGTTTGCACCTTTTACTTTGAGCTGCTTCTCATCTTGGCCAGGACATCCTTGTAAAAGAGATTAATAATCTCAATGGATTTCTTTCCTGGAAACCCAAAGGTTAAAAAAAAAAAAAACTGGCAGTAACATCCATCATAGGCTACATCTAATTGACAGAGTTGGGATTTAGATGAAGGAGGATTGTTGATTTCTAAGAGGATTGATCTCAGGCTTTAATAAATATGTAAAATTAAGTTTTGCCAAGAAAACCTATTTTATTTAAAAACAAAGAGTAATTAAAGGTTTGAATTATAAAATAAGTGTGAGGGGTACTTTTTACATCTATAACGTGTCACAGTTGTGAAACTAATGATAATGTCCTACTTAGAATAGACTAACCTAATTTAAAGCATTTAAAACCTGATGTTTGGCTGGAAACGGATATTAAATGCTGATCATGAGATTGTTTAATGGGTGGAAATCTTGAAGGAAAAAGCAACCCAAGTACAAAAGAGGTACAAAAGAGGCAGACATATGCCATTTTTATTTTACAAAAACCATTTTATCACAACAAAGGTAAGCTCTTCGACTTCCCAACTTGTGTCAAGCCCGATTTACATTTATTATTATTTAAATTTACGGTACACCTTGTCTCATGCCATCAGTTTCCTTTTATGTAGCAGGAGAACACTTTTAAGTTGGGAACAATATTGCATGCAAATTCAAAGTTATCAATACTAAGCCAGTCTCACAATTTATCTTAAATTAAGATCTGCCGCACTGAGTTTCCACCACTTATATCTAAGGGAAGCATCAGACATGCAGTCATAAAAACATCAGGGGTCTCATTTCTAATCTGATTTCTGATTTCTGGTGGCCTAGTGGTTAGAGCACAGAGCTTCGGTCCCAGAGGTTCTGAGTTCAACTCCCACAAGCTTCCATTCTGGGTCCCTGAGCAAGACCCTTAACCCCCAATTGCTCCCCAGGCGCCGCACAGTGGCAGCCCACTGCTCCCCAAGGGGATGGGTTAAGATGCAGAAGTGAATTTCTCCATTGTGAGATCAATAAAGTTCAATTATTAATTAAAACCATGTGCATGCACACCAGCACCCAATTTTCCTTTACTGTACCTGAACGTTAATGACCAGGTTCCGCCTCATGTTCTGCCATCTAAACGTCCAGATTCAGATTTTGAATTCGATTCTTTTGTCACGGCACCCCAGCCTTGGGGGTTGTAGCCAACGTCCCCTAAAATATGGCAGAATGCAAAGACTGTTGTCTAAAGCAGCATAATGGCCAGTCATTATCACTGGTCAGAAAATCTTTTAATGCGGAAACAGCGTTTCCTCCTAATTCTCCAGTTTGCAAGGTCTTCCAGCAGTGCAAATGCATTCACACAAGTGTACTGGACTGTTTACAGGAATTAAAGTAATTGCCGCACACCTTGTCACAATAATGTATTAAGTTGTGGTACTCGTCACCCTAGCGATCATTCGGGAGAAGAACGTGATGGAAGAAAACCCCCCAGAAATGTTGTGAAGACTTTTATTGGAGATTCAAGATGGCTTATGGGCATGTTGTTTATTTACTTGAAAGGTCGTTATGCATAGTTTTATGTCACCAGAGCAAGCCTGAACAACACTGTGGTTTAGAATGCCTTTGATGAAGTCGATCTGTGATGAAAGTCTGATACGGAGTGAAATTGAAGGTCTGAGAGGAATCATGACGCAGTTTGTCTGCAATCCACCACTTCACCATCTGCGTCCCCAGTTTCTTCCGTCTCAAAAATGAGCGTACGCCTGGTCTGTACTGTACATTTACCTGTCAAGTTTTTTGTTTTTATAATAGCTCCCGACATTTGCGTAGAAAGTCAGTTTAAAACAGGAATATTAACCATAGGAAATTATTTAAACGAGTAACATGCATAAAAGCTGATGTATAAAGCTGAAGAAAAACAACAGAGAAATTAAAGCTGATGCATCTGTGGGCAAATTTGCTCCACTGACAATAGTATGAGCTCTTTGCAGAGCAATTAAAAGTTTAAAACGTTTAGAAGAACCTTTATTATTGTCACAGTGTCCATCCCTACTCTGTACCAACAGGCTGAGATTATATTTTATCCTCAACATCATTGCTAAATATTATATTTGCAGACAATAGGAAAAGGATCTCAAACGTAATGAAAGCTGTATTCATTCAGTTAAATTCCTCTTCCAAAGCAGCCCTTGATGATTAAGACCGAGACAATGCAGTTTTTAATAATAATTGTATGCACAAGGTTCATCAGCCAATAGATGAATCGTTCCAGTTTTAATTAAGTTATCCAGATCTGCATCAAATCACATTGGATTTGTTCTTTAATTTTGCTTATCCTCTTCGCCGATTTAATCAAATTCAATTTTGGAGGTGCAACGGCATGCATAAATTTTTTCTACAAGATAAACACACAACTAGGAATGATCATAAATCCTCTGATAAGAAATATCAAGCCCATTGGAAAAAGAGCTACACTTTTTTAAATGTGGTGCTTTTCGCCTGTCCTGCACAAAAGCCAGACTTGTGGTATTTACAACTCTCAAATGTTGTCCTATCAAAAGATTGTCTCACTTGACCTGTGGAGTTTTGCAGCTCCCCCAAAGTCTAACTGGTAGTCTAGTCTAACAAACCTCTGAGGTCTTCAAATAGCAACTGGATTTCCACTGGGATTGAATTAAACAACTCTAGACCCAGTTAGGTGACTTCTGAGGCATTTGGTTGCAATTCAATTTATTTAGGGATATCAAGACACACTTTTCAGATACTCATTTGGAAAACCATACATCCTTTGTCCATTTAATTTATAAAAATGCACCCCTTTGTATCGGTCCATCACCTAAAATCTCAAAGGAATACAGTGAGGTTTTAGGTAATAACATGAAGAAAATGGTAAAATGTTCATAGTTGGCCAAGAACCCACTTCTTTCAAGAAAATCTGACAAAATGGGCTAAAGACTAAAAGACTGCGAGTCAATAGAGTTACTTTGGGCTTCAAGCTTTCTTTTTACTCCTCAAATTAAAATTTCTAGAATGTGCATCTTTAAAGAGGAGATGAGTGGCACATTTGGGACGCTCCATTTTAAGCAACCAAAGTAAATAATTTAACTGCACGTAATTAAGATTGGTTCACTTGGCGTGAACAGCAGACACTTTGAAATCTTTAAAGGCAAAAACCACTGAGTAAAAATGTGACACTGAGGTAAATGTTTGATTATGTTAAAAAAAAATATAATAATTTTTAGGAATACAGGAATGTTCATTATTAGGTTTTAATAGCCAAACATTTTAATTTAACACAAACTACATTATTCAATCTCTGCTTTGCCTTTTAGTACACACCGAGTTAGCACAAGTTCATAAAAACATTATTTAACTTTTTTGATGTTTAGTAAAAAAGTGTTTTAAGTTTGGCAGAAAAAAAATGAACAAGCTTTAAAGGTTTACCACTTATAGCTAATCATAAAAACATTATTAAATTTCAGTGTTACATTTTATTAAGGTTAATCTCTGCTGCTGTTTACTTCTCTCTCTGGAAGGTATCTTTGGGGTTAAGTAATACTGAGTGCACAGATCGGCAGGGGGCTTTTTCAGCTGTACTTTCTTGTGCAACCCTCTTTTACAGTGTTGCCTCACATCTTGCTCTGCTCCATGTGACACTGAAAACAAATTTTGGCAAACTTCTTAAAAAGCTGTGTGAGAATCACCTTCCTGGCCTCCGTTCTGCAGTGTTTGTGTGCATTTTCTTTTCTTTGACATAGTTTCCTTAATATTCTTTATTAATCAAAATCCTTTTTTTGTTGTTTTATATTATGAGTATTCTGGCACCCAAGTTGGTCCTGGTGCGAGGCGCTTCCTCATATTCTGACTGACAGCCAACGCAGCTCTGTGTGGATCACTGCAGCTCTGCTTTCTTTACATTTCAGAAAACTGCCTGACTATTTTTTTCTGAATTTTGATTTCTCCACTGCTGAACTAGCTGTATGTATTGTATGTACATTGTATATACATATATGCATTTATACACATACATACATATACATACACACACACACACACACACACACACACGTTTGTGAGCAGTTATTTGCGCTGCTAATCTATTAATGTGTCAAGTTGATTTATGTTCAATTACTGAATATTTTTAAAAATGACAGAATACAAAATATTATTCAGTAATGTTGATCTATGGTCTAGTCAGTCTCTGCTATGAAACTGTTTTTTTGTAAGTAATGGGTCTTGGTTCTTGAGTTTGAGTTTAACAGTGAACTTCATTAAGCAGAAAGTCTTACAAAGCAGTTTATTTAATTCAGACTTATAAATTTCCTATCGGTCAAGTATGAAGACCAACAAAGGGCCATAGATTTTTCTATTCAGCCAAAAGTGAATGTGAGTTCAAAAATGAGGCAACTGTGTCTCAGTGGTTAGCGTAGTTGACTTGCAATCAGAAGGTTGTGTGTTTAACTCCATCTTCCCTCTCCCTTGGAGAAAACACTTAAACACTGAGCTGCATGTATTGGAGTATAAATGTGTGCACGTTAAGAGAGTGAAAGCGAGTGAATGTGGCTTCATTCTAAAATGCTTTGAGTTATCGGTATGACTACTAAAGTGCTTCATAAATTCAGTCCACTTACCATTTAAAAAACCCACACTGCTCATATTTCTTGGGTTTTAATTTAATATGTTCCACCAGTTGATGTTCATGTCTGTCACAAGGTTCAGTCTTCACTATCCTGGCAACAAATCCAATTATCTACTTTGTGCACTCCCATCTTATCAACAGACCTGATCTGCTGATTCGGGTGCAATGCTCAATCAGCCCATGTGTTCCTTTAACTTTGTTACAAGCATTAGACTCCATGTTTAAGAGAAAGCTAAGTCAGTGCTTCTATACTGTAAACATAAGAACAGAAAACTGAAGTTGCATCAGAAGACCTGCTCAACATCTCATCAAGTACATACTGTCATCCTGGTTTCATAAATTTGTTTGGGAAAGTCCAGTTAGGCCACTGTCTCTGGATTCCAGCATAGCTTCTGTTTCACCAAAGACGCGCTGCCTCCAGCGAAAACAAAACCCACCTACAGTAGCATTTCTAAAACTGAATCTGTGAATAAACACTTGAACAATTAACTTTTAAATTAAAGATTTAATACTTTTTTAAGGCTGTCCAATTATGGGGTGGGCGGGATTCGCAGTTATTGTTTTTGCCGACAATAAAATAAAACCTTTTGAACTCATTAAATTAATCATGGTGTTTGGAAGGAGTACATCTGCAAAGTTGAACCTGTTTTTTTTTTTTTAAATATTATTTATTTTCCGAGTGCATTTCCTTACAGGTAGTTTGGAGCCAATTTTGATTAATTACAGAACCTCTGTTTTTTTTTCTCTGAAATGACACCATGGATGGACAGTCAGACGGACATATCCTTTACAGAATGGGATAAGGAATCAGATCTTGAACAAGTATTTTTCTGAGCTACTTTCATTTCTCCATACATATCCAGATCTGCAAAAATAGTTGTAATCATCTACTTTTTAAGACACCATGATCTGTACTGGATATATGCATGAAACTCAGAAAATTCTTCATAGGCAGTATAATAAAGAAACCATTATCACTGTCCATCCAACCTTGGTATATAAACCATTTAGTTGCAGGTGCCTTTTATCTTTTTATATTAAATGTAAGTTATTCACATAATTATAGGGTCATTTCTAAACCTCTCAGAAAAAACAACAACTTTAAAAGCCATTCCTAAGACATATGTCGCTTGTAAAGTCTGTACTATCTCTTCATATGATTGAGAAAATAGGTGAAGATTGTTCTCTCGCAGAGCAGAAAGCACAATTAAACACCCGCTTCTCCACAATCCTAACAACACATCAGTTCCCTCTAAAACTTTCACTAATATAAAAGGTTAAAGCTGGATGGTCAGAGAGTCAATGGGATATTTCATACACCACAGACTTAGATGAAAAATGATTGGGGCTATGCTGGAGCCCTAATATTACAGTCTGCTAATTCGCAAATGCCACGAAACAAAAGTCCACACTTCCATTCTTCAGTGTGTTCTGCGTGACCTTTTTAAAACCGGCTCTTATGAAAACGTTCAAAGCGTAAGGGTTATCAGAGAAATGTTACCCACCATTTCTTGCAGTTCAAAGAGAATTTCCAGAAGCAGATCAAAGACCGAGTTCATCAAAAGAAAAGAAAGGATGCTGACGGTCTCATTGTAGACGCCAAGTTTGAGCATTTGCAAAATTAAAAATAGAAAACTATAAAAAAAAAAAGAGTCAAAATAAAGCAAAGGACTTTGCGTAACATAAGGACAGTTAGAAAGAATGAATACATGTTGTTTCAGACACACACACAGTCTAACCGGCCGATCCTCTGAGCACTAAAGTTCATGTTGACGGACAAACAATCGAGACACGCAGGGACAACAAAAGCTGTTGCTCAAAGCCGTTTGTTCAGCTCAGATTTTCTCACCATGTAATAAGACCTGCTGCAACAGCCGACCAGGTGACACAGCACGAGTTGGGCTTCTTGGTTTCCTCGTCTTCCTCCTTGCGACAGCAGCACAGACAGCTCAGGTAGATGGCCAAACATAGCAGGTTAAGGCCGAGTCCTGCCGCCGCCACACAGCCCAGGAATATGAGAGACTGTAGGGGGAAGAGAATCAACAATCAAGAATCTTTTATTGTCATTGCATGTTACTGTGGTGAATTTTTTTATTATATTTTTTTTGAGACAGACACCGGCTCAGGATGCACACAAACAATATATAGCGGATGATTTGCTTTAGAATCATAGGTGCACAGAGGGTGGGGGTAATCATTCTGTAATTCAGGGAACCTTTCACGTTCACCGATGGTAACATTTACTTGAGCAATTCTCCTCAAAGAAATCAAATCTTATGTATAAAACGACATGATGTAACAACATTATAAAAGTATCACATGTATTGCTTCACAGAGCCCAAGGATTTATCCAGATGTTCCAGCAGAGTATGTATGTCTGATTTGGAGTTTACGATGTCTTGGGCCTCTACATAAGAACTTTAAAGAGCGTTTTAAACGTAAATTATTTTTAGAGTTTAAAGAGGTGAAGTTGCTTGTTTGCAGAGGCCTGCAAAGCATCTGCCAACTAAGATGGCAACAGAACTTCACTCAAAAACTATAATCTCTTATGATAAAGACCCAGTGATGATATTTCTTTCTGTGGCAGACAAACTGAAACTGAAAAAAAAAATAACAACAAGATTTGGAGCGCAGTGTGTATACACCTGCATTTTATTTGCAGAAATCTTTTGCAATACAGAAGAAAGTGCAAAACAGTGGAAGAAAGAATGTGTTCTACCTTTTTTGTTTTCTTGGTAAACGACTTAGTGTAAAGACAGTGGGACACAAGGCCTTTTGGACTGGTGCCAGCGGGACCATCTCCTGCTCAATACAGCAGGTGCAGACCACTCACACTGACACTAGTAAACATCCAGGGAACTGACATTGAGATAGTGGACTCTTATAATTCAGGACTGGAGTCACAACACTGATGCTCTTTACAGGAAGGGTCAGAGCAGACTCCAGCTACCAAAGAGACTGAGGTCTTTTGGACTGCAGGGGGCGCTGTTAAAGACCGCTTTTGACTCTGTACTGGCATCAGCCATCTTCTATAGTGTTATATGCTGGAGCAGCAGCTTACCTACAGCTGAGAGAAAGCGGTTGGATAAGCTCATTAAGATGGCCAGCTCTGTCCTGGGTTGCCCTCTGGACCCGTGCAGGTGGTGGGACACAGAAGGACTCCAGATAAAATACCAGCACTGTTGAAAAGTGTCACCCACCCCCGTGAGTGGAGCTGTTGCAGAGCTGAAGAGCCCCTTCAGTGACAGACTGCTGCATCTTAAATGTACAAAGGAGCATTGTCGCAGATCCTTCCTCCCGGCAGCTGTTAGACTTTAGAACCATCACTGCTCCAAACAAACTCAATAGGTGTTTAGATATTTGCTGTTTTTGAACTGTTTTCCATTCTTCTACATTGTCGGTTGCTGTTTTTTTATGCATAATATGCATGCACATTTTTATTACCTTAATCAAATTTGCTTAATCTGAGTATGCTTTTTTTGATAACTGTGCAGGATTTGTTTCTTATGTTGTAAATTTGCCCTAATTGTACAGTATATTCTTCTCCTGTATGTGTATCTGAACGCTTCCATTTGCCTTTCACTTTGCTAGTGCTACATTTAAATT
This sequence comes from Fundulus heteroclitus, assembly GCF_011125445.2. NCBI lineage: Eukaryota > Metazoa > Chordata > Actinopteri > Cyprinodontiformes > Fundulidae > Fundulus > Fundulus heteroclitus. The sequence goes on from NC_046370.1 coordinate 14,354,839, forward strand.
TTCCCACTGAGAGACAATAAAGCCTATTTCTCTTCTACTCTATTTTTCCTTCTGACCACGACTACTGTAAAGATGGCTTTCAATGTGACATTGATTGCGCTGAAACAATGTTTTACCCAGCAGATGATCACTGGATTGTTGCTTGTTTATATGTCCAAGAGACTGCTATGATGACCTGTTTATTTTTGATAACTGTAAAAGCACATACAACACATCTCTTTAAACTATAGATCTTTTTCTACTAGTTGAGAACTCATCAAGCTTTTGTAATGAATGCAGTGTTGTCTGTCTCTTCTTTAGGCAGTCTTTGTTTTGGTGCTAAATTTCCTCTTAAACTGTAGACGATAGAGTATGAAAAATAGAATCTAATTTGATAAATCCTTATCTAATGACTAAAAGCCCTGCACCTTTTCTCTGTGATGGTTGATGAAGTATCAGACTGAATTCAATTTCATTTCAATTCAATTCAGTTTTGTTTATATAGCGCCAATTCACAACACGTCATCTCAAGGCACTTTATAAAGTCAAATTCAATCAAATCATCCAGACAGATTGGTCAAAAAGTTTTCTATCTAAGAAAACCTGGCAGAGTCTTAACAAGCAGCATTCACTCCTTCTAAAAGAGCGTAGAGCCACAGCGGACAGTCGTCTGCATTGTCCATGGCTTTGCAGCAATCCCTCATACTGAGCATACGTGAAGTGACAGTGGAGAGGAAAACTCCCCTTTAACAGGAAGGAAAACCTCCTGCAGAACTAGACTCAGTGTGAACGGACATCTGCCTCAACCGACTGGGGTTTAGAGAAGACAGAGCAGAAGAGAGAAAAGAAGAAGACAACTGGATGGACTGAGAGACCCAGAAGATCAAAGAAGGATCCCAATCAGATTCATCAAGCCTAAATCATTTGGCTGAAATTTAGTTGCAGAACTGTTTTAATTCACTCTGACTTTTTGGTTAGTTCACTGTCTAATTGTGAAAATAGCAGCAAGCTTACACTTGTTTTGCCTCTGTGTAACACGATGTAGAGTTAAGCCAGCTTATCCAGCAAGATTACTTTTCATACTGCTTTAAACTTTGGATTCCAGGTTGTAAAGAGGGGAGCCATTCAGATGGATCAAAGTTACATGATTCATTCCACAAATCTCTTAATGTGGAATTGTTTGCTTTTAGACTCATCACCAGTATTCATGCCAACTGAAAAATGGCCATTTGTCCATTTTTTACTTGTTACAAACTGCCCCAAACAACAGCCATAGGCCAAATGAACCCAGTCTTAAAAGGAAGGTATTAAAGTAATAAATAACATGGAAATATATTTATCGATACAAATCCTTTTCCTCAGAATGTTTCGTTAAATTCCTCAAATGTTTATTTAAATTTCTCCAGAATCCAGATCATGATCAAGCATGTCAGCTGACAAAACGATTACCCTTATAAATCAAAGACAACATATATGCTTTTGCTTCAGCTGTATTTCAGGGAGAGATGTTAGAAGTGACAAAACGCATTAATCTAGAGGTTTGTTCCTCTCATTTGAGCTGATCAAACTCCCTGCCTGCAGCAGGCTCCCACATGGTGACAACACAAATGGGGCGCAGAAATAATTTAGCATAATATATCACTTTGGATGATTAGGGTAAAGATCTTGGGTTCATTTGAAGTTTTACACAAAGAGAGAAGCATACGATCAGTAACCGGTCCTGATAATCACGAGTATGCTGGTGTAAAGCCTGAATCTCAGCCACATAGACACACGCACGCGCGCACACACACAAACACACACATGCATAGCTGTCATCTAGCTCTTACCTTCAATTGTGGATGTCACAACATTTTGTCTTCATAAAGAAATCTCAGTTTACATCTCTCCTTCTGTTCTGCAAGCAGTGCCATCAGGGAGAGCTGCATTCAGTTTGAGTTCAAATTTAAAGCAAAATAAAAAACACTGTTCTATTGAACATTTTTGCAAAATAAGTTATTGCTACTTATCAAACTAGTACTCTGGGATGCCAAAAAAAAAAGCTCTCTCTGCGGAGTTACTAATGATTATTTAGGAGTAAAACACATCAAAGCAGATGATTGTGTCAGTGGCAGCACTGGTAACAAAGCCTCATGCATTCTGGGAGTCTGTCACCAGTTGGAAAACAGAAACCTCCTCTTGCATACAATTCTCTCCTCATCTCTCTATTAACCCTCATCCCACCTTCTGCGAAACACAGAGTGTAGCGACCAAAATAGTAACAAGACTATAACAGTCTCAAATGAATTCACCATCCATCTGTGAGCAGATGGGCTTCTTCAGGCTCAAGCTTTTTTCTTATTTTTTTTTACGCTTCCTCTTCCTTTTTAGCTTGTCTGAAATCCTTGTGATGCTGAGCCATCTGCTCTTTGTCTGTGATGTCATGTCGCCTGCATCCCAAGTGCTGCGATTAGAATGCAGGAATAAAAAGAGTCTGTTGGATTATTTCTGATTCTTCAAAGTGGCAGGTAAAGCGCAACCAGAAAGAATCGCCCATAACACTGAAACCAGCACCGATTTATATAATCTCAACCATTCTGTCAAGTACAGCTTTTGCATTTAGTGGACTTTGACAAAAATTTAACATTATTTTTAATCTTTTCCACCTTCCTTCTATATAAAAATGTAATTTAAGGGTGTGTTGAGGTTAAAATCTGCAAACTTGGAAAGACAGAGAATTGATCCAAACAAAGTTTTGGGAATGCTACGTCTTTCATAAATAACTGATAGATGCTTTGCCCTTAATTTGCTTTTATGTTGTTTATTTTAGCAGAGACAATGGGCTGCAATAGGAGGTGCTATTGTTAAAATCAGGAGGTTTTAGGACTGTAACTCCAAACCATAAGACACACTGTCTAAATGTCATGTAGATATATCAGCAACTGGGGGTTGAGTGCCTTACCTGGGGGTACATTGACAATGAGGCAGGAAGAAGCTCAAACTGAACCCACAACTTTCAGAAGGCAAATGGCCTGTACTTGTATAGAACTTTATCAAGTCCAACGACACCAAAGCTCTTTACACTACATTCAGTCATTCACCCATTCACACCCTGATGGTGGTGAGCTACATTATAGTCATAGCTGCCCTGTGGAAGAGTGACAGAAGCCAGGCTGCTATACCTTGGCGCCATCGGGCCCTCGGACCAGATTTGCAAATGTCTTGCAGATTGTAAGTCAACTACTCTTGCCATTGAGCCAGAGTCACAGAACGCTAAGCCACAGAGAAACGTCCTTTAAATGTTTAACTCTGACTGGCAACACGATTGGCATATTGTAGCTTGAGTTGAAGTTGAACAGAGTTAAGGGATGCCATGTTATGAAATTCTGAATAACAAGGAAGCTGTGTGCGAGCTGTATTTGCTAGCTAGCAATAACGCGGGCAAAGATCAGTCAAGGTATTACTCACATGGAAATCCTATCCTAATTTCTGAAGGTGTGTGTGTGTGTGTGTGTGTGTGTGTGTGTGTGTGTGTGTGTGTGTGGCATAATTACAAGATGTTTACACAGCAAAAAGGTCTGAGTCGGTGTCCATGAAAAGTTGTACACATATTCAGGTAGCTGCTCTAAGGTTACACATGCTAACGAAGTTACCTTTGTCTGATCAACTTCTAGTGCAACTAATGGCATTGTGGGTGATACATGTGTACCCTAGAAAATAAAAGGTTTAGAATATTTCAACAGTTTTCATATTTGCTCCAGCATCCCACAACAAAACTGTATAATCTGGCTCCAATTTGGCGCCCCAGTTTAAGCGATTAGACAGTGACTGTGGCAACTGCTATGCTCTGGCAGATGGATGTCATGGTGTATGAAGGTGAGACAAAAAGACAGAAAAAGAAGCTCCCCGTCTCATCATGTGTCTGGGTTCAGAATGATGAAAGATGAAGGTTTTGAATGATGAAATTGGAAAGCATAACCCAAGTGTGAGCGACATGAGCACAGCAAGTGAGAGGAAGATGTGGGGCTCGTGTGGATAATATGATTGTCAGGGAGAGGGGGTTGGGTTGGAGAGTCTCTCAGATGATTTGAATAAGGAGAATAAGTTGGGGAAAGCCCAAAGGTGCCCCCCGGTATTTGTCGTGAAAACATGCACAATAGTTGATGCCCTCGCATTGAGGAGAAATGATGAATGAAAGGGTGAATTACCACAGCTTATTTGAATTAGGAAGCATGTGACTGGCTCACTGAAATTGCCTTGCTCATGTGATTTGTCTGCACCAGGCAGTGCAAAGAAGAGTGGGAAACTGAAGGAGAAAACGGTTCGAATTTGAGATGTCCAACTAGAAGAAATTAGGGTAATGCAAACAATAAAAGCAAAAAACCTGTGCCTGTGAGAGAGATGTTTTTTCGTCTTATAAGGTTTGGATATGTAAATCATTTCACAATCAGTTAGATAATAAAATAAATCCACTGGGGGTTTTGAAAAGAAGAAAAAAACAAGACTAGTTCATACCTATAAAAAGAGTTATAAAACGACAAAACTTTTTCGTTTTTTTTTTTTTTATTGGTTCACTCTGTTCTTTCTTCTCTGTGGTCTAGAGCTAAAAAGAATAGCCTCTGAATTATAGAGAGCCCATTCAGTGAAAGGATGCACACAGTGACTGCACATGGTCAAATAGAAGCACTTACACACAAAGCCAAACCATAGCTTCCAACCAGTACTCCAAACTTCCATTAAGTCATTTATCTTTTACTGATCAGAGAGCCAACAAGGTTTCTGCACAATTTTGACGAGTCTGGAATGGTGGGGAATTTTAACAAACACCCTGTTCCAGCTCAGGAGGATAACTGAAAAAAAAGTATGCATTAAGAGTATTCATTAGAATTTTATAATATAATTATCTGTCCTGTTGTCTAAATGTTGTATCCATTCATTCATCAGTCCACACATTCATATTTAAATCCATCCATCATTATTTATTATCCATCAATATATTCATTAACACTGAATTTTTGTATTTGAACTGAAATAGGTCAAAAATAGACATTGGACTAATGTGAGTCAGGAAAAGCAAGGAATTCAAAAAGATATTTAGGAGTCAGATGCATAAATTTCCTCTTTGGTTAAATTAAACTGGAAGGTGGGACCACTAACTGCTACCTCAACTCTGATTGAGTAGAGGCTCTACTGTCCTCTTCCTCTTTGTTTCCTCTTTGCAGTCTCACTAGAAACAGGGGGGGGTTGGGGTATGCAAAAGGCTGGAGGCAACAACACAGGAAAGACAGGAAGGAAGACCAAGCAGAATGTAAAGCCAGTATTTTGGGAAACCTCAGAATTAGGGACAGAGGAACACAAAGGCGGTGGTGACATAATTATTTGGGGGAGGGATTGTGTGTGGAACTCACGGTTAAAGTGAGGCTGGGTGGTGAGGCAGTAGAAAAAGAGGAGACAAGAAAAAGACAGCAATGCAGGTTGGACAAAGACGCTACAGAGTGTGTGGGGGATGTGTATTTATAATGCGAAGAGACGTAGCTAAATCATCCAAATAGCTACGTAAAACACACTCTGATTCTCTTAGTGCTTGGCCCAGTTTCTCTGCCGTTACAATCCTGTTGTAGAGACTTTGCCCTGAGGGTGAAACGTTGCATAATACCACAATTTCCATCAGATACTGGACAAATCTATGCAGAAAAATTAAATAAGTGCATGACAAGACCACCATGTTCTCCCCTCACACTGATGACTAAAATAAAAAAAAATAAGACATTTAATGAAATTTAGTTATCAAAAAAGGTTGTTGCAGCCATCTTATACTAAAAGACACACTCATGTGACCCCTGCATGACCTTTATTTGACTTTGGTACACTTTTCTAATCCAGTTAAGGAATTAAAGTGCAACCAAACTGAAACATGATTTTTAAAGATTTTAACCAGATACATGTCTAAAAGTGTATCCAGTCCCCTTTATTCTGGTAGCCCGAAATAAAATCTTGTGAAGTCACCCAGTTAGTAAATAGAGTGAACTTGTTTGTTATTCAGCCTCTGTTTAAGCGTTGTTAGAGGTGGGAGGTGAGGGTGTTGCCTATCTCCAGTGGTAATTGTATGGGCGAAATGTGGGGCACATCCTGGTAAGATTACCAGTCCATCTCAGGGCAATATAGAGATACACTGAATCAATGCACACACTCAGAATGGGCAATTTCCAGAGACCAATTCAGTTAACGCCCACGTTTTTGGACTGTAGGGGGAAGGTGGAGTACTTGAAAAGAAGCCACATATGAACAGGACAACATGCAAGCTTCATGCGGAAAGACCCCAGAAGGGACCCCTTGACTTTTAAGCAACATATTCAATGTATTTTGACAAAACTAAAGCTTCTATTGGGATTTTACTTCATAACAAGTCTAACTTTTCTTTTACTGCTAAAATTTATGGAATAATTTTTTTACCTGTAATTTAACATGGTACTCTATATAAATTATTCTGTTCACTATCTGCAGATGCTCAATAGTGTGTACCAATGGTACACTGAGATTGATTACTAACTCTGGCCCCCTTACAACGTTACACTCTATACTAAAGTTAACTAGATTTCCCTGTGTGTCTGTCGTCTTAGTCATTGCCATTTAATTGTTTAAGAAACCATTTTATGCATCACCCCAACTTACATGTCTTGCATTTTAACAAAGAAAAATGGATGCCACAGTCTCAAGTCAGTGGATGTTCTGCAACTTTTCCCTCCCAAAGTTTGAAGTGAAGTAGGCAAGAAATTATTCCAGTTCTCATCTCACTATACTTGGAAGCAACTACAAACTGATTTTCAGTATACAGCTTTGGAGACACTGACTCAGTTTAAAGCTCTGTTGAAATCACTGCAACCTATCACATTTGTGTTCAATGGAATTTATATGACCTATACTTTTAAGGGTAAGTTGTGCTTCTATAAGTTTTTTATTAATATAACTGCTGCCTTCTAGCCCATTGTAAAGGTGGAAAATATGATATCCATGTAAAAAAAAATCCCTGAGTTTGAGGTTGTTTATTAAGACAGCTCTTTTTTTAAAGCTGATACTATATGCAGGACATTAACAGTATGTAAGCTAATCACTGTGACAGAGCTCAGTTTCCTTTCACAACAATGCTATCAGTCAAAGTTACTGGGAAGTGCTTGTGCTTGGTGCTTGTATGTGTGTACGTGTGTAAAGTGAAACTAACCGGTGTGCAGAATACTCGGTAAACAAAGGAAACGATCGAGAAACACACACACTCTAAGACACACGCACCAGCTAGACAAAGGATGAGGCATAATGAGGCAACACTGACCTATGGTGAAAAGAACCCGGGGGCATCTATAATCCCCAAAGACGCATCAGAGGTATGATAAAAGCCATAGGGAGAGTGATGGCACAGATGGGACGGTGAGATAAATGGAGAGTGATCCTGTAATGGCCGATTACAATGCCATCAGTAAACTATGACAAACCCTAATGCATTCATAGACACACATCTAAAATACTTAAAAAGAGAATCTATTTTCTCCTGAAGTGTGAGAACCAAAGAATGACCAATAAATAAATAACATAATGAATAATTGAAAAAATCCTAAATGAGTATTCCAATAGGAAAATCTGGATAATGATAAAACAGAAATTTGTGTTTTAAGTAACTTTAAAAAGAGCATACCAATTACCCTAAATTATGATTTCTCTTTTCTATTTATCCCCTTGCATTTTTTTATTTCACATTGATTTCTTTTATATTAAGGATTTGATGGTGACAGTAAATAGATGTTTTTAGTTTAACTGGACTAACAAGTGACCAGTCAGTGGGACACCTAAAAACAAGAGATAAGTGACCAAATCACACTAGCCTCCGCACATCTGTTGTACAGACAATTTACCAAAGTAAAGAAGACTCAAAGACAGTTATTGTTAAATTAAAGGAATCAAGAGGAAGAACAAAAGTTCTAAGAAGATATACAAAAAGGAATATTTCTCCACTGATGCCTGATGTTAACACAAACTACTGCTTATAACATCTGCTTTGAGAACAAGAAGGGCTGTAGTGAACAGCACAACAAGAAGATTGATCAAATTACAGCAAATGTCTTAGTTGTAGCCTTCTGAGTATTCAATCTGTCTTAAAACATGTTGGATTGGATTTTTGACTACATTTCTTTCCAGGATTAGGTCATCGACAGAGCTGCCACTCATTCTGTGTTCCCTTTGTTTTTTGCCAGTGACTTCTCTCAGAGAGACACATGGGTGCAACGTCACTACCCCTTCTAACATGAATAATACATGACCTTTTACAGTGGGAAGACTAATTGCATTACACTACAATATCAAAGCAAAAACGAACAGAGGATTAAACAATTCATCATGTAAGAAGAAATTTGTTTTTCTTCACACAAATATTACATTACAGCTCAAATTTACCTTGAATGGAAGTCCTTGGGAAGGGGGTCTGCATGTTTGATGTGTGCCAAGAATTAACTATTCTACTATAAATTATACAGAAAATGTAATTGTTTTTTTTAAGATTTTCTGGTACAAGTGTCCTTTATTCACAATAGTCAAATAAGGATTATGCAGATATTGTAAATAAAGTAAAAAGACATGCAGCAATGGTCCCAAGGTAGGGACCAACACCACAATGCGGTGCATACTTTGCATATTTGTATGTAAAGCACCTTTGTATATTTGGTGCCTGTTCCACTGCTACACCACATGCTGCTCTGAAAATATGCCATTTTTATGTTGGATTTTCTTTGTTCACATGTAATCGATATTATTTTTTGATCTCTGGTCCCTTATCAATAGGTACATCTCAGTAAATTGGAAGACGTATTCCAAAAAGAATAAAAGTACCATAATTTTAAAAAACAAAATTATTGGTCTAATAGCATATTATTATCTTAAAGCGCTTTAGGGTCGTCAGAATAGTTAAAGCGCTGTACAGGTACAAGCCATTTAACATTTGTTTGAGTTTAAAAATATTAATCATATAATCTAAAATGATAAAAGATGTCAAATAACTAAATATTTGTTAAGTCACCGGGCCTTATTGTTTGTATAGTTTTTCCTTTTAGGACTGAGAGTTTGTGTAATGAGTCTGTGAACTAGAAGCGCACTGCATTTGTTCTGGAGTCAGTCACAAAATCTGATAGGTTGTAAAAAAGGTTTTAATTCCATAACCTCACTGTCCAAATAAGCTCGCCTTGACCAGGATAAATTGTTGTGGTTTCTCATGTGCATTTTCTGCTCAAGACATTTTCATTTGATACCATTATTGGCTAAAACCAACCTTTGGTAGGTGGATACAAACGGTCGTTTCGTCCAATCAGCTTGGAAAGTTATGCTGAATGTCCCTCCTTTCCCCAAAAGGATTCAATGGGAGCAGACCCAGATTGAAAATGTGCAGAAGGGAGAGTGCTACATATTATTAATCTGGTTTGCCAGGTTAGTAGTAGTCTATTAAAGACCTTTCTGTCAAATTTAGAACACCAACTGTCTTCAAAAACATAATTGAACAGTGAAAATCCAAACATGGAATTTATAAAGTTTATGGTATTGGCTACCATCATAAAATAAAATAGTTAAAATAATAAAAAATAAGTACTTGACTGAATGCCAATATGTATCAGTGGCATTTGGCTGATGACAAATACCAAAACAGACAGATAAGAAAATGGAATCACTGACAAAACACATCGGTTTCTGATTGGCGTGACCACTGAAGAAACAGAGAAGGCTCCAGGATTAACTAAGCCTGGCTGTTAGCCTGGTCTGGAGTAGGTTAGCTGCACAGAATAAATCGCCATGGTAACTTTTGTGCTACCTTTGTGAAACTGAGTGAAGGCTTAATTCAACACATATATCTGGAAAATCCCCACTTAATCTGCCATCTTGGTTTTGTGAAACAGTCCTCTGCTCCTCTGTGTTAATTAGTCTTTTTCCCTACTCTCACTGTTTGCTCTGCTGCCTCAGCTGTTCCACATCCCCCTGATTGGCACAACTCGATCCATTGTCACTTTTCACTCCTCTCTCTGTATATAAGCTCACTGGTTTTCTTTGTTCTTTACTGGTAGCTCCCACAACTGTGCTCTATGTTCCCTTCTCCTCATTACAAGTTTTGTACATTTTCTGTTTTCATTATTAATCTTTTCACCATGCTCATCCAAGTTCACGTCTACACTTGGGTCCTACTCTCAGCCTAGAATACATGAAAACATGTCAGTTTTCTTTTTTATTAGGTAAGAATAATCACAAACCAAATAAAATAAAGGCTGAAAACATCTGCAGTGAGTAAGTAAAGAGGGAAACAATCACAATGCTTCTATATACTGAATAAATATTGTGTGTTATGTACTGGTTTTAATGACGTATAGGACTGGGGTCCTGTACTGGCAAATTATGATTATTTAATAATAACAGAAACTCATGATTGAGATATACCTAAAAATTATGGTTCTTAAAAACTGAAGTCAGTATCAGCAGTGCAGTCTTTGAAATATGTAAATCATACTGGCCAAGACATTTGTGACAAATATATATCTAATTATAAGCGGAAGAAAACGGACGGACGGATATATCTAATTAATAAATTAGTTTTTTGTCTTTATTCATTTTTATTTCTGTGGCACTCTGGTCAATCTACATAAACAGATTGTATGACAGTGGTCTTAAAAAAAGAAAGATGTAAAATTCAATGCTGAGTAGAATATCTGCTGCTCCAATACAAGCTTTTTGTGCTCCATTGTCAATTCCAGAAAGCAACCTGGAATGCATTACTCAGGGGTGAAATGTGAAAGTCAAAAGTCCTTGGGCTGGATTTGGACGAACACTGAATTTATTGGAGGAACACTTTACGATGTTTTATTTCTATGCATTATAGACTAAAAGTGTTATCTATAAAACATGACCTGAATAAGGTCTTTCTCGTGAGGGCTGTATTGCTGCACCATTGCATAAGAATAAAAAAAACGTCAAACCTCTAAACGCACTAAGGAATCAGTTGGTAACTGGTGATGGCCAATATAGCCAGACTGGTGAAAAGCTAAATATTCAACTTTTTTTTCCCCCTAATCAGGGAACTAAAAAAAAAACAACCTAAGAGACACCAGGATACACTGACAACCCTCTTTGGCACAGAGGTTTTTTCTAAGTAAAGCAGAGTCCAGTATTAAAAAAGAATCATGTGTATCATTCTGTAAATTCTATAGAGAAATGTCAAATGTTCATTCCGATTTTTCACCACAGGGAGTAAGAATTCAGCGAATAACAGGAAGCTGAACATATTAAAGAAAGGTTGCTCTGTTTCATCCTTTGAAACCTCATGGCTGTCTATCATAGAACTGGATAAACACATGTTGGCATTTAAAAGTCTACTTTACATGGAAGATGCACACGGTTAATAATGCTAACCACTCTAATGAGGCTAATAATTAATACAGTATGGTAAAGATCAAAATGTCACCAATGTAATCAGAGGTCAAGCAGATAAATAGCCATGGGTTGTAAATGCCTAATGCTAAGCTGCTATTGAAAATCTATTTTAAATGCATGATTGGGAAACATAATGGATAAATAAACAGTGAGTGTGCATCCATCTGTTACCGTGTATCACAAATACAAGCGTGAGTTGTCTAAGAGACGAAGTCCACAGACTTAAAGATGTGCTAAATGCAAGCTAAGTGATTTAAAATGTCTACCCCAACAGCAGGTGGCAGACAGCTGCGCGTAGGTGGGGAACGTCTGCAGGCGCTTTATGCATAAATATCCTATGTGTGTGTGTGTGTGTGTGTGTGTGTGTGTGTGTGGCTTGAATGGACAGTGACATTTCTTCAACATGAAGGGGGTTAAATGAGTGTCAGGTCAGTTACTGAGAGAAGAAGACATGGAGGAATGAGGCAGCCCCAGCCTAAATGTCAAAGTCTAGTAGGCTGTATAAACTTTTATTTCACTTGATAAGGAATACATGTCCATAAAGTTTTACAAACAATCTTTTTCCTTCCATGCAGTGCAGTGGGAAAAACTTTGTATGGTCAGACTTCCAACACAGACTAGTGTTTAACTGAGATTGCTGATGACTTTGGAAAAGCAAGGTGAAATGTAATCACCATGAGGCACCCTGCCCACCTAAAGTTCACTAAAATCACCTAAACTCGCCGTCTTACTTCTCCACAGTTGTTTTTACTTAACTGCTGCACTTGACTGAATTCGTCAGGGACCAGGTCCTTTTCCAGCACAGTGCACTCAGCTGAGCCTGCACACAAGAAGACCCTGTCAACCGGCCCTTTGCATGTGACCCCCAATCTTAGGGGTGAATGCACGCCAGGTCATTTAAAGGGCCAGCTTAACACAGAGTTCAAGGATGGCCTAATTGTAACAGGGATATATAGATGGTAACAAACTTGACAGTTTGTTTGGATATTTTGGTTGAGACCTCAATCTTCTGTTAGAGATTTAAAGTGTTAAATTTTTTGATAACTGCCCAAACATTTGAAACATGGGAACGGCTTGAGCTTCAGGCCCTGTTTTGTCTGGATAATTTTTTTTTTTTTTTAAATCGATGCAAATTTTTAACCCATATATAGAACCTGCCATTTCTTCTCTGATGTACTGATGCAGCATCCCTCCTTATTATGTTTTGAAAAGTGTTTATACATTCTTTAGTAATGTAGACTTTCTCCTGATGGAGTCCTAAAGCTTGAAATCCATCAGTCTGTAATACACTTTTAATTAGGCACACCTGTTGAATTTCTTGTTGACATAAACTGTGACTCACCCACTCTCATGGTTCATGGCACACTTTGTGCTCTCATGTTCCAACTGAGCATCATTTAAGCGCCAAATCCTAATTAAGTCTTGTTGCTGACATGATGAACTTGTGTCACCAGAAAATGTTCAAATTGCATGATCTTATTAAGTTCATACGGACCAAATATTTAAGGAATGTTTCTGACACCTTTTGGTACCATTGGGTATCAGAGCTGTTCTTAAGGCAATAGGGGGTTTAGCCTGGGGCTTTCATGGTGTACCTAATAAAGTGACCCGTGAGTGCATGTTGCACTTGCAATGCACAGTTAGCCTTTTGCTTGAATACATTTGTAAAGGCAGTCCACTTAATACAATATGTTTCACTATGATCCTAAGTGCTCACTACCTTTTGTGCTTTCCACAAACCAACAACAAATAGAGCAATGAAGAAGCAAAGTATATCAGGAATGAACTCACAGATAGACCAATCGTAAATTCTTCTTCAGAAGTTAGCTATTACAAGTCATATTTGATGTCATCACCTCATTCCGCGTATTGGAGGGAACAGAGTATTTTAGAATATCATTTCCTCTAATTTTCAGAGCTTGATCCAGAACCAGATTTCGAAATTTGGAGACCTCACAGCTAGGAAGGTTATGTGCAGAGGAGCACTAACACTTTGCCAGCAGGTAAGCAAAACTTGCTGTGGACAGAAATTCAGAACAGAAATACAGTGACATTTAAGATTAAAACTACACAGTGATTTAAGTGTAGTAAAAAATATATGAAATAGCATCTCATGAGCCAGCTAAAAACAGACACATTCTCAGAGCCTTAGTATGGACATGGTATGAGAACAGCAGTGTGAAAGCGTGATTATTGGTAGTTATATGAGTTACACCTGTAAAACCTTGGTGCGCTGCAAATAAAACTTGTACTCAATTACATTGTTCAGTAATTTGATGTTGGTAAATGTCATTCAAACACTCAATCTGCAGCAGTATTAATGGAAGGCAACAATATGTGTGTTATTTCTGCAGAAAGGGCCTTTCTTAACCTTGTGACAAACACTGTAACGGTGTATGTCTAGTTTGTGTGTCCACGGAGTCTCTCAAATCTGCTGGAGCACCAGATCAGAAATTATTGTTTTCTGAACAAACGCACAGTAAAATAATGACTTGGCTATAGTTTGCAAAAGTAAGCTGATTATCACAAGGTTGGCAAGATCACTAAGCGTCATGCTAGCTGTAGTTTTTGTTTCTTTAGCATTTGGTTCTCTTTAGCAATGTATTGGTGCACCGGCTAAAGTTGGGCCTTGGGAATAAAAATCCAGTCTAATAGGGCAACTGCATGTACTGTGTTAAATGTAATGATAAATGCAGAAATTACTTTTTAGATGGGCTCTTCTGAGTTTTTTTATGTCATTAAATCAGGCAAACACAGAACCTGCATTACTGAGGATTAGAGCTACACATTCAAATTGTAATCGGCATCGCAATATCAGTTTCCCAATCGCAAATGGCGTATTGGTTGCCATATTTGATAGGAACATCTTAACTATTCAGTCTCTTCATGCCGATTGTTGGATGGACTCTGACTGCACTTGATCCCAAATCTGACTGAAGTTTTAGAGACCAAGATGCTAAACTCTGGGCGGTGATCACAAAAAAAGAAAAGAAAATTAGGGTTAACCACAATCGATAGCGTCATTACAAAAAAACAGCTATGTTATTGCACCTGCATGTTTTCAATAAATTGAGCAGCCCCTGTGAATATTTTGCTACAGTTTTTTTTTTTTTTAAATCACACAAAAACATCGTTAAGAGCTTGTTGTGGGCTTATTTGCTAATAGGATTTAGCCAAAAATAAGCGCATTTGATTTGGATCCAGAACATAGATAGCTGAAGAGTTCTGTCATTCAGATAGCATACAACACTCAGCTTAGGTTGGAAGTAAAAGTACAATGTGCTGTCGGATGATAAAACATAAACAAAAACAAGCAAGATCTTTGTTCAGCCACTGTACCTTATGAAGATTTTCTTTGCAATTTATTAAAAAAAAAAACATATATCCTCAAAAACCTTGGCAAAACTTGCCTTCTTTCAGCTTTTCCTTGACAGCCATGCCTACGTTGGCATTTCAGGAGTGCCACGAAGCCCATTAATTTCTTTACTTGACACCCTCTCTGAAGCCGAAGCCCGAGACCCTTCCCTCGGGGAAGTCAAGGGGTCTTGATGCTGATGCTACACCCCCACAACAAAGGAAACCCAACCCCCCGGTTTTCAGGGAAGAGCAGCTTTCATTGTTGTTTAAACTGGAGGGGAATGTGGCTGCATGAATCCACTTGTCCCAGTTTGAGGAGCTTTGAAAAATGGGCACATGCTGTTGATATGACCTGCTTTAATTCCTCAATGACCTGAGCTATTACAGAGCACCAAGCAAATGCAATGAAAATCTCCGTCATCATGGATAGCCACACAATGGAGTATTGTGAACAGTGACTGACTGGATGTTGCCCGATCAGCATGAGGGTTGTAGGATATTAGTAATGACCTCTCCAATCTAGCCAATCAGCGGATGCTAACTGGCTTCGAGTACCACGGAGACAGATTGGAGTTAATGACTTTCTGGAAAGCCAGAGGGGAAACCTTGAAAGCATTCTCTATGCGTGTATGACTCGAACAGGAAGCCCAGAAGAAAAAAATGTTCTAGAGAAGCTCAGATGAGGTGAATCACTGATTTAACAATGAGTTACACAGCCACCAATGCACACAGAGGGGGGCTGAGGTGGGACGAGGAGCATAGAAATCAGAACTGACAGATTTAGGTATTGATTTTCTTGTGAAGGAGGCTAAAGAAGTAGTTAAATTTCAAATGCAATCAGGGAGGGTGTGATCGCTGAACATATAATAGATTTTTAGCTGTTGGCATAAATTATGTTCCATCTGCTGCTGCAAAGCCTAAACAAAACTAAAACACGGTATAAGCTATTAGTTGGCAAATCAAAAAAATATATATTTCTACAATGAGAAGCAATTTTGTTGATGAAGAAATGCTAGCATTAGTGAATTATCTTTGGTGAGAAATAAAGACACATGAATTCATCTGATTTAAACTGGTAGATCTGACATCAGTACACAAAAAGAAAATCAGGATCCAGGCAAAAAGAAAAACAAGACAAAAGTGAAAGGAAGAAAACTAAAAGTCTGGAAACCCAGACTGTCTGGACGTACTCGACTGGGCAGCTTTCTTCAGAATATAATTATAGGAAAAATCTCTGAGGCAGAACAATCAAGCGTATTAAGAGAGTGTGTTTGTTCTTGTAATTGAATGGTACTATGTCTGTGGGTTGGCCATTTATCTCACATCCTTGTAAACTGCATGGATAACAAGAGAGATTTTCTGTAGACATGTCAGAGGTGGACATTTCTTGTGAACAGCGGTGGGGCATTCTTTGAGCCAGTCGATGGCTTTTGTAGAAAAATACATCAGTTCAGGGTATAAAAGGCGTGAGCTCAAGTAAAGGTATATTAACTGTGCTCTCAGCTGGTCTGAGGGAAGAGATATGTCACAAACTGGAGTAAAAAAGGTAGCATGGTTTTACTGCTCTTTATTATTTGTGTTATTTATGCAGAAAGGCATTCTTTGACCTTGTGACAGACACTACCACAGTGGTTGTCCAGTTTGTGTGTCCATGACGTTTCTCAACAAATCTACTGTTTTGTTTAGAAATTATTGTTTTCTGAACAAACACATAGTAAAAATAATGACATGTCTATGGTTTACATAAAATTAAGTTGATTATTACAAGGTTTAAATCCACTAAGCTTCATGCTGAGTTTTTATGTATTTAAATCAGGACACATAATACTATAGAACCTGTGTTAGTGAAGATTAGAGCTGCACAATCAAATCGTAATTGCCATCGCAATATCGGTGTGCACAATTTTCCAATCACAAAGGACTTCTTGGTTGCAATATTTAACAGGGACAGTGTAATCCGTTGTTCATTCAGGCTCTTCATGCCAATAACATTTAGCCTGTTGGATGGACTCTAACTGCACTTCATCGCAAATCTGACTGAGGCTTTAGAGACCAAGATGCTAAACGTTGAGCAAAAGTTTGAAAGACCTTTAGAAAATATGCAGAAACTGAAAAGGCCCAATTTTACAACATTATAAGGAAGTTATGCTCTTTTTTCCACTCAGTCCAATGTGTTACATTTGTTAATGTTATCATGACATAGCAGTATAAGCTAATAAACTCATACTGAAGATCAACTATTAATTCAGGTTGAATCAATTACTAACACATTAGAGATTAGTGGTTTTATTGATGATGTTGACATTTTCAGCTAATAATCTCTTGTTTATTCAAAGGATATAACATCTAAAGTGTCAAAATGTTAGTTGTTGTCACAGCTCTGTGTTTATTCACAGAGAAATGCAGGAAACTAATCTTATATAAGATCCTGACTGCCCCATAGCAGTTTTTCCACTTCTTTTTGCATCCACATAAGTTTCTCTAAACTTTCAATTTTAGTTAACTGTTGTATAAAAAATAGTAAACTATGATAAAAATCATAGTCACCAAATAGTTGTTTTTTTTTTTTTTACATATTACTTGAAAACTGTGAAGAGTATCATTATAAAACAGGCATGCTGGTCTGATTCACAAAGCAGGAAGTGGAGAAAGAACAGAGAAGTCAGATGGGCACTGACCTGGTGACCTGCATGATGCCTGTCTCAACACACTCACTAAAAAATCTGGAATAAGCTAGGCCTCTGTTCTATTTTTAGACAAGCCTTTTTCCGTTTTTGTCCTCTTTTTATTCTCCAGGTTTCCGCACCGGGAGTGATGGAGCAGGAAAATATATTTCCACCTCTGACAGATCTGGTATAAGGGATTCAAACATGAGATGGTAATAAAAATCCTCTTTGTACAAAGCAATTATGGTCAGGGGACAGGATTTAGGTTTTCCTGAAGTAACCAAGCTAACAACTTGTTGAAAAATACATAATCCCCAATGCAACTTTTTTCTGTGGGATAGTATATCAGAGCTTTGGTGATAAAGCTGCTTTCTCTACAAAAGTGGTCAGTCATCAGGATGACATTCCTCTAAATATGTGAATGCATGATGAAAAGGGAATATCCTGATTGTTGTCAGAGGACAGAAATTAGAGAAAGAATTAAGGCAGATGTTTCATTACTGACATCCCCGACTCAAAGAGGGAAAAACCAGCCACCACACACACACACACACACACACAGAGATTCAGACAAAGAACAGTGGAGGGCCTTAACCTCTGGAATTCCTTCAAATTTCATGGATAGAAGCCAGGACAGGACTTTTTGCCAACATTACAATTGGCCAATTACAATTGCTCTGACAGAGCATGTGTCCTGGGTTGTAGCCATCGCTCAGTTGCTCAATACGATCCACAGAGGCAGCCAAACAGACCACAACTCAGCAGTATTTGTACAATGGCATGAAGTCAACATTAAACGAGTCAGTTGAGGCTCACGTGTGTGCATTACGCTGAATTTTTACCAATAAACAATGCAGAAACTCATCTGGGCTACAGCTGGTCAATTCAGAGAAAAGCATATATATATATATATATATATATATATATATATATATATATATATATATATATATATATATATATATATATATATATAATACTCAAGGGATGTCAGGTCATAGAAACAAATCTGTCTAGCACATGGATTGCATGCGGTCAAACACAAAGAAGGGCTTAACAATGAGGCCCAAGGTACATCATACATGGGTTTTGACATTTCTTTGGAAATAATAATCTGGATACTACAGCGAGCTTTTGTATTCAGCCCCCCACTGAGTCAATAGCTTCTAGAACCACCTTCTGGTGCACTTGTTGCTGCAACTCTTCTACAATTCTGCAGAATAGCTCAAGCTAGATAGCATCTCAGTTAATAGAGCATCTGTAAAAAGCAACTTTTTTGTCTTGCCATAGATTGGCCTGCATATTAACTCCATTAATTTTCAAATCAATTTCGACCAGGCTCTGCCAAAGAAAAGCGTGCCCACAGCATGATGCTGCCACCACTAATTTTTATGGTGGTGTGTTCAGGGTGTGGTGCTATTTGGGTTTCTAAAAGTGGTAACCCGTCACACCCACTTCCCAGGGTCTATGCTCCTCAAAAGTTATCATGGGCATCTTGGCTCCTCTGAATAACTTGTCACTTCAGTTGAACTGAATTTTATCACAGGACGACTGTGTTTGTCCCCATATAAAATTACACAAGTCTGGGCCCAATACATTTAATAGGTGACTTTTTTAAGGCAATTGGTTAAACTGAATTTTATTTGGAGTCACCAGAAGAAAGGGGGGGGGGGATATAAATGTAAGCAGTATTTTTGACATTTACATTTATAAAAATAGTAGGAAATCCAGGTACCATTTTCCAACTATGCACCGCTTAGAGTTAGTCTGTCACATAAAATATTCTGACTTTTGAGGCTATAATGTGACAAACTGAAATTAATCACAATTTCAGTTTGTAAACTCTAGTGAAAAAACATTCTTCACTTTTGTTAGATGTAAGTGAACCTGGGCCTTACAAAGTATAGTTTTACAGTAACCAGGGTCAAACTATGGGTATAAAATGTAAATGGGTAAATGGATACATAAAATCAGTTTTGATGTAAAAGAGACTGTGAGAGGTCAGTAGTTGGGAGATGCCCACCTCCAGTTGGCTGACTGCACTTGGCTGGCTATTTTTTTCTCACAAAGAGGAAGTAATTTACACCTGCTGAGGCACACTGTTATTCCTGCTCACACCCTATGGCCATGAGCGTACATCTCAATTCTGAGAATTGAAACAAGCAGCATGAGAAAATGAAAAACAAATTCCCCTTCTGCACCCCCTCCAAGCACCAAAACAGCCAAACAAAAAACTAATTTGGATGAGATATAAAGTGATATGTGAAGGACAGGAAATATATCTCAGCAATTCTTGAGCAGAAAAAGACAAAATAAATGTTAGGATCATGAATGATGCCAAAATATTACTTTAGTGCTTGAAGTCCAAAGTACTGAATGACAGACATGACTACTACTACTACTACAGTATTTATTATTATACATTTTATACTCATTGAGTGTCCCGACAAAGGCAGACATAAATCATGGAACTAACAGTTGCTATATAAAAAAAATTAAAATGAAAAACCTAAAAAAGGCCAGTTTAAGATGATGGGTCTTGAAGCAGGATGTAAGAATGCCCAGTGAGTTAACGTTGCATATGTCAGATCTGAGAGTCTGACTTGATCTGTGAACCTAAAGAAGGTCAGTGTGATATGAGGGAGAGAGGTAGTGGATGGCCTTGAATTTGGAGAGCAGCGTTTTAAAGTTAATACTTCAAAGTGCAATACTTCAAGGGGAGCCAGTGGAACTGCTGAAGAACAGGAGCGGTGTGACGGGAAGATGGTGTTCTGGTGATGATCTGGGCGATAGCCTTCTAATCCCGTTGGAGTTTATGGATAGATTTGAGAGGAAGACATGACATCACCGGAGGGAGTTTGAGTGATCCAGATGGGAAGTGACCAGTGAGTGAACCAGGATGGTGGTGCGATCAGGAGAGTGGGAGGGACGTATTTGGTTGATGTTGTGGAGATGGAAGTAGGCAGAGCCAGAGACATTATTGATGTGGGATTCGAATGACAGGGTGCCATCGAGGGTTACACCCAGGCTCCTAACTTAAAGGGAGGGGGAGACAGAGGAGTTCTCAATGGGAATGGTGAAACTGTTGGCTTGTGTAAGGATAGATTTGGAGATGATGATGAAAACTTCTGTTTCATGACTGTTGAGTTTGAGAAGGCTAGAGAAACAAACAGGATCTGAGATTCCACTGAATTGTTGCACTTCTTCCAGCAGCAGACACTGAGCCCGTCTCCTACCTGCAGCCACTAACCTGACAAAATAATGAGCTGCTGTTGCAAGATTTAAATTATGCTAACATATGGAGAACAGCCAGAAGAAAACCTGCGACCCTCTTTATAGATAAGATAAACACAAAATTGGAGAAACTTTCCCAGACAGGCAGACAGGAAAAATGAAATGCTGAACGGTGCTACATGCTAAGCTAACAGCACAACACGAATGTTTGAGAACAACATAAAAAGGTCAGTACAGCTCCTGTATCTGCAACAGTGGAGGAGTAAACCTCCCGGACAACATATGGTAATTGCCTGTATTTTAAGGTGACCAGATTTTTGCACCTCCCACAAGCCACCAGACCACCGCCAGGATTCCCCCATTTTCAGTGGGAAAACCTGGCAAGATTTAGCTCCTCCTACACTTGAAGAAACATGAAGGGAGGGGTGAGCAGACACCGAAGCATTGTACTGAAACCTTTTGCCATCCCGCCTCAGAGAGAGGAGACGGAAACTCAAGGGGAAATAAGCAAGCGTGCTTACACAAATTATCGTGCTTATTTTAATTATTAATGCGATTTAAATTTATCGTACGATTAATTGATGTGTTGATTACTAGCCACAGCAGCCCTGGCACAGACCGAAAGAAGCAGGGCTGCCATACAATCGGCACCACTGGGCCCTCTGACCAATCTTTGGTAGTGGAGGTAAAGTGTCTTGCCAAAGGACACAATGGCTGCAGAGGTTAGAACCGGCAACCCACCGGTTACAGGACGATCTCCTAGCTGTTATTGGTTTGACAGACATGGACAGGCTAATGACTAGGTACTGTTGGTCTGAGGTCCCCCGACAAGGTGCACAGTTCTGTGCCACGCAACACTCCGCTCCGCTGACGGCTCAGTTCATTAATAAATAGTGAAACAACAAATCAAAGAAACAAATCCTTGGTTTGTTGCGAGGGGACATCCAAAGAAAGATGAGATGGTTTGGATGCAAATGGTTTGAAATGGATGAACTGAATATGGTGGCCAGAGAGCTATTAAAAGAACAAGCTTAGGAGAGTATCTGAGAACCCAATAGATGTCAGTTTGTGGAGGAGGATGGAATGTGATTTGGCATCAAGAGCTGCACTCAAGTCAAGGAGTGGAGGAGGTTGAGGGAGCAATGAGTCTGTGGGAAAACTCAAAATCAATGTGTAAACATTTAGTGGTGGCCTAGAGGTTAGAGCCTTGTGTCCGTCCAGGAAGTTCTGGGTTTGACTCCAAAAGACTGCCAGTCTGGGTCCCTGAGCAAGACCCCTAGCCCCAGATTGCTCCCAGGGCAGCACACAGTGGCAGCCCACTGCTCCCTGGGTTAAATGCAGAGGACAAATTTCATTGGAATGTATCTTGCAATGACAAAGATTATTATATCAGTATTATTATATAAATAACATAACTGGGATAACTTAGCCTTTGTTCCAAATTGAAACTATACTACAGCCAGATATAAGCTACACAATATAATGAATTTAGTGATGAATATGGAAGCATGATTAAAGATATTTTTGAACTATTTTATAAACAACTTTGTAGCACCTTAAACACAAATGAGAAAAGGTGTAAAATGTCTTTTCCAAGCCACTCAGAACACAAAATGCACGCGGGGATAAAAAAAAAGACAAATAATTAAAGGCTTAAAGATATTTTATTAACATTAAAAGCTGATCTTTTTCTATCTCAACATGGAACATGCTTTCTCGGTAGAATCACAGATGCTAGTTAAATAGTGTGCAAATAATTTTTAAATAAATAAGCCAAACATAACACATGCCTATTAGCATGCTAGCCACAGCTAATCACTCAACATTAATTTCCCTTCTCTCCCTTTGCCTCGTTTGCTAAAATATTTAGTATCGATACCATGCCAAATTAGTAGTGTATCTGGATACAGTGTTTGGCTATCGATACTTTTCAGAGTATCGATATTTATGACAACCCTAATCAGTGCTAAAATTTATTTTTTCTACCAATTTAAATCAGAGAGAGGAACCGATTTATGATACAGAACTATTGCACACAGGTATATTTTAGGTATTTATTTTCATGATTATGGCTTACAGCTTATAAAAAACTGAAACTGCAAATTAAGTTTAAATTGATATTTTATTTAATAGAAAAGTACCAGGACGATACGCATCTTTTCCTTGAAATCCATTAGCAGCATTTGAGTTTTAAAGTTAAAGAAGATTTCTAGGGTAATGTCCGATCCTAGAAGCCCATTGCAACGTGTAATTGTAGTTCAGTAACTGGAATATACAGAAAAGGCTTGACTTTAACCCTTGGCCAGAGTGTTGGAACCCACCTCGGGTTGTCTTCTCCAAAATGTAATGAACATCCTTGCTTCATACACTGCAGAGAACTACCTACCTTTAAATCCCAGACTACTGAATTGAAGGGGCCTGTTCTGCCGTGACAGGTGTGAGAACATTTTGCTTTAGGAAGCTGAAGAGTAAAGAGGTGATTTCCTGTAGCTTTGTTGTGTGCAAACTATAATTAAGATGCTGCAGATTATTTTGATTGTTATGAAAACAGCGCCTTTAAACTTAAACGCGGAAGTGAAAAGAAATACACCTGAATGGCTACAAAGCCCCAGTTCTAGAGACCTCTGAGCCAATATGCTGCAGAAACAAACTTAAATGGTACTTATTCACAGGGGGATGAAACTACTCTCAATAAGGGAATCTGAGCTGTAGCCTTAAGAAAATTAAAGAGCAATATATACTTAAACATTCATAGGATTTAAAATGTTCATGGGCTGAGCATTAGTCATCCAGAAATCAATCGTAGCCACATAACGGGCGTGTGAAATATTCCTGCGACCGCCTGTGGAGATGAGAATCAGTTTAACTCCCATGCCAACATTTTCCCACAAGTATGGCTTTATGCCCTTTAGTGGTGTAATGCCACAGGACCTTCTCTAAGAGAGATCACTAAGCTTGCCGCTCATAATTTATGACTACATTTGAGGTCTGAATCCCCAAATAAATGATTCACTCTCCTTGGAAATTACCCCCATAAGTAAAAAAAATAAAGAAATTCAGGAAGTTAGTGAGACACTTTTACGGTTAGTAATGCTTTTAAAGATTTATCAATAGCTGAATACTAAAAAAGAAGGAAAGGCCGACATTGCGAGAACTACGGGGGTATAAGACAATTCTGACTCAACCTGTCCAACAAGACCTTTTCGATTATCAGGTTGGGAAACTGATCAACGACTGTTTGCTGATCACGTCACAAAAGACTGAATAGGACGAGAAGTCTTGTTTGCATGTAGCCATTAGTCATTTAGGGGGACATAGCAAACATGTGGAACAAAGTGCTCTGGTCAGAGGTGAACATGAGGGATGATATGAGGCCAACCAGCTGGACCCACCACTCCCCCCAGTAACACATGGTGATGGTAGCATCATGCTATGGGGACGCTTTTCTTCAGCAGGGACAGGAATGCAGCGCAGGGTTAAAACTAAATGCTTTAGATCAAAGCCTGTTCAGGTCTTAGAACGGTCCAGAATTAGTCCAGACTTAAATCAAAATGGGAATCAGAGGCAAGACTTGCAAGTTTGTCAGTTTGGCCATTTATAGACTTTCAGGTGTCTTTTAAGGCAAAGTTGCAAACCATGTCTCATCTTCAAATCATGCACTGCGTTGTATTAGTCTGTCACATAAAATCCCAATAAAACACATTGTTTGATGTTACACAAGAAAAGCTCAAGAGGTAAGAACAATATTTTAAGATACTGTATCAAATGACACCCTTCTATAAACTCAAGAGTAACCCACTCAGATTGTGACTCCCCCCCTTTTTCCCCGTCTTTGCTCTACTGACCTGCTGGTAGTTCTCATCTTCCGGCTGGAAGCTCTTGTCAGTAGGCTGAAACCTAAGGTTGATGTGGGGGAAATTGTGAAGCCAGTAAGTCCACCAGGGCGCAATATAATCCACGCGAGTCAAAGACATCCCTGTCCGGACTGGGGATTTAAAAAAAAAAAAAAAGTTGGGCTGCTGCCTGAATGATTAGCCTCTCTCTCTCAATCCCTGAAGCGGGCGACCTGGTCCGCAGCCCCGAGATCTTAATCAAGTCTCACGTGAAACAAAGACAACGATAAAAAAGCATGCTCAGTTTAAGCAGCAACTCCAGCTCACAGAGGGGAATAAAGAAAACATAGGCTGAAAATAAATCCAGTTTAAGCGCCCAGGGTGACGCAAACGAAAACCCGGCAAGGGTTTGATTTTTTATTGTCCCTTTGAAGAGATTCCAGTCACTCTGCGCTCATGTCTCCGTGTCCGTGGACCTCCACACACTATCCGACCGACAGCCGCTCCAAACAGCACTGTCAGCAACGGGAGCGCGCGCTGGTACTAAGGGACAAGAGAAGATACGGGAGCGCGCGCACCTATGTCCCTGCAAGATAAGTTTTTTTTTTAATGGAACCCTTTAAAATAACTTTGTAACTAAAACCTACGGGTTAACTGTTATATGGTTTAAATTTTATGCGCCATAATTTGGACGCTATGATAGATGGTGTGAATGTATTATCTGCACTGTCATCTAGCGGTGGTTAACATGAATTACAAGCAACTGGCGCCTAAATAAAGTTTTGGAAAGGATGGCAAGATGGAGAGTCGTGGAAGTTTTGGGGTCGTGGTACACCAAAACCAAACAGATAAAAAAATATATAATTGTTTTATGGCGCTATTGTATCTCAGTGGTCATCTGGCGAGTGGCGGGGTCCACCCAGGACAAGGGCAACACACCTGACGGGGCACACCCTCCCACGACTCTCAACTAGGGGCAGTTTAGAGACCAATTAACCTAATTTTTCATCATATTGCCATTTTAATTAATACTTTATCAGAATAACTTTGCCCCAAGTGAGCTGAAGCTCATTCTCATTTTGAATTATGCACATGAATATTATGCATACTAATCTCTGACACCACTGATCACACTACACAATGAAGGCATTACTTCTACTCAAATACGCCAAAATACAATTTAAAGCATTAATACTACGCAAGATATCAAACCAACCCTTAATGTTGAAACAGGGAAAACTATCCAAGTTTATAAAACCCCAAAACAATTACACATCAAGAACTGTTATAAAAAAAAAAAATCAACTTAAAATTAGTTTTAATGTTGTAGATCTTTTGAGTTTACCCTTCACATTTATCTCAGACTACACATATTTACAGTATCAACTAGCGCTGAGTTATTTGTAATTTGTCCCTCAGTAAAACTGGACAAAATTTGAATTTTTATACCAAAGCAAGCCTATTCTACCTACAATTGGGCCAAAATATTAATCTTGAGACATTAACACTCGAGCATCCACTTTAATATAAACCCCGGCTATTCCTGCACGCAGGTACGAACGCTTCATGTTGCAAGATTTTATACCAAGATAAAAACAAACTCCCATCACATCAAACCCGCAACTGAGTCCCGAAAGGTTGTAGAGAAAAGGGCCAAAGAGAAACTTGCTCTGAACGCAACCTTTCCAATAACCTGTTGCTTTGCTCAGCCAGCCTGCTCAAACTACTGCGCTTCACAAGACATCAAAAAGCAGCACTTACCGAATAAAACGTCTCCTACACCTAGGAGCAAAATGCTAAAACTACTTCCAGCTCAATCCTCGTTGGTTTATTAAGGGTAGAACAGCAGAGTAACATTCTGTGGAATTGTACCTGACAGTTTTCAGCAGCAGCAGTAACTTAACCACACAGCACTTTTATGTGCACTACTTGGTATACAATTCTAAATACCATAATACTAAGGCTCTAAATTAGTAATAATATTTACTTGAAGACCTATGCAGCTTTTTAAAGGAATATTAATTTTAAAGGTGAAGTATTTATACTGCATACATAACATAAAACATAGAAAGAATACAATGGTTTAAATGCTGGATACAATTCATCACCATTCTTAATCTTATTTGGACCACAATGACTGGATACATTTTATGACCTACATTTAACACAAAAGCATGGTTAAAAAAAAAAGAAGCACACAAAGTGAGATAAGGTTTTTCCCAATTTTTATTACAATTATCTGTACATCTTGGATTTACTTCAGCTCCTTGACAGCCAGACCTGTAAAAGAAAGACGGCAGGTTAGGAAAGATTCAACTAGAAAATATTTCACGATGTTGGCTGATTTTCTGCTGTAAAAAGTGAGATTTTGTTTTCAGGCAGGTAAAACACAAGGCCTGGTCCAGACGTCAGTCAAATACCTAATTGGCATTTCATATCATGAAACAAAACACTTTCTAGCCCCTGGCAAACCCAAGAGTGGTTTACACACGTAAGGCAGAACTCTGCCCTGCACTTTCTACCTTTAGACCAAGGCTTTGAGTTTACTTTATAAAATACCCCAACCAAATGCTTGGAAAGTTTTCATTATAAAATATTAATGAAAAGTTTCAACTTGTCCAGTTATTAGAAAAAAAGAAACTGCAAGAAATCTGCATTTCCCACCTCTCTTTCAGCATCTTAATTACTAATATCTATGCCGGGTTTAAGGAGACAGAGTCCATTGAACTGGCAAAAGCTATTATTGGCAGACAGACTGAATGCATGGAACAGAAAATATAATCGCCCTCCAAATATTACATCCAGGCTTTTAGTAATTGCAGCCTTCATTGTTACTGCAACAATGACTGATGTGTAGCTCCATTTATCGTTTTAAAATCAATTTTTAGCCAAGTTTTTATAATCTTTAGCAAGAAAATTACCAAATACCAAGTCAAACTTTTTTTTATTATTTCCCCCCTAATTTTAAAAAGTACTGATTTTTTAAATCATTAGTCCTACATAGTGTTCAGATTTGCTTTTATTATGTAGGACACCCAAAACCACATTGTAACTCCTTAACTGCACTAAGATTTGTTTTCCCCCAATCGGATTTTTAACATTGTTTTATGACACCAAGTCACTAATATAATTTGAATCTTTATTGGTAAAACTTGTGCATAACACTAACTTTATTTAATAAGGTACAAATTGTGAAACATTTACTTTGGTTTATTTTCCTGCCCAGTGAGCATAATGAGTTTTCCCCACAATGCCGTCTGCTTTGAATTTTTATCCATGTTCTGAAACTCATTACTAAGGCGGGCATTATGCAAAACCAAGAAAGCAGACCGTCGGTAAATTTCTCCCTTTCTCAGGTCCTGCTGGTATAAAAAGCTCGTTGGGAAAAACTAAATTTGGTCTAACACACAAAATAAAAAGCTCTCCATATATTTCTGTTAAACTCAAATACCAAAAACTTTTTCTTTATTCTTACAGGAATTGGTATGAAGAAAGAAGCGGCGCTTTGCAGCATAACTCCATTATCACTGACCTGGGGGCAGGGACTGTTTGAGCTTCTCTGCCTTCTCCTTGTCTGTGATGACCAGCGTGTACAGGTATCTGCTGCAGCGCACCTTGAACTTAACGTTGTCCTTGTTCTTCTTGATCTTTACGGCTGAGAGGCACAAACAACACATTTTAATTAATATTAAAGCTAAAACTGCAACAAGGCTTTGTGAACATTTTATCCAAGGTTTCCATTTTCTTTACCAGTGTCACTACATTCCTGGCACTCAGTTAAAAGGTGAAAACCAGATTTTTTTTAAAGAAACACCTCTAAGATCTCGATATTTTAACAATAAAACTGTAAATGACGCTATCCTGGACCTTTTTAACATACAGTGCAGCCGGAAAGTATTCACAGCACTGCAGTTTTCCCCATATTTAGTTATTAACAGCCTTATTCCAAATGGTATTACATTAATTTATTTTCTCAAAATTCAACAAACAACCAATTATGACAATGTGAAGTTTTTAAAAAAAATTGTTGCAAATTAGAAAAAGAAAAGCAATCACATTTAGGTAATTTTCCTGACCATGACATTCTTGGTCACCTCTCTAAGGGAGAAGGACAACCATCTCTGCAGTGATCCACCAATCAGGCCTGTAAGGTAGAGCAGCCAAAGGAAAGCCACTCCTTATTAAAAGGCACATGGCAGACCATCTGAGTTTGCCAAAAGGCACGTGAAGGACTCAAGACCATGAGAAACAAAGTCCTCTGGTCTGATGAGAAAGATTTTACTCTTTAGTGTGAATGCCAGGAGGAAACCATACACTGCTCATCACCAGGCCAGACCATCCCTACAATGAAGCATGGGGGTGGCAGCATCATGCAACGGGGATGTTCTGCAGCTGCAGGAACTGGCAGAATAGTCAGGATAGAGGGCAAGAAGAATGTAGCAACGTAGAGACATCCTGGATGAAAACCTGCTGAGCGCTCTTGACCTCAGACTGAG
This sequence comes from Fundulus heteroclitus, assembly GCF_011125445.2. Classification (NCBI taxonomy): domain Eukaryota; kingdom Metazoa; phylum Chordata; class Actinopteri; order Cyprinodontiformes; family Fundulidae; genus Fundulus; species Fundulus heteroclitus. Next base: position 14,383,834 of record NC_046370.1, read on the forward strand.
GCAATGGCTAATTTTTTAGCAGGACAACGACCCAAAGCACACAGCCAAGACCTCAAAGGAGTGGCTTCAGAACCACTCTGTGGAAGGCCTAGAGTGGCCAGGCCCCAATACAGACTTTAATCTGATTGAACATCTCTGGAGACCAGAAGATGGCTCTGCAGACATTTTCCATCCAACCTGGTTGCCAGTTCGAACCCCCCACCCCTTCTGACCGTCTCAGTCGTGTCCTAAGGCAAGACACTTCACCCAAAATTGCCTGCTAGTGGTGGTCAGGGGCCCCGGTGGCACCGATGAATGGTAGCCTCGCCTCTGTCAGTCCGCCCCAGGGCAGCAGTGGCTCCTAACATAGCTCACCACCGTCAGGGTGTGAATGTGTGCGTGAATGACTGACTATAGAGTAAAGCGCTTTGGGGTCATTAGACTAGTTAAAGCGTTGTATAAGTACAAACCATTTACTGCAGAGAAGATCGGCCCAGACTGCCTAAAGATCGCTAAGCTTGTGGCATCATACAAAAATACTTGAGGCTACATTAGCTGCTGAAGGTATTAAGCAAAGGCCGTGAATACTTATGTAAATGCAATTTATTAGTCCATTTGTAATAAATTTGCAACAATCTTTCAAAGAGATTCATTTGACACCAGTTGGACAATGGCTTTAATACCTAAATGTGGAACAGGTGCAGTGCTGTTAATACTTTCCTGATGCACTGTATATTGACAAATTAAAATGTTGCATACTGATGGACTCCTATGACAAAACAAATTGCAGAAATTGAATGACAGAATGTTTAAAAGAAATGAAGAGAAGGGTGTGAACTCTTATGCAGCATAATAGTAACTGTATTTAATTCATCTAACATTTTTCTAGTCATAATCACTCAAAGCACTTTTCCAGAAGAGCTCCATCACCATTAAACTCAAATAAACTCACATTCATACAGATGTTCAGTTTGATAGGCAACATGTGGCAGGAGAAAGCTGGAATGAAACTACTACTAGTACTCATGGGGAAAAGTACTACTTTCCCCATGAGCCACCGGTCGTGAATACAGCTTAATTTTTTTTCAACCGGACTTTTAATCAGCTCACTAGAAGAGATAATTCTGCTTTGGTGACAAAATGACATGGCAGCTGCACGGAATAAGAAATATCCAAACAATTTGATATATTTTCATCCTATTTTCTAACGAATACACTGCAGTTTACGTTGACCTTAGATCTGCTAAAAAGGTCACACTTATTACTGTGTAATGTCATCATCAGCAATAAAAAGAGCAACAGGGAATATGTTGCCTTTAAAAAAAAAAAGAAAAGACATTCAGCTTGCAGTCCTTCGAGTAAGAAACGATTCCCCATTTTTGATGGAATCTGGCCTTAGAACCGATTAAGCATGTTCTCACCAAGTAAGTGGATTTTTTTGTAGATGCACACTTGAAGCATTAACAGTCAAGTCATATCAAAACTTTACCCATGAGACATTTTAACATTGATCAAAAGACGAAATCAAAGATGAAAGCATTAAAATAAGCTAAAATATCAGACAGGGGAAACTATTGGGAAACGGTGTATTTATTTTACTTACACTTGGCATCCTTCCTCCTGGCTGTCAGCAGGAAATCTTTGATTTCTTCAATCTTGCGAGGCTACAAACAAACCGAGCAGGAAAGTTAGCAACAAAAGCATGCGTGGAAGCACAAACACGGACTGATTTGAGTTGCCGTTGTGAGTGGACCGGTGGAACTGAGGTTTCTGTTGATAACCAAAACCCAGCACTTGGTCCATCCTTTACTCTAGCAAGTTTGTGAAATGCATCACCGGCACATCAGCCTGGGATGTTTGGACTTCTTGCTGCGTACAGATAGCATTTGAAACGGACGGTTTCGGGCCTTGGCAAAAACCCGCGTCAACGTGGCTGCTTATCTACTTACAATATAATTATATTGAACTTAAAATCATTTGAAGAGTCTACGTTACACCAGAACGTCGCTGAACGATGCATGGCACGTCAGGGAACCAATAAGCGACGTATTGCTAATGCTAACATCCAATGCTAACGGCATTTATGTTCAATTACTTCACCGCCAAGACTAGGTTTTAAGTATCAAATGCACCCAAATGTTACAAAAACAAAAGCCAAAACCTTCTAAAACCGTTTATTTATGTGTTTAAATGGGATAAATGTCCTCACCATGTTGCCGTGTGAGCGGACTGAAGGCTGCGGAAGGAAAGAAAAAAGCTAGTCAGTTTAAAGGAACAAAATGGACTTAGCAAAGAAATGTGTGCATTACAACGAAATTAAAACGGTACAGAGTTAAATTCCGTTAGACATATGTTTGATGATATGCTAGAAAAAGAGGATTGATGAGGATTTATTTGGTAATATTGTCTGTGCGTGAACGTGAAACTCACTCAGTCAGCCAGTGAGGGGACGAAAAGGGGCGGGACTTCCGGTTCAACAACAATTTATATGTCCGTACGGCAAGCGCCGCAGACCAGAAAAGGCAAAAGCGAACAAAAAAATTGAAGGCTGGCAAAGAAAGACATTTTTTTAATTTTTATTCAAAGACACAACCACAACATACTAATAGGCTATGTGTTTGTTCATTCATTCATTCATTCATTCATTCATTCATTCATTCAGAATTTCTGATGTGAAGCTTTCTTCGCACCAAAATTTAATAGAATAACACAAAGCTGAAACACGTCTCCCATATTAGAGATTACTTAGCATAAATTGTTCGATTTTTGACATAAATTTACTATACACGAGCTATTTAAACCAGTCTCTGATCCTCCTTTTGTCCTGTGAGTGACAGCTTACACCAGTGATTAGTAGGGGGCTAACACTGTTTAAAAAACACACTGGAGAGTTGACAAAGGATCGATGTATGCAATTATTACACTCTAATTACATTTATGCCTTTTTCTAGAGCAACATACTCCCCACACAGCAATTGACTGAAACATTTATGTATTTGAGTATGTAAAGCATGTAGTTCAACAAGCCCATTATAACTATTATCAATAATTATATTAGATAATAATATTAGAAATATTATTTTTCTTCTATTTTCAACCACTCGTTGTATTTCCCTTCTCTGAACTGAAATACAATACTGACCCCTGCAAAATTATTTATATTTTCATATTTTGTTATTTAACAGCAACAAACTTTGCTTTTATCAAGATGTTTGTGATAAACTAGTGCATACTTGTGTGGTTGAAGGAACACACTTGTTTACAAATATTTTTTAGAAATGAAAATCCATAAAGTGAGATGCATTTGTGTTCACATGCCTTTACCCTGATAAAAATCCATCACACCAGGGTGTCAGGAATAAAAGGCAGTATGATAAATAGAGTCCACCTCATTGTAATGTATTCTCAGTATAAATGCACCTTTTTTTTATAGGTTTAGAAAAGAACATTTGTGAACAAACAGCATCTTGAAACCCAAAGAACACACCAGTCAGGTCAGGGATAAAGCAGTGGAAAAATCACAGCAGAGTTTAAATGTTTTAACATCAAGAACAAAAAATACCGAACACATTCCCTTCCGTCAAAACAAAAATGAAACCAATGATTCTACAACTTATGTTATTAATTTTCTGACTTTATCAATCTCTCACATCAAATGTAGATGAATTCTGGCCCACTCTTCCTTACCACTTTCACTTGATTTAGCTTTGCTGACATTTGTTGCCATTCTGTTGCTGATTTGCTGTTCTGCTTTAAAAAACTTGTCCTGTTGATGAAGCAGTTCAGTCAGAGCTTCAGCTGCCCACATCACCCCCATCCACATGGATATGTGTATCCCCAAAAGTATTTTATCATTTAGACGTTGCACCCACACGGATCCAGCATTTTGGAAGAACGTAAACAATAATTTTTGAAAATGTGTCCCAGAGTGGATCCAAAATGCCGGTTTTGGTTTTCCATGTGTACATGCAAACCACCTCTCTTCTGAAAGATGATGTTGTAGCTTCGCCTCTCTTCGTAACCGACATGTTCCTCATGCTCATAAACAACATGCCGGCCTCTTGTGTTGTGTTCATACTAAGGCAAATATTGGCTGTGTTAAATTGTTAGTAGTGTCCTCTGACGTTTCCTTCCCAATTGGCCTGCTCTGCACGGCATGTCCCCTGCCAACCCACATAAAGACCATTTAGATGTTCGTGTCTTATCTCCCGCCGTGTTGCTGTGTTTACTTCACATGGGTTGTCTGCACATGCGCAGTGTTTTTTTTTCTGCTACAGTGTTTTTAGTACGCACATGTTTTCCTAATTATTTCTGAAAATTTACTGTGTTTATCTTCGTGTGGATGGGGCCTTGGTCTCAAGTTGGGCCCAAGAATGTTTGATGAACAGATTCGGTTCATGGTTGAATCAATGACAACAAGCTAAAGCATCATACACTTACCACTGTCCTTGTCAATTGGTACTAGGTCTCTTGGGAGATTTCAACACAAGCCAGATTTGTTTAGTATTTTTGTTTTTATTCTCCTGTCATTACCTCTAAAATCTATCATGTTAGACCAGCAGCATCTGAGATGGAGTTTTTTTTGTCATATTTTTAAGAAGGACATTCATGCCATTTTGCTGTGAGGTCAACTCCTGAAAAGGCATCTATTTTTGGCAATAGTGGCAGAAAGCTGAGAGGAAATGGGTTGAGGAGGGAGAAGACATGCAGCAAAGGCCGGGACTCAAACCTGGGATAGCCAAGTCGAGGACCGAGGCCTCCTAACATGGGTTACATGTACGGAAAGCCATCTTAAATGTTTTTCACTTGTGAATATTCTTTTTGGACCACTGATAAAACAAAAATGGATGTCAAATTGTTTGCAAATGGACCCACGACCCTTCCCAGCTTGATGGGAAGCAAGCACTGCCTCTCTAAAGTTATTGCTGATGCCTTTCAATTGTGTGAACACTGCTATACACTGGCTGCTACTCCCCCCCCCCCCCCTGTTTTTTCACTGTCAAATAGTTTTTTTTGTCCTTTGCTCAATAATTACTCTGGTATTTACCCTTATCTTCTACTCTTGGTGATTCTTTAGAGCTGACTTTAGATTAGACCAGCTTGGTGTTCTTTATTCACCTCTTTTTTATCTTTGCTAGTAATTATGTGTAGCTGTCAGTGTGTTTGCAACTGTCACCCCCGAATTTCCCCATCGCGGTCCAATAAAGGGATTTTTATTTCATGCAGCAAGGACATACAATTAGGCCCAGCAAAATGTGGACAGTGACTCAAATTTGTTATTTTAGCTGTTTATGAAAAGATATTCAGGATACAATTATATAATCAATATGGGCTTAAAGTGCAGACTATCAGCTGTAATTTGAGAATAATCACATCCAAATTGGAGCAAGGGTTTAGGAATTACAGATCTTTAATACATAGCCGCCTCTATTTCAAGGGACCAAACGTAATTGGACAATTGACTCAGAAGACTTCAAAATAAATAACGAGGCTACATGGGCTCTTCCCCCGTTAACCTGTCATCAATTAAGCAGTTACAAGGTCTGGAGTTGATTGTAGTTGGGATGTTTGCATTTGGAAGCTGTTGCTGTAAACACACAACATGCGGTCAAAGGAGCACTCAGTGGAGATGAAACAGGTCATCCTGAGGCTGAAAAAAGAAGAAATCCATCAGAGAGATTGCAGAAATGTTTAGAGTGGCTAAATGAACAGTTTGGTACATTCTGAGAAAGAAAGAGTGCACTGGTGAGCTTGTGAACTCATAAAGGCCTGGATGTCCTCTGAAAACAACAGTAGTGGATGATCGCAGAATTCTTTCCATGGTGATGAAAAACCCCTTCACAACATCCACTCAAGTGAAGAACACTCTCCAGGAAGTAGATGTATCAGTATCTAAGTCTTCCATAAAAAGAAGACGTCATGAGAGTAAACACAAACCATTAATCAGCCTAACAAATAGAAAGGCCAGAATTGACTTTGCCAAAAAACACCTGAAGAAGACAGCCCAGTTCTGGAACAGCATTCTTTGGACAGATGAGATTAACCCGTACCAGAATGATGGGAAGAAGAAAGTTTGGAGAAGAATTGGAACATCTCATGAACCAAAGCACAGCACATCTTCTGTGAAACATGGTGGAGCCAGTGTGATGGCATGGGCATGCATGGCTTCACTTGTGTTTATTGACGATGTGACAAAAGACAGAAGCAGCCGGATGAATTCTGAAGTGTATAGGGATATACTTTGTGCTCAGATTCAGACAAATGCAGCAAAGTTGATTGGATGGTGCTTTACAGTTCAGATGGACAATGATCCGAAACATACAGTGGAGTTTTTTTAAAGCAAAAAGGTGGAATATTCTGCAATGGCCGAGTCAAACACCAGATCTCAACACAATCGAAAATACATTTCATTTGCCCAAGACAAAACTTAAGGCAGAAAGATCTACAAACAAGCACCAACTGAATAAAGGCCTGGCAAAGCATCACTAAGGAGGAAACCCAGCGTTTGGAGATGTCCATGGGTTCCAGACTTCAGGCAGTCATTGCCTGCAAAGGATTCTCAATAAAATATTGAAAATAACATTTTACTTAGGGTTATGTTTATTTGTCCAATTATTTTTGAGACCTTGAAATGAGGAGCGTTTGTATAAAAATAGGTACAATTTCTACACGTTTGATCATGTATTTTTATTCCCCTTGTATTAAACCTTAGAGTCTGCACTTCAATTACATTGTAGTTGTTTCATTTCAAATCAAATGTTAGAGTCCAAATCATGAAGATTGTGTCACAGTCCAAATATTTCTGTGCCTAACTGTGCATAGTTTTAGTCACACACAACATTTCCTTTCCAACTTTTCCTTTACATTATCTTTGATCTATTTTTTAAATAATTTTGAACCTGATAAATGTTAACATCATTTGACATTTTCTGATATGAAAACCCTCCAAAACTGTCAGAGGGTGTGCTTCCTTTTTACCATGACTGTACATTTTACCACAGTCTTTTAAGAAACAGCTTGAAGCAGCAGGAGAACCATGACATCACAAGTTGTATTTAAGGCTGAAGATGATAGAGGGAAAGCAAAAACATGTATTAAAGTTTGTTTTCGGTGATTTCTGACTTGCTTTATTTTTATTTTTTAGATAAGGTTAAAAACAAATTAGGTTTTGGAAAAAGAAACTCCAACATATACCTCTTGTACTGAACATATTATCACGGTCTTGTTGACTTATGACTTCAATTACATTTTTCAGTCCAAATAGATAAATCTAAATGGTGCTGCAATAAAAGCCCTTTAAGGTATATGAGTTTTCACACTGAGAGAGTTCTCATTTATAATCTCTACAAACAAAAAAGTGTATTTCTCTAGCAGCACAGTGTAGTTAATGAGCCAATTCTGCAATGTTGTCGGGTAAGCTCAATGGGACTAAATTTATTTTATTGTCTAGGGTTATAGGGGGGAGGTTTGGCTTTGTAGGTTTTTCACATGGACTTTGTTTTAAGGGTTTTTATGGCTCAGAAAATACAATTTAACAATGAGATCCAGTGTTGTATTTTTCTTATGGGATTTTTGGGTTGGTTGTTTGTGATAATCCACATTCAAATTGCATGTTTTTTCAGAGATATCGCTGTCTGATTTCGTTCAGACTCACTCAGTCCAGGCGCTTTTAATTAACCCATACTTGCTGCCTGTCTGTCAGTGTCCAAAGGCCAAACCCCTCTGTGCTTTTCCTTCTCAACATGTTTTGCTCAGGATTTAAATTTTTCAGCAGTCTCATGTCAATCAAGGCTGAAGATGAGGCACTTTTTTCCCCACCATGTGTAGTGAGTCATGTTCACCTTAAAATATACTAGTACCCGAATCTCAGTCAGTGTCCGTTATTAAAGATCAATTTAGTGTTTTATCTTGTCAATGAAATTAATTGGATCTGGAGCATGAATTTATATTGAATTTATATTGATAAGATGAGGGGGGACACCAGCAATCTAACAAGGGAGGAAATTCCTCTGATGTGAACCAGTGCAAGAATCAAGTCTTCTTTGAATCATCAGAACACTTAAGACAGACATGGACTACTTATTAATAAGAACAACAATTCTACCCTATAAAAAATCCATTCCAATTATAAAGATTGAGTTGATCAATAGACTGAAGCTCTTTTCTGTATGAATTAAAGGTACAAGTTCTCAAAACTTACATTAAGTTGTCAAGAGGAAAGTGGGGACATATTTTAGTCAGAGTGGAGATTGAAAGAGGAAATTAGAAGAAGGTAAGATCAAACTGAAGATAACAAATCAAAGGAGAATCCACCCGTTTTCTCATAAATCTGAAAGAAAGTGGCAATTTTGGTTCTGACCTGTGGCTTGATTTTTATTGCTCCCTGGATGAGCTGTATCTTTACAGATGCACAGTTCCCATTCACCTGTCTCTTAATTTTGGGACATAGCTGACTTTTTCTTTATTGTCATTCAGATTGGCATCATAAAAAAACATATCTGGATGAGATTTTGTTGCAATGCCTCGGGAAACAAAAACAGCTGCACCTTTTTATATATAAGGATAGCAAAATTGCAACAAAACTAATATTAAAAAGTACAAAGGAAAATGTACCCAAAATAGTTAAATAATGTCAAAAATACCAAGAACTGTACAGATGAAGTGAATCATAGGCTCAACAAAAAAGAAGATTTATTTTCTTCAACCAAGTAATTAGAGATGACTAAAGCAGGCTTCAATCGTTAGACATTTACAGTATTCAAAAAGTTAAAAATGTGATTTATACAATAACATTTATAGTTTTGTTTTATTGGAGGGAGCTACATACCTTACACATGCATCATGGCAAACTGAATATTATTTTTATTCCAGCATTTTAGTGGTTGTGTTCTTCAAGCCGCAAAAAAGCCAATATTACTATAAGTCTAACAAACAACAGCAATGCTTCACCACCTGAAACCATAATGTGCCAACCATGGAATTAACCTCATGAAAGGAAGTTGAACTTCATTCTGAAATATTTCAGACAACAGCAAGCCATTCTTGCTGTTGTAAAACCAAAACAAATTAAAAACAGAATACACAATGAGAAATGTGAAACCTTTAAAAGATGTGATATAAAAATATAAGCGGCACAAAACAAGACACTTGCATGAAAAATAGGGAAAACTGCTAAGACAATTATTTCCCACACCAATGTTAACTTACATGATAGAAGCATTGGCCAACTTTATAAATACAATGACATAACCAGGGTTGATCACACATAAATTTTGGTAGTTATAGCATTGAGATAGAGGTGAATATATCAAAATAACTTGAACATAAACTGATTCATCCTAGCAGCTTGCAATAGAGCAAACACCATGTCCAGAAGGGGGCAATTTAAACGGATACCCAAAGACAGGGGCAAACAATAGCTAAATTAATATAAATGTAACAAACCATGAAAAATAAATTTAAAGCCTAAGTCAGCCCTTGTTAAACACAGTGACATACCACTCTTCTGTCCTGTTTGTTTAATAAGAGCCTTTATGATTTTTATTGATGATTATATCTTTTTTATTGTCAGATTTATCTCATAATCTGTAATAGACATAACATTTAGTTTAACTGTGTTAAGAAATATCATTTCTAATTGTGTTAACAGCATTTTCAGTGTATTGCAACATTACACACATTTTCCCAAGCCATTAGAAAGCAAATATGATCTGTTTTACAGAGTACAGCTGTCACTTGTCTCTTTTGGTCAAGTGACAACAGAGGTGCGACCCAAACAGTACCAATAAACACAAGCCCAAAATGGTGCCAGTGAAAGCTTTTTCTCTTATTTTCAGGCCAAAATGTTACACCAAAAAAATAAAATAAAAAAAATAACCAACAACACAACAATGTTTTACAGCAGGGGTCACCAACCTTTGGTGACCCCTGATTTACGGACTGCTTAAATACAAATGTATATAAACTGAAAGGAACAAACAAAACAATACAATACATTATTTGCAAACCAATACAAAATGAAAAAAAAACAAAAATTTTAGCCCAATAATTATTCTTAAATCAAGACATAAGGCATCATCATGATTAAGTTTTTTTTTCTTTTTGTTGCAGTTCTTGTTTGCAAACAGCAGAGGGGAGCAAAAGCCCGCCAATGTGAAATTAAGGGCAGTCTCATCCTCACTTGTTACATTGGGAGACGCTGTGTGCAAAGGAATCGGATCCATCAGTACTCAGCTCTATGTGCTCTTAGATGCTGATCTCTATTTTGGGTGCTGATACAAAAAACGCCTTGAGTTTTGTATACTGTGTTATAAATGACAATTGCCATTTTAAATGACAACATCAGACGTTGTTAAAATCAGACAGAACTAATCACAAAGAAATGTTTGTTTTGCTTGTATTTATTTCAAATCTCTGAATCTTCTTCTAAAGTAAACTTTCAGTTGCCTGAAGTTTTGTGTGTGTGTGTGTGTGTGTGTGTGTGTGTGTGTGTATGTGTGTACTCTTACATTACAGTCTCACCTCTGAAGAGAGGTGGATTCAATGAGCATAATCTCAGGCAAGGTTGATTTATTTACACAGCGGCTTGGTTTTGGTAAATTCATACAGCAGTGAAATCTCTTTTGAGGCTCTCTTTTTTTTTTTTCCCGTGGCACACCTGGTTTTAAAATAGTTCCCTAAAACCATGATTTCCCCCTTTTTGTGTGAAAGACGTAACCGGAATAAAAATGCATAGCCTCAGGCTGAGGGATGATCGTACTTTGTAGCTGTGCTCTGGCTTATTAAAAAGGCATACGGGGAACTAAAATTCTCCTAGCACAGGGATCCTTTTTGACTTTCAGCGGACGCATGAAGTGAAAATGATGGAATTTCAGCATCTTCCCCACAGTCGTTGGAGGTAATGAAACACATCCTTTCTGCCTGTAGGCCTTCAGGAGCGACAACAGACGTAGCCTTACCTGGGAGCTAATGACTAATTCAGGAGAGGGCCAAATTATTAATCATCTTTTCATCCAGTGTTTTGGTGGGAATCTGTCAATGATCGTTTGAAGTGTTTCACCCTCTTATCTCTATTGAGTTTGCTTGCATTATCAAGAGGTTTTCAAATCCACATTTAACATGAATACATAGCATTCAGTAATAGGGAACATGAGTTGGGTTTTTTTCATTCAAGGCGTTCAGAAAAGTTGTTATTCATCGTAGAAAACCTCTTACTGTGATAATGAGCGATAAAATTAATGTGAAATTTCTGTAACTGAAGTTGGGTTTAAGTTTCATTAGAAAAGCAACAGGAGGGCACTTCAAGATCCTCTCCACTGCGTTCCCCTCTCCCCCCCACCCCCCCCTTATCGCTCCCTGGTTATTGAGCAGATTGATCCGTCAAATATTGATTCCTGCTTCAGCCGCCTTATCAGAGGCAAACCTAAAGTACATGTGCGGATGAGAGGAGATTATTAGAAAGTCTGCAGGTTTGCTCTGACTCTGAATCTCAATTGCGAATGTGCTTGGATTTGTGAGCATAGACAAGAAAAACTGTTGAGGAAATTTACCGTGAGCTTCTCAATAATCACGTTCAAGGACTGTGGCAGTGCCACAAGCGGCTTGTCTACAAAATCACAGCTGCTTTTTGTCCCGCCTGCCCCCACCGGTCACACTGGCTTGATCAGAAAACAAGGACATGAGAGCAGAGGAGAGGGGGACGGAGATATTTCTACACATGCAAAAGCTACCTTTATAAACATTCTGTTTCTGTACCTACCATGTGAGTAGTCACACTTTAACCTTTAATGGACCAAAGTCAGGATGATGAAATTGTAGTGGGAGAGCCAAGCTAGCACATTCTGTGTATAGCTTATGAATATTTATACACTTCGCTTTTGTCTATCTATGTATCTATGCATCTATGTATCTATCTATCTATGTATCTATCTATCTATGTATCTATGTATCTATCTATGTATCTATCTATCTATCTATCTATCTATCTATCTATCTATCTATCTATCTATCTATCTATCTATCTATCTATCTATCTATAAGATGATACTGATTTGTAAGTATTTAGTGTAGCAAAACGCACACACATGTGTTTTGCAATACTGAGAATGTTCAAAAACAATTTTATTCTGCTACTCAATGTTATATTCTGTATTGTCCTCATCCTGTTTTTGCTGGTCCATTGTAGTCGGTAAAGTGCGTTTTTCCACTAACTATTCACCGTCCTCATCTCTGCATTTGGGACCCGCAAAAAAACAAAATAAATAAATATGACACTTCCCTTCGACTCTTCAAACTTTGATTTCTCTGGGTGCTGTTTACTGCAGGTTGGATACTTGGTAGTCATTAAAACTCCACATACTATGGCACCAATTCCACTCTGACCATGCTGTCATCAGTTCTACTCGCTGTCCTCAGGTTCTTCTCTCAGCTTTCCCACCAATCTCTGCCTAAAGGCTCCTGGACAGGACCATTCATCCCTTATTCTGACTTTGTGACAGTTAATCTCTGTGCTATAGAATGAAGATATACTGAAGACTAGAGCAACAACAGAGGATTTCTTTAGAGGAATAGGGTTAAGGAAGAGAGAAACTTTTTGGAATAAGGGAACAATAACCTCACCATACATGTATTTTGGTCTTTCTTACTGAGAGAGAGCGTGATTAATACTCAAGCATAATTTTGAGATCAGCTATAAAATGAGCAAATGAGAAAATAGGTAAAAAACATTATTTCAGTCAGTGATGAACAAACTTAAAAACCCCTGTAGGACAACATTCTGTCCATTTAAAATAAAAAGGTTGAAAGAACAAAAAGGTAATTAAATACCCACCAAAAGGGTGGCAGATATGTATCTATCTACACTTTTTTACTTTTATGAATTTGAAAGCATTAAAGAAAAAATTGTAAAATAAATAAAACCTGTTTAATGGATGAAAAAAACGGTAATTGAGTTGGTTGACAACCAGTGTGCTATATAAGCCTACTATAAAAACAAAGCTATCTGACATTAAATGCAGCACAAGAAATCAAACACTTCCTCTAAGCTTACAACCATTGAAATTGTTGGCTTCACTTATAAAGTATTTATTCTAGGTAGAAAACAATTCTGCTTTATCAGATCATTGGTTTTATGGTGCTAATTTTCCAATCCAGTTTGGTACATTAACAACAGCTTGGTTCATCCCTTAATCATGGTATCAGTTTTGTTGCAGTTGTGATTTAGATTTGTCTCAGTAAGTGAATCCAGTTTATCATGTCCTTTGGATCATGTCATAGAGATGTCCTCACTTGTCTTTGGGGCCTGTACAGTCATCAGTTTTCTCCGTTCCCTTACAGGCTGAATATATTCACCATCTGTTCTTCTTCTTCTTGTGTTTTTTTTTTATTTCTTTTTTGCCGATTGGCAAAAAACCTGAGTTGTGCATTACCGCCACTGCTATGGAGTATGATTCGTGATGGATTAATCTTTATAATACTATAATAATATATAATCAAATTCTATTAAACAATTTGGTTCTTTTTAAAAATCTTAGGATATTTTGTATCTCAAATTCTCTCCTCATGAAACTTCTTTTCTATTTGATATTTTTGACAATCTATATATAACATTTTCAACTGTTTCATTGTCCTCGCAATAGTCACATGTTCCTGTATTATGTTTTTGTATCTTAAAATGTGGACTGTTCAGTCCTGTGTGTCCAATTGTTATCACTCTTTCCTCCTGTCTATTCCTTCTTCCATTTCCTATTTCCCCAGCTGACTTTTTGATCCTATAAAATCGTCCTCCTTACATGACAGAAGCATTGGCCAATCATGTAATCGTCTTCCTTTACTTTCTCTATACCATCTTTTCTGCCATTCTAGCTTCAGTTTTTGTTGGATAATACTCTTTACTTTTGATTTACTGATTTGAACTGTAAAATGTATAAGGTTTTGAGTTGCCCTCTTAGCCATCCTATCTGCCATTTCATTTCCTTTCAATGGAATATGTGCTGGTATCCATAGATATATTTTCCCATGTGTGTTGTGTTTATCCCATGAAGCTGTGGAGGTGCAACTTCATGTTTTGCTGGCCCAGCTGTGCCGTCACCCATGTGAGATTGGTTGTTCTTTCGTTTCCTGTCAACTTCCATTTGACATCTTGCTGAAGCCTGATTGGACTGTTCATATCCGGGCTCCTCCAATCACAGAAAAGCTCCAGCTATTTAAACTCTGCTCACCTGTAGAGGCGGCCGATACCGGGAATTTTTAATCAATCCGATACCATGTAAATACACAGTAAGTATCGGCGATACCGATACTTTTTTTACATTTAAGCTAGATGTATCATGAAACTGTTGACCAATTGGTGTTTTTGTGATTTTTTTCCCCAAATAACATTTGAATAATGGTCTATTCATAGTATTTTTTTTCTAATCCACCTCTTTTTGATTAATTACTCTTTTTGAGTGGGCTCCAGTAACATATGACATATAATATCTACTTTGAAGGTTAATATGAACTGCTGCTGAAGATGACCACTCTTCTCTGACTGGACATTCTCTGGAGGTCTCAAACGCCTCTGTCAATGACGTCTGTCTATGGGTCTGGGTCTGTCGGGGCCAGGCAACGAGCAAAGTTTTGTCTCCTCTCTCCGTTTCTGCAGCTTGACGTTTTGTTGCTCATGGTTTTTCACGTGCTAATATAAATTTGTTCAGTTTCCACATTATTTAACTGCCTTTTAACAAACCCTACAGTCAACGGTGCAAGACGGTGACGAGAGGAGACAAAGTGCTGTGACACAGAGAGGGAGACTTTGGTGAACCTGCTGCAGTCAGTGCGTGCGGGAGAGAATAAGAGTATTGTTCAATATCAATACCAGCATTGGTATTGATATTATTGATACTAGGATCGATCTGCCAACCTCTACTGGCAATCAGAGCAGCTGTAATTTGATGTGAGCAGTTTCACTTGTTGCTTGGGATGTTCTGAAACTCGCTTTGCTCTAGACGTGTTTATTATTTCTTCGTGTTTATTATTTCTCTTGGGGACTTTGCCAAGCACATGCTGGAAAACCTTGTGCTTCAGATTGGCAAATTAAGTTTTATTCCAGCCTTTGAGTTGTCCAACTGTGAAAGTTTAGTTTTTGTAAGCTATGTTTTAAAGAGCCTACTTGGCTGGAGTTTGGATTTATTTCATTTTCTTCCTATGTATGAAAGGTTTATTTTTATAAACTTCAGTTGGTTGTTTGGACTAGTTGAAGTACCCAACCTTTTTTTTTTTTGGCAAAGCCTGAAACACAAAACAATAAATCGCTTCTTATTCATAAAACCTTTCATATCGGGTTGAATGTTACCTTCCCTTTTTCCCTGGCTTAGCTGGGTCAAAACACCATCACGCACACACACACACACACACACACACACACACACACACACACACACACACACACACACACACACACACACACACACACACACACACACACACACTTGTGGCAATGCCAGTGTGTCTGCTCTCTCTTGCGCCCCCAGTCTACTTGCTCCTACCTGAACGACTCAGCACACAGTGTCAGCCTTGGCGAGCTGCAGGTCTCGATAAGCCGGTTATTATTTCATGGCCTCTGTTTGCTCAGCGTGGGCCATGTGCATGTACTCATCTCTTAACACAGATTCAACCCACAGGTACAGCCATAAAGACCACAATTGCACTTAATTGAAGGCTTATCTTACATCTGTACCTTCAAGGGACTGTTTCTGCTTTTCTTTGATCGTGTGCTTGTGCGGAGTGCTAATGAGTAGTCGGTGTTTTACTTGCTTTAAAAAACAGGTAAGTCAGATTATTAGCTTGGAGAAACCAAAACAGCCATTCAGAACAACAACAACAACAAGCAGTCACCATGCGTATGCTGGCCATCTTGGCTCTTTGCTTTGTAATTTTACAGTATTAGCAAATTTGTTTGCCCTCTTTATTCAGGTATGAAAGAGCACAGCTGCCGTAGGATGCTTTTTTTTATCCACTGTGGCAACGGATGACATAAATAATTAATTCTGTTATGTACTCAATTTATTGTAAGGAAATGTGATTATGTTACAATAAATAATATCTGTCAGCAGAAGATCGGTCTAGTTTGATCAGGGGACAAAAATCCATATTTAATAGAAGCTAAGTGGTCCTGGCAGTTATCAGTAGAACAATGCACTTAATGGCACTTTGTGTGGAATACAACATTTTTTGAAAATTATATACAATTTCAATAAAAAAAACATTTGAAATTGGAGAATTATAAATGTGTCATCATAATCAATAACACAATTAAATATAAAGAGACATAATCTGAAACATAGTGCTTTCACATGCTGATGGGAAGTAGTTTGTTTACAGGTATAAAAGGAGGTTCCGATGAAGTGGTAACACATGGCTATGAAACAGGCTCTCTGAATAGAGAAGGTGGGATTTTATTCAGAGCTCCACTATGAATACGCTAGCTTGGACCCCATTTGTTATTGTTCGAGTGTGGAAATAGTGAAGAAACAAACAATTCACTGATGCAGAAAGCAACAAAATGTGCAAAGAAACTCAGGACGAAAAGCAAAGTTGATAATTTCCTTGCTGTGTAAAAATGCTTCTGATTCAATGAATATGTTGGGAATTCTGTTTATTTCCCTTTTAATGGTGCCACATTTTGAATAAAAATGCTTTTGTCGACACGAGATTGTGCCACCAGTGCTAATACCATCTCTCCTCTTTTATGACCAAACTCTTCCTTCTAACATGTCAATGCTTGCTCCCACAGAGTGGGGTTCAGTGGAGACTGCTTCCAGGATGGTGAGGATGGAGTGGTCGGCCTGTGGTCCTGACCTCAACCCCACTGACCAGCTGTTGGACCACTTTGAGTGTGCTGTTCCTACCAGGAAATGACCAACACAACCAAAGAGTACTACTGAGAAATGGTTGTTGAAGAAAGGGAGTCCATCTTGTAGCAGTGTGAGACCTAACAGGTGACCAGCAGGAAAAGGAGATGATAGCTTCTTGCGGTTGTGTACAATTCTTCCATGAGGCTGACGTGTGCAACATCAATACGTTTTTTCATTTCTGGTATATCTTGTTTCTACAAACCTCAATCATCTAATCCAAGAACCATCACTCAACAAGAGTCGGTAGCAGATAACGTGACAGAGAGGATTCATGGGTGTAAACCACATACTCAACTCTGCTGCTCCATCCACAAATCCCTTATTGCTTGTATATTTATTATGGGTTAGATTCCACCTTTAGGGGTTTGATGAAAACATTTTAAAAAAACAAAGGGACTTGACAGGGATTTTGCTGTTTTTTATTGATACAGGGTTCCGCTCGATTCTCCAATTTAGGACTGCATTGACTTCTTTATTGCAAACTTGCCACTAACTACTATTAAACAATTCACACAAGTGCAGTCTAATAGAAAAACAACCCCAGATGCAGTTTGTCATTTAAAAATGGATGATCATCCTTGAGAGGTTTCAGATGGATGGAGTGAGCCTCGAGTAAGCTTGATAATTTTGGACAAAGGTAAAGAGTGCATTTAAAAAAACTTTTTTTTTTTACAGAATTATTCCCTAATTTAATCATTTGCACAAATACACACGTGGACTAAAGTAGCTGTACTTTAGGCCAACCAAGTCATTAGCTCACAATCAGGAGCAATTTAAGATTAAAGTTTTATTTGATTTAATAACTGTGAAATGTCACAGCAGCTTAAATTTAAGCCTGAATAATTAAACACATAAGGGGATTATAGTTGGAATATCTAATTAAAGCATATAACCTAAATCTAATACAATCAATCAAAACCTAAATGCTACTATAGGGGAGCAGTTGTTAACCTGCAAATTTATTCATACAGTGTGGGTTCAGAAATGTTTGGATAATTACCACCGAGTTAGAATAGTTTTATTTCTCTCAGCAAGCTCTGGTTGTTGGACTAGTGATATCCATATAAGATTTTTGAAGGGCTTAACAGTGCACTTCATTACCTTTGGCATGCAGTCAGTTAAAAATGAAAATTTCAACTGGTTCTAAATTACTTTGTCTGTCCCCGTTGGACGTTTTTTTTTCTCCCTGAAAGTATACATTTTGTTTCCTCATCGTCAAGAAATTAACAAAAACTTTGGTGAGCACTAAAAGATGAAAATGGTCAAAAGGTATTCAACCCAACATAAATTAGGTAGTTGAACTCATTTTGGTTTAGCTCTCCTCACAACAACATGCTGATTCTTTATTACAGGAGTTTATTGAACAGGAATATCCAACTCAGTCTTCCTCAGTAACCACTCATTGGCAAAAAAACATCTTATTCTATTCTAAACTTTTAAACCATTACCCTTTCAGCCACCTTCTTGCCTTATTTTCGTTCTCTTTTAATCATTTGTTGGATGCTTGTCATGAACAGAATTTCCTTTCTCCGCAGAAGTCACTTTGACCCAATTGTTCTTTCTTAAATGTCACTTAACCTGACTTGGATGACATGAGCAGGGCCATGAACTGCTGTCTGTTCACACTCTTAAGTTTTAGGAAACAATGTTCCCAGATGGATGTGGCCTCATTCAGCAGGATAGTGCCCTGTACCACAAGCCAAAAAATAGTTGAGTAACTTTTTGAGGAGCAAGCATGAGGTCTTGACTTTACCTGCAAATGCCCCAGATCTCAACCCAACAGAGCATCTGTGGGATGTGCTGGACAAACAAGCCAGATCCACAGAGGCCCCACCTCCTGTTGGCAGATTAGCAGAGCAGACCTTCAGGGATAATTTCAGAGCACAAGCCTGTTGAATGTGGACAGCACATTCAACAAGCACAAGCAGACAGAATAGGCGCTCACTGTCTCTGTCTTCGGTCTGATGAAGGCAACAAAGTGATTTAGTTTTGGCTAATAGCTGCTGTTAGCACACTTACAGAAGATAGGCTTATGGATGAATTGAGAGTGGAACAGGAAGAGGAAATATATATGTGGAGGAATCTAAAGTAAAATACGAGTTTTTAATACCCTTAAAAATCGTTAAAGCCATCATTGTTTAAGATTTGGAATTGTGCACCCTAAAGATCTCTATTAAGCCTTGTTAGTTTCTGGATTATCCCTAAACACCCTGACTAATTTTGTTTTTTCAGAGGTGGCAGTTCGAATCAGATGAGTAAAACCTTGACACAGTTGGATGTTCCAACTGGGAAATACTCCCAAACACAAATCAAAACTGATTTTAGAATGGATGCAGCTGGCAACTGTGGAGCTTCTGCCAAGGCTTAGCCTGGACTTTATTACAAATTAAATGAACTTTCTATAAAAGCTTTGTCTGGAGACCAACCAGTTTAAATAAATTCTTCTAAGAAGACTGGTAAAATATCAGCCAGAATTATGCCAGAAGCTTGTTGATGCTTAAAAAAAACGTGTGGGTCGCAGATGGACTGGGGCCTGTTTCAATAAGGAGGTTCAACCAACTCTGAGTTAAAACTTGAACTCTAAGTTGACTTAGCCTGAGATGGGAAACTCTGAGTTTTGTGTTTCAGAACAGCTGAAATTAGGTAGTTCAATCAACTCTGAGTTGGCTGACTCTGAGTTAAGCGCGTACACCACTACTATAAAAAGCCATTATCAATGGAGCACAGATATTACGAGTCACCATGGCAACAGCGTCAGACAAAAAAAGGTGTGCATATTTCTCACCAGCAGAACTGGTTAATTACTTTTATACAGTGTTGGGTGTAATGAATTAAATTACTAAGTCATCTAAATACTGCAATTAAATTAAAGACTATAAAACAATAGTGGATTTAATATCAAATTTTAAAAGGTATATTTTTAATTTAACTTACTCCCTCTAGTTACACACTTTGGTCAATTTAAGATTAATTCATGCAATTGAATATTGTTTATTTGAAAGCATTAGAAGTGCAGTTTCTTGTCTCTCCTTGTATTGTTCAAGTGGTTGAGGTTAATTTGGGATTTAGAAAGTAATTAATAAGTAAGTAAAACAAATTGGTAAGTAGACCAATACTTTCTAGAGACAGTAATTATTACATTAATCTAATTAGACTTGTTGAAGATAAAATTTGTAGTTAGTTATTAAGAACTATTTTAGAGTAACTTACCCAACTGTTATAATATCAGAGGTGAAACTAGAAGAACAGTATTTTATTAAACCTTATTTAATTTTCATGGATATGTGCAATCCTGCAGGCATCAAAAGAACATGGCAGCAGCTGAAAATGAAATATAAAAACATACTTCAAGCAGGTAAGCCTTGAGCACATCATAGGAGTAGAGTAGCTACCTGGCTGTACAAACATTTGACATATTAAATGACTAAATGGCATTCAGTGTAGCATTTTTGACATATGTCTAAATGTTCATTCTCATTTGACTTCTACTCAGCCAACAGAAAGAAAGCAGAGGCTCGTAAAACAGGGGGAGGACCTGCACCACCACCCCTGACAAATGCAGAAGAGATGGCCCTGAGCCTAAATGCTGGAAGGCCAATGGCTGAGGAAATTCCTGGAGGGACTTCATCAGAGCCAGTCACTCCAGAAGATTTAGGTGCCTTCATAAAATGTAAGAGGTCTACCTACAGTGTGAATTTCTTTATATAGACTAAATGTGATATTTCCATTTATATTACTTTGAGTTGGGTTTTTTGTTGGTCCCAACAGATTCGGATGGTAATATCTGCCTCTTGGAGCCTCCTGTCCCAACAGTACCCCATACAGTTGTCAGTAGCCTACTCCATACACCATCAATTATGACAAATAGTATTATAAAGTGTACTCATTGAAATGCTCATCTTCACAGGATGATGGGATGAAGAAACCATTTCTGCTGCCACAGACAGGCCTACAGAGGTAATTTTAATATTATATGTCTACACATCAAACAATCTACACATTCACATTTATATGTGGAGTAGCCTATAGAATCCAAGTTTATATCTATAAATGGTCATTCTTATCTCTACCTACCCCCCAGAGTTATGGAAGAACGGCAGGAGGAAGGTCCATCAACTTCTGGTGCACAGATGGACACAGTTCAGGGATTTACAGTAAATGCCACAGTTTCATTCTGAATTTTAGACTGCATTCATGATGTAACTATAATCTAATGTATTTTCAGTTGCCAGTTAAGGAGTTATATAGACTTCTTCTTATTAAAAAGATAGAAAAAAACAGCAAAGAACTTGTATACTTGGACCGCCAGATCCAAAAGGCAGATCTGGAAATCGACATTCTGAACTAAAGCTAGAGGTGAGTGTATGGTCACAGGTGAATTCTAGGAAGTAATAAAACTATTTTAAAATCTTCCTTTTTTTTTTTTTTTTTTAGCAAATGAAGAACACCATATAAATTGCTGTGATAGGATAGAGATATTACAAAAAATCCACTCTGGGCCTTAAAATCCTTTCCCGACGTAAATGTAACTCCCTACGAAGTAATACAGCCTCTTCGTCAACAGGATCATCCATAAAAGGACATGCCATTTCATTCCCTTTGATGCGGTCTGCGTGACTGGAATGTGCGCAATGAATATGTCCCCAAAGAATCAATGAGGTGTTTAAACACCACTTCCTCTTTAAAAAAGGAGAGGAGACCAAAATAAACTCTGGGTTTTCTGAAGAAAACCTGCTCCTGACCAGGTTAGGTTCACAGAGTAAATTGCCATGGTAACTGACTCTGAGTATAAGTTACCTCTCTTTCAGAAACAGAAAACCCAGAGTTTCCCTCATTTCAGGGTTAACATACTCAGAGTTTTCACTTAACCTCCTTTCTGAAACAGGCCCCAGGTGCCTACTTTCTAGTCACTTGATGTACAGCTAAACATAGTGTGGGATAGAATAATATTGTTTCCTGAAAAAATGAGTAATACTGGTGAACCCGATATTCAGCCGGACACAGTTATGTTTTTCTTTTTAAAAGGTTTATTGTGAGGGATGAGTAGGGATGAGTTGGCTGAGGCAGGTATAAGTAGACAGGTGAACAGAGTTCACTAATTAGTGCAGCATGTGGATCTGATTAAGAGCAAGGTGTTGGCTGGAAGGAGACTGAGCTGATTGGATAGTGGATGAGAGGTGAAAGCTGATCCCAGAAAAGTCCAAAATAAACAAACAAAAACCCAAATCATGACACTGATGCCTCCACTGGAATGTTTTGCCATGGAGATAATGTGCCATGTTACAAACAGTACTCCATGTACACCCAAAATCTCAATTTAGGTTTCATCTGATCAGATACGTCGGATACAGAGAGAGCAAATTACGGACTGAATGCTCCTTCTCTTTAATTTTAGAAATATCTTTTAACGCTTTTTTCCGCGTCTGCCTCTCACTGATTTTTTTCCTTAAAGTGATGTACATGCGTATAAAAAGCAGAAACAACTTTATATATTAATTTATGACCATAGATTCCTGTATTACTTCAATTTCTCAAATTTCCCAATGTTTTTTTTTTTTTTTTTTTTTTTTTGGCAGTGGTTGAATTGCAATGATTCTATTAGGCTAATAGAGAATATCCAATGTCTATATAATATCTATGTCTTACTTCTTTTATTAACACTGGCTCATTAGATACTCTAATGGATGTACCTTCCAGCTATTCTTTCCTACTGGTAATTAGATGATGATCTGTACCAAAAAAAATTAAGATGAATTCTGAGGGCAAAGGGAGTTATTACAGAATAAGATAAGGCCATCTTCAAGCACGCCGATTAAGCTATAAAATGGCTTGGGGGCACTTTGGGAAGACAGGGCTTTACTTTTAGTGCTTCCACCACTGTTGCATTTCAACTTTTATATTAGGATATTTTGACATCTATCACTTTCCTCCATCTTCTCTTGTTTCCTGAATATTCATTGAATCTCTCCACTGCCCTACTGTTATATTGGGTTGAGGTATTAATGATCAAAATTAGTCCATTTTACGTTCTGTAACTCTGCTGCACCTACTCCAGCTGTAAAAAAACATTTCCTTTATGGTGAAACTTCTTCTGCAGAGAGAAAGGAGACAAAAAATATGCCGCTAGTGTCACTTCTGACACCCTCTCATATAATAGTTGTAGCTTTCTAATCAGCCTTAGAAGAAGATACAGATAAGGCACTGCGTCTTTTTGAATGCTATGACTCTGTGGAAAGCAACACATGGTTACTTTACATTGCTGACATGGCACCTGCCCAAAATTACAAAATAATGTCATTTGTTCCATAAATATTTTATTAGAAAAAATTATATATATATATATATATATATATATATATATATATATATATATATATATATATATATATATATATATATATATATATGTTGATGTGGCCTCTTGGGAAGAGAAAAGTTGTCACCTTGATTGAATTAATCTCTCGCACTGGGAAAGCACATTAATATTTTCCAGCCTGCTACAGGTTATATAAAATTAACTGACGTGAGGGGTTTTAAATAACATGTTTGGGAAGTATTCATATCCCATGAAATGTTT